>NC_057863.1:115667325-116009825 GCF_019393635.1 Dromiciops gliroides
CGCAATCAGACAGGAAGTGCAGGGCAGGGCATCTCCACACACCATAAAGGCCTCAGAGTAAAAGCCCGGTCACACAGCACCTATACCCCTGCACAAAAAGCCCAAAACAGGGACCCTGGTGCCCCCAGAGCAGACCTCAACTTAAAGAATAAATAAATAAGCTGCAATAATGAGTAACAAGCAAAAAAGAGCCCTCTCCATTGAGAGCTTCTGTATCAATAGGGAAGAAGCGAACACAAACTCAGATGAGGACAATAGCCTCAAATTGTCTACATCTGAAGCCTCACAAGGGAAGGTGAATTGGTCGCAAGAACAAAAAGCCTTCCTGGAAGAGCTCAAAAAGGATTTTAAAAATCAATTGCAAGAGGTAGAAGAAAAAATGGGGAGAGAAATGAAAGCAAAACAAAAAAACTATGAAAAAAGAATCAGCAGCTTAGAAAAGGAAGCTGAAGAAAACAAAGCCTTAAAAAATTCATTTGGCCAAATGGAAAAAAAGGTGCATAATCTCACTGAAGTAAACAATACCTTAAAAAATTCACTTAGCCAAATGGATAAAAAGGTGCATAATCTCACTGAAGAAAACAATGCCTTAAAAATTAAAGTGGGACAGTTGGAAGATAAGGAATCCATGAGACACCAGGAATCAGTCAAGCAGAATAAAAAAAATGAAAAAATAGAAGAAAATGTGAATTACCTCATTGGAAAGACAACTGATCTGGAAAACAGATTGAGGAGAGACAATTTGAGAATCACTGGACTGCCTGAAAGACATGACCAGAAAAAGAATCTAGACACCATATTCCAGGAAATTATTAAGGAGAACTGCCCTGATATCATAGAAACAGAGGATAAAATCATCATTGAAAGAATCCACCGATCACCTCCTGAAAGAGACCCCAAAAGGAAACCTCCAAGGAATATTGTAGCCAAATTCCAGAATTATCAGGTGAAGGAGAAAATACTCCAAACAGCCAGAAAGAAGCAATTTAAATATCATGGAGCCACAGTCAGGATTGCTTAGGACCTGGCAGCTTCAACATTAAAGGACCGCAAGGCTTGGAATATGATATTCCGGAAGGCAAAGGAGCTTGGATTGCAGCCGAGAATCTATTACCCAGCAAAAATGTGCATTTTCTTTCAGGGGAAAAGATGGACATTTAATGACATTGGGGACTTTCAATCTTTCCCAGTGAAAAGACCAGAACTGAATAGAAAATTTGATCTCAACATACAAGACTCAAGAGAAGTTTAAAAAGGTAAACAGAGGGGAAAAAAAAAAGTTACCCTATTAGGTTAAACTGTTTATATCCCTACACAGGAAGATAATACTCATAACTCTTAAGAACTGTAAATGTATTTGGGCAGAGAGAAGGACTTTATATAGAGGGTATAAATATAAATTGTCTTTGATGTGATGATACAAAAGAATTAAAGGGTTAAAAAGGGAGTCTATGGGGAGGAGAGGAAAGGGGAGGTGGAATGGGATGAATTATATCATATGAAGAGGTGGAAAAAAACCTATTACAATAGAGGGAAAGAAAGGAGGGGGGAACATTGTTTCAACCCTATTCTCATTAGATTTGACTCAAAGAGGGAATAACATATACATTCATTGGGATAAAGAAACTTAACTCATTCTTTAGGGAAACAAAAGGGGAAGGGAAAGGGGGTGACTGATAGAAGGGAGGACAAAAGCAAGGGAGAAAAGGGTAAAGAAAAGAGAGGGGGGGTGAACAAAAGGGAGGGCAGATCCGGGGAGGCAGGGGTAAGAAGTAAAACATCAGTGAGGAGGAATAGGGTGAAAGAAGGGGGGGAAAGTATAAAGGGGGTAAAGAGAATGGAGGGGAAAAGACAGTCAGTAGTAATAACTGTGAATGTGAATGGGATGAACTCTGCTATAAAACGGAAGTGAATTGCTGAGTGGATTAAAAACCAGAACCCTACAATATGCTGTTTAAAAGAAACACATTTGAAGCAGAGAGATAGACACAGAGTAAAGGTAAAAGGCGGGAGCAGAATATATTATGCCTCAGATAAAGTAAAAAAGGCAGGTATAGCAATCCTTATCTCAGACAAAGTGCAGGCAAAAATAGATCTCATTAAAAGAGATAAGGAAGGAAATTACATCTTACTTAAAGGTACTATAGATAATGAAGTAATATCAATATTAAATATGGATGCGCCAAGTGGTATAGCATCCAAGTTCTTAGAGGAGAAGTTAAATGAGTTACAAGAGGAATTAGACAGTAATACTATACTAGTGGGGGATCTGAATCTCCCCCTCTCAGAATTAGATAAATCTAGCCAAAAAATAAATAAGTTAAAGAGTTGAATAAATTACTAGAAAAGTTAGACATGATAGATGTCTGGAGAAAATTGAATGGGGATAGAAAGGAATATACCTTTTTCTCAGCAGTACATGGCACATTTTCAAAAATTGACCATGTATTAGGGCACAAAAACATCATAGTCAAATGTAGAAAGGCAGAAATAGTAAAGGCATCCTTCTCAGATCATGATGCAATAAAAATTACATGTAAGAAAGAGTCAGGGAAAAGTAGAATGAAAATCAATTGGAAACTAAATAATTTCATTCTAAAGAATGAATGGGCCAAACAAGAAATCATAGAAACAATCACAACTTTATCCAAGAGAATGACAAAAAATGAGACAACAATACCAAAATCTATGGGATGCAGCCAAAGCAAGTGCTTAGGGGAAATTTTATAGCTCTAAACGCTTACATGAATATAGAAGAGAAAGAGGAGATTAATGAATGGGCATGCAACTTAAAAAGTTAGAAAAAGATCAAATTAGAAATCCCCAATTAGAAACTAAATTAGAGATCCTGAAAATTAAAGGACAAATTAATAAGATTGAAAGCAAAAAAACTGTAGAATTAATCAATAAAACTAAGAGCTGGTTTTATGAAAAAACCAATAAATAGTTAAAATATTGGTTAATTTGATTAAACAAAAGAAAGAAGAAAACCAAATTACCAGTACAAAAATGAAAGGGTGATGTTACCACCATGAAGTGGAAATTAAAGCATATAGTAGGAAATATTTTGCCAACTGTATGCCAATAAATTTGACAATCTAAATGAAATGGATGAAATATTTACAAAAATACAAACTGCCCAGGTTAACTGAAGAGGAAAATAAGTCCTTAATAAAACCATATTAGAAAAAGAAATTGACAAGCTATTAATGAACTCCCTAAAGAAAAATCCTCAGGGCCAGATGGCTTGTATGGGTGAACTTTTACCAAACATTTAAGAACAATTAATTCCATATTATACAAATTATTTGGAAAAATAGGTGAAGAAGGAGTTCTACCAAATTCATTTTATGACACAATATGGTGGTGATACCAAAACCAGGCAGAAGCAAAAACAGAGAAAGAAAATTATAGACCAATTTCCCTAATGAATATGGATGCTAAAATCTTACATAGATATTAGCAAGGAGATTACAGCAAGTGATCACCAGGATAATACACTATGACCAGGTGGGATTTATACCAGGAATGCAGGGCTGGTTCAACATCAGGAAAACTATTAACATAATCAACCACATCAATAAGAAAACCAACCAAAATAATATGATTATCTCAATAGATGCAGAGAAAGCTTTTGACAAAGTACAGCACCCATTCCTAATAAAAACACTAGAGAGTTTAGGAATAGGGCGAGCTTTCCTAAGAATAATAAACAGTATCTACCTAAAGCCATCAGCAAGTATTATATGCAATGGAGATAAATTAGAGGCCTTCCCAATAAGATCAGGGGTGAAACAGGGATGGCCATTATCACCCCTATTATTTAATATTGTCCTAGAAATGTTAGCTTTAGCAATCAGAGAAGAGAAAGGAATTAAAGGAATTAGAATAGGCAAGGAGGAAACAAAACTATCACTCTTTGCAGATGATATGATGGTATACTTAAGGAATCCTCGAGAATCAAGTCAAAAAATTACTTGAAATAATTAACAACTTTTAGCAAAGTAGCAGGATATAAATAATCCACATAAATCATCAGCATTTCTATACATGACCAACAAAGTCCAGCAGAAGAGATAGAAAGAGAAATTCCATTTAAAGTAACGGTATATAATATAAATACTTGGGAGTCTACTTGCCAAGACAAACCCAGGAACTCTATGAACACAACTACCAAACACTCTTCACACAAATCAATCAGATCTAAATATTGGAAAGATATCAATTGCTCATGGATAGGCAGAGCTAATATAGTAAAAATGACAATACTGCTAAACTAATTTACTTATTCAGTGCCATACCAATCAGACTACCTAAAAATTATTTTATCAGCTAGAAAAAAATAATAACAAAATTCATCTGGAAAAACAAAAAATCAAGAATATCCAGGGAAATAATGAAAAAAAAATTCACAGGAACGGTGGCTTAGCGGTACCAAACCCGGAGCTTTACTATAAAGCGGCAGTCATCAAAACTATCTGGTACTGGCTAAAAAATAGAGTGGTAGATCACTGGAATAGGCTAGGCTCAGGAATGCAGTAGTAAATGACACTAGCAATGTAGTGTTTTGATAAACCCAAGACTCCAGCTTCTGGATAGGAACTCAGTATTTTGACAAAAACTGCTGGGAAAACTGGAAGATAGTATGGCAGAAATTAGGCATAGACAACATCTTACACTTATACTAAAATAAGGTCAAATGGATACATGATTTAGACATAAGAGGTGATATCATAGGTAAATTAGGAGAGAAAGGAATAGTGTACCTAATCAGATCTTTGGAAAGGAGAACAGTTTTTGACCAAACAGAGATAGAGTATACGATAAATTGCAAAATGGATGATTTTGATTATATTAAATAAAAAAATTTTTGTACAAACAGAAGCAATGCATCAAAATTGGAAGGGAGTAGAAAACTGGTAAAGGCCTCATCTCTAAAATATATAGGGAATTAATCAAATTTATAATATTCCAATTCATTCCCCAATTGAGAAATGGTCAAAGGATATGAAACAGGGCAGTTTTCCTGATGAAGAAAGAACCCAAGCTATCTATTCCATATGAAAAAATGCTCTAAATCTCTAATGATTAGAGAGATTCAAATTAAAAACACTCTGAAGTACCCCTGACACCTATCAGATTGGCTAAAATGACAAAAAGGAGAGATAATAAATGTTGGAGAGGCTGTGGGAAAATTGGAACACTAATCCATTTTGGTGGAGCTGTGAGCTGATCCAACCATTCTGGAGAGCAATTTGGAATTATGCCCAAAGGGCAATAAGCTTGTGCCATTAACCCTTTGACCCAGCAATTCCACTTTTAGGTCTTTTGCCCAAAGAAATCATGGAAGGGGGAAAGGGACCCACATGTACAAAAATATTTATAGACTGCTCTTTACGTGGTAGCAAGGAATTATGAAGTTGAGGGGGTGCCCATCAATTGGGGAATGGCTGGACAAGTTGTGGTATATGAATACAATGGAATACTATTGTGCTGTAAGAAATGATGAGCAGGAAGAGTTCAGAGAAAACTGGAGGGTCTTCGTGAGCTGATGATGAGTGAGATGAGCAGAACCAGAAGAACATTGTACACAGTATCATCAACATTGGTGTTGACCTAACGTGATGGACTATATTCTTCTCACCAATGCAATGGTACAGAAGAGTTCCGGGAGACTCATGAAGAAGAGGATCTCCAAATCCAAGAAAAAAAAAAGAAAGAAAGAACTGTGGAGTATAGATGCTGATTGAACCATATTATTTCTTTTTGTTTTGGGTGCTGTTGTTTTTTTTTTCTATTTTGAGGTTTAGCATCACTGCTCTGAATTTTTTCTCTGTAACAGGATTAATGCAGAAATAAGATTAATGTTAGTTATGTGTATATATATGTATGTGTGTATATCTATCTTTATATGTATAGAGATATATAGATTAACCTATATCAGATTACCTGCTGTCTAGGGCAGGGGGGAGGGAGAGGAGGGAGGGAGAAAAATCTGAAATTGTAAAGCTTGTATAAACAAAAGTTGAGAATATCTTTACAATGTAACGGAAAAAATAAAATAACTTAAACATTAAAAAAAAAAAAGAAACAGGTTTGTAGTACATTCATGCATTTCCAGTTTTGAATCAATAGTAACTAAACAAATCAATTAATTCTTCTTGGGTTGTGAGAAATAATCATTAACAACCATTATCTTGTGGAGATTTAGAGGCTCATCTCCTTCTAAATTCCTCAGTTTACCAAATTCACTTTATTTTCCTGGAAGAAATAACTGAATGAGATTATATTAACTCTCCTCATCTTGGTCAAATTCATCCAACCTTGGAAGGAATTTATTCTAAGGGTGGAAAGCACATACTGTTCTCAACTTTGGGTGGAGACACTTCTTTTATCTAGGTCTCCAAAGGCTTCTTTCTCTGGGGATCATTTCCCCCTCCCCTATTGAAGAGGGGACACATTCCTTGAACTGATAGCTCAAGGCTGGGTATGGTCAGAGTGGAGATAATCTCTATGTACAAAGGTCAACTCTCAACCCCACTTACCACCTACTGTTTCAAGCGTATAGAAATTATGAGCCTTGCTATTGTGATTGTCCTTTGTGTGAGAAAGATGGTAAAATGGCCATCCTTTTATTAATAGCTTGCTGACCTTTTACATTAAATGATTAAATAACACAGAATCTATGGCTCCCAAATATTTAACTTCATTCATTACATGGTGTACAATGTTTGAGTACTTTGGTAATGTGGTGGCACTTTGATAGATTTGGAATGTGTGAAATCCTGTCCCTCCCTTTTTTGCTATCCAGTTTACATTTTGTCCATACTGTCCCAAAAATTAACATTTAGTCTCTAGGGGCAGCTAGGTGGATAGAGCACTGGCCCTAGAGTCAGGAGTACCTGAGTTCAAATTCAGCTTCAGACGCTTAACATTTACTAGCTGTGTGACCCTCGGCAAGTCACTTAACCCTATTGCCTCACTAAAAAAACAAACAAACAAAACAAAAACATTTAGTCCCTGCCAAATATGTAAGGGTCTTCTTTTAAATCTCTCAGGGTTTTGGGTTAACAGAATAGTATTTAATTTCTCCATGCCTTGACTCTCATGCTTTCTGCATGACTAAACCACTTTAATTTCTTGTAATATAAGTGCTTAAAGTTTATTTTGCTTACTTAATAAATTTACACAAAATCACATTGATGAAAATAAAGGGATATTTGTGAATTCTAAACTCCTTGTAAGGTTTAGAGATTGGCTTAAGATGGGACCAATAGTGATGCTTATAAGTGCTGTCAGGAAGAACTAAGTAAATAAAACACTACATTTGGACCAGGAGGGTTAAACTACCACTAGATTTGAGAGGCATAAAAGATAAAGCAAAGAATAATTTCACACAACTATTTGTGTAGCTCTTTACCACTATTGATAATATAGACAAAACAGTTCAATCTTCTTAAATAAATGACTGAAATATATGTAAAAGGTTTGATTTTGAAATGTTCTTTAAAAAAAAGCATTCTTTTCAAACATAATTTCATGTCAGATGCAATGAGTTATAACATTTCTATTTTTGTTTCCTCTTAAAGGTTCATCCTGATTACTTCTTAGATGAGGTTTCAAGCTATAGTTTCCATTCACTGTGTATTCATAGATTTATTTATTCTATAATTAATGTAACTTAGACTCATGGAGCAAAAAGGCATCAAAGAGACTATTTAGCCTAATATTTCATTTTACAGTTAGAGAAATTGAGGCCCAAAGAGGATAAAGTCATTACTTCAATCTAGGACAATTAATAAATAGGAAAACTGAATCAAGAACCCAGATCTGACTCCAATATTCTAATGTTAAAGAATGCATTAATCATGAATTTCTTCATGGCATCGGAAGAGAACTAAGAAATCTTCCTAGATCAGCCAAGATTTCTTATCACATAATACCCTTTTAATACATTATTCAGTCTAGAATACTAGAAATTTTTTTGTGTGAATTTCCAGGGGTCTTTTATTTTTTATTAACCTTGCAGAAAAAAAATAGAGTTTAATTTGAGGGGAAATGCATTAGGAAAACAATAAAATAATTTAGCAGGGAAAGTAACTTCTGTCACATTATTTTCTTCCCAGATAAATGTAGAAGAAAAAAAAGGAAACAGAGCTGAATCACACAACTCATGGCAACTCTCAGTTATTACTTGCAGACAATAGTTATAGTTTTAAAAGGCTTTTTTACTGATAAGCCTTTAGTGAAAACAATAACACTTATAAAATTTATGAAAGTTATTTAGAATAGCTTTCCACTGAAATTATGTAGAATTACTGATTTATTGCTCTAATTTGGAGCTGTGTGGTTTACCATAAGAACAAAGAATAAAATCAACTTCAAATGGGAGTGGAGGGGGGGAATGATGAAGAAAACTATTATATTTATGCAAATTCTTTATTATTCGGGGAAAATAGTTTAGGGGAATTGCTATTTTTGTGTAATAAATGCATTTGGTGAAGGAAAATTGTCCTATAACCTTCATAGTGGTGCTTTTATGTTTTGTGTCTGCTTCATGTTCATTTCTTTAGATACTGTCAACATGTTCATTAAATTATGTCTGTGTTTTATTTATAAAAGATGTCTACTGTTCTAAAATATCTGAACCTGTGAACAATAGAGTAACACCATTAAAAATTAATGATTAAATTCTACCATTTAAAAAATCATAACTTTTTTGGCTGTCTTGGACTCTAATCAAGCAAGTATCTATTTTGGAAACTAAACTTAGTGTCATACAATAGAGACCTGTAGTCTCTGGTTTTGTAAAACAAAAATATCAACATGAAGGGCTAAATTAGTCAATAATTCACAAATAAAATGTCTTCTTAATAAGAGAGACAGACAGAGACTGAGATACAGAGAGAGACAGACAGACAGACAGACAGACAGACAGACAGAGAACATATTCAAAATCTCAAATGGTTCTTAGGTCTTCCCTCTCATTAATTCAGAAGTGTCCATCAGTGATGAAGACTATAGCCCATAAATCCTCTCCCATTTTATGTCTGTCCTCCATGTCCTCCAGTAAACTTGCCACAAGTGATTCCTCTAACATGAATGAGGCCTTCCCTAATATCATAAAAGTACCAATGGAACACTCCCCTGACTCCTTTTCATCCTTTGCTCTCAGCACATGACAGGCCTATTTTCACTTTCTCTTATCTATTTCCTTGATTACATTCTTTATTCCTCTTAACTTTCTAAATTTTTCATTGATTATGAGTTACAGCTAGCTCACAATGACCATGTGTCTTTACATTGTTTTCTATGTAATGTTCATCTTTAATTCCTGAGAGGCAATAATCTCCAGGTCTCTCTATCACAGATCAATATTGCTAAAATGCTTGTACTGAAAAGATGAGAGGAATAGCCTTTGAAATCTATCAGAGGTCTCACCAAGATACTAATGGAAGATCATAATAAACATCTGAAAAATAATCAGTTCTGATATCTTCAAGTAATATAAAGAATTACTAGGCAGAAAATTCTTTCAGAAACTTGTGCATCTGGTGAAACATAACAATTTAAACATTTTATTATTATAGATAGCCAGGTGCTTTCTTCACAGTAACTAAGCTGGATATACAAGTACTATTATCCCCACTTTACAAATAAGGGAACTGAGACTGACAGAAATTTATTAATTCCTTAGGATTACATGGCTAATAAATGGTTGAGGTCTCAAACTCAGGCCTTCTGATTCTAAGTCCAGTACTCTTTCCACTACATTATTATATAGATAGAAGAAACCTGGGAATGTTATAAGCAAAGGCACTATTTTATTAAAATTTACAAAGTGACACTAGATATAAAGTTGCCATAAAATCTGTAAGGCCAATTCCCAATTAAACAACAGTATTATGAGGCTGCTATGTATTTTCTTACTGGAATGATAGTGTATAATAGTTGCTGACAGCTTTGCCTCTTATCCATCCTACTCACATATTACCTGGCCTCTCAGAATCTCCATTTTCTCATCTGTAAAATGAAGGGGAATGAACTAGATGATTTATAATATTTCTTTCGGAAATATAGGATGTCATCAAAATCTACGCTAACAGATGACAAAATTTGATCTGATAACTTCATGGAAATTTTTTCCCAGCTTTATGGATGAATTTTGTAGAACTATTTCTCTGTGTGTCTCTCTGTCTCTGGCCCTCTCTGTCTCTCTGCCTCCATTGCTGCCTCTCTTTTTCATTGTCTCTCTCTGTCTCTCTCTTTTTTACTGCCTTTCTGTCCCTGTCTTTCTCCTCCTCCCTGTCTTCTTCCTTCTCTCCCTCTCTGTCTTCTTTGACCTTTCCAAGTTTTCATATAACAGTATCATAATATATTTTCCCATCCCTTTTTATATCTTTATGATCTTAAATATTGTTTGCAGGACATTCACATTTTATGTGTTTCTCTTTTAATTTGAGAGGTTCTCTAAACTGGGTTATTTTTTTAATTCTGATAACTTCATATATAATGTGTCATTTTTCTTTTGCTTTCTTTCACATAACTGCAACTACAACACAATTCTTCTCTATTCTAATAACAGCAAAATGAAATTCCTTCTATTACTTATTAACTTTTTAGTAATTTCAATTATCATCATTCCTTTTTCTTAGTTCTTTACATGATACAAAAAAATCTTACATTACTTTCTAGCCTTGCTAGTCATTTATGTGTCACCACAATGGTGTCTGAGAATAGCTATACATTCCTTTATTCATCGTAGTGCTGCTTTCTTTTCTAACTATAGTTATTCATTAAAAGGATGATATTACAATAAACTCACCTCTAGAAACTTTTTTTCCCTAATTAGCCTTAAAACTGATTAGAACTACATTTTTACTTTAAAATCCTCTTATGGTCACTATTACTGAAAATTTTTTTTTCACATTGGCAATTTTAAGGCTACTCTTTTTAAATTCCATTTTATGTACCAAACTGCTGAAGTATGTTCTTATGTGGGTATACAAGAAAAGTTATTCTATTGTTTCTGAAGATTTTTAAATTAAAGTTGCTTTTAATGCCAATGGACTTTTATGTACTTTTAAATTTAAAACACTATTGAAGGGGCAGCTAGGTGGCACAGTGGATAGAGCACCAGCCCTGGAGTCAGGAGTACCTGAGTTCAAATCCAGCCTCAGACACTTAACACTTATTAGCTGTGTGACCCTGGGCAAGTCACTTAACCCCAATTGCCTCACTTAAAAACAAAACAAAACACTATTGAAGTTCCAAAATGTTTGTTTTTGTTTATTAATTTAATGAGTAATTAAAATCAGTGTTGTTAATGTAACTCAAATATATTTTGTTAACTTTTTGGAAGCTCATTTATTATAAATTATTGGATACACTATTGTTATTATATCAATTTTTATCATTTGAAGCTTTGTGATGTAAGACAAGTTTTTTATCTACCACAACCTTTATTTTCTTTCTCTGTAAAATCAGAGATGAATTAGACAGTCTCTAAAAGTAAAGGTGTTCTCGTAAATGTTTGACACTTACATGGCTTTCTGGAGAAAATGTTTCATGAAACAATTTTAAGTAGCCATGAAATAATTCCAGATATAAACTTTCTAACTTATTAAAAGAAAAAGTAGAGAATGTCTTTCCTTTTCAGGTACACAGGGAATTCTAACCAAAAAAAAGACACTAAATCAAAGAGAAGTCCTTTTTAAATTCTAAAGTCAAAAATTATAAAGATTAAAATACAATAAAATTGTGAAAAAAAAACCAATAACAAATACAATTATGTAATCCGTATTATTAACATTTTCTTCACCACTTTCATCAAAACAATAAATTAAGCTTTGGTTTATAACATTTGTCAATTTCAAAGATGTAAGTGGTAACACTAAAAATTGAATAATGGATTCTTTCACTATAACTTTAACATTGGATTCATTCCAATTCACCTATGTCTCTTTTAATTCTAAGATCCAATAGTCCTATTCAGAAATGTAGAAAGTCTCTTTTATTCACATAGAGAAATTATAAATATGACAAATGATCGAATTTAAGATAATGTTTAAAAATATCTACCTAACTGAAAGAATTTAATAGACAAATTACAGAGAAAAAAAGAAGAGAAAAAGTCACTAACAAATTAGATTATAAAAACTCAACAAATATTGATGTATTGATTCACAAGATTATTTTAGCAATTTAAAGAAGCAATCCCTAGCCTTTTGCTAAATCTATGCAATAATAACATGTCATCCACTTCTTTTTAGTGAGATAGTATAGTTTTGACTTTAAACATGAAAGACAACAGTTAAAAATTAAATTATGTAATGACCTTGTTATTAAATCCATATTTATAAAAACAAATATTACTCAATAGTTAAACAATAAATTTGAGTAATTCTTAAATGACTTCCAAATTATATATACGTATGTAATACAAATATGTTTATGCATATATAATATGAATATATATGCAAACACACATTGCACTTAAAAAAATTTGGAACATCTAGTACACATACATGCTATCATGTTATTTTTATTGACTTATAGCAAGCCATCCTTGCAATTAAGAGGAAAATAAATAAAATTATTACATATGATAATCAATATGACTGCTCTTATTTCTTTTATTAAAACAAGAGGTGGACAAATGGATGAAGAAACTAAACCCAACAGCATTCTGGCTACAGAAAGACACTTAATGTGAAAATATTTAGCTAGATTATAGTCATAATGTTACTCTAATGAATCCTAGTCCACTAAAATTGTTTTGTTTTGTTTTTGGCTTTGTCTTGAAGCAGGAGAGGTAGTAACATTGTGTTGTGAAACAGAATTCAAAGGGAAAAAAGGCTAGAACATTATATTACAATGGAAGAAAAAATAAATAGCATATGTAATTACCCTCACTTTAAATGTAGTGAATTATGAAAGACACCATTGCATGGTAAGCAGCATATAAGGGTGTGATTATCAACCAATGAGGTAATATTTTTCACCCTCAGTGTTCTCATCTGTAAAATAAGAATATTTATAGCACATATCTATTATTGTTGTCAAAAGATGAATTGAGATAATATATGCAAAGAAATTTGCAAATTTTAAAACACTATATAAATGGTAATTTTTATTAGTTATAATTTGAAGTTCTTAAAAATTAACATAAGAAGTTAGAGAAATGAAATTTAAGATTTGAAAATATCATCAGAAGATAACAGATGAAATAAAAATAATTTTACATAATGTAATTTCAGATATGAACTTTTTACTTAATAAGAGAAAAAGCAAGAAATATCTGTTCATTTTAGGTGCTCGGTGAATTCTAACTACAAAAATGTTTTAAATAGTAGGTCATATAGCAGTCCTATGTAAAAAACTTAAGACAAAAATAATAAAAGTAACAAATAAAGATATGAATAAAATTTATGCACTTGCATAGGAATATAGACAATAAGTTTTGCAATGATTGAGTTAAAGAATAAATAAGAGGTTAGGGCCACACAGCCAATAAGCGTCTGAGGCCAGATTTGAATTGAGGAAGATAATGCTTCCTGACTTTGGGTCTAGTGCTCTATCCACTATGCTGTCTTGGTTCCCCTGCTGGACATATAGGTGGCACTTGTTAAATAAATATGTGCTGATTTATTGGTACATGTCTGGTTATTGTTTTCACAATATAATGCAGGCTCCTTTAGCTTAAATGCTGTCTCACTTTGAGGTTTGTCTTCCCAGGGCTTAGTATAAATTTTGGCACTTAGCAGGAATTTAATAAATGCTTATTGATTGAGGCATTTGTTACTCAGTTGGATGCTTCTTACATCCTCTTTTAATTTGGCGAATAATAAGACCACATCATACCTTTCTTTACCCTTTGTAAAATGAATGGATAGTACTAGTTCACCTTCACAGTCCCTTTTTGATCTATGAGGCTATAAACAAATGATCTGGACATTAGAAATATTTTTCATAAATATATATAAATATGAAATACTATTTAATGTCATTCATGAAGCAATATGGTGATATTTTAAAAGCTGATACTTGTTAAAAAATCAGAAAATTTATGTAAATGTAACATGAAACACCTTAAAAGAAATAATAGCTAACCATATAAAAATACATTAAAATAGCTCATTGTTATCAAACAAGAATAATGCCATGTATTCAAGGTTGGTATACATCAGAAAAAAGAAAATGAGCAGCACAATATAACCCAGAAATGAACTGAAAACCAATAAAATATAATATATTCATATTTGCAGAAAAATTATAAAATTAAATGATCATTTAAATAAAAACCCTAAAAACCTATCAACGACATGATTTTATTTTGTTCTACATATTTTTAATCTACTTGAAGCTAAGACCTAACATAATAGGAAAGGAAAAAAATAAAAACATTTGCACTAAAATCAGGTACACAACAAGGACATCCACTATCATAATTATTATTTTACCATTGATTTCAAATTCTGTCAATTTAAACAAAATAGCATACTATTTTAAAAATCAATATAAGATAAGGTTAAAATATAATTTTATATTGGTATCATGAATGTCTATAAGATTAAAATAACCAAAAGTAATGAAAAAATTCATTATGAAATTTACATTTCAAATTTAGGGCAAATAATATAATGAAAAATATATTCATGCATTTCAAGAGTTTTAAATATATTATTAACCACTTGCCACCAAAATCTTCCAATACTGGATAAAAATTAGGAAAATAATTTATTATTTGCAAGAATTGGTAACAAATTAATGTGGAATGTATTGATAATCACATTTCTTATTGCATGCCTCTGTAAATTATATCTGGATGGTAGATTTAAACTTCATGAATGGATTATAAAAATATAGGAGAAAATTCATTTATATGCATTGTAGAAATGATATGGTTTTATATACACAAAATAAAACCAAACAATTATAGATTGGGAAATAAATTAATAGTATATACGGTAGTTAAATTTTTGACATCTAAAACAGACAAGATATTTAAAATGTGCAAAATTAATAACCAGTACACATAAATAAAGGAAATAAAAGACAATTTTCAAAAGAGGAAAAACAATGTGTTGATAATCATTTGAAAAAACTCTGAATCTCATTAATAACTAAAGATATACATTAAAATAAATTTCAGTTAATATTTTAGACATGCCAAATTGGCAATAAATATTTTTAAATAAAGAATAAGCAAATATATTCACTAAATACCGGTAGAATTACAAATCCTGTAATCATTTTAGAGTACAAGATTTGTTAAAAATGGTGTATTAAAACAAGATAAAATTTGGATTGTCACATAGAGCACTGAGCCCTGGACTTAGAACTAGAAGCTCTGTGTTTGACTTTATGTTGTACCATATATTATCGATAAACTCTCGGGGAATTATTTCATATTTCTATGCCTCATTTTCTTTTTCTGTAAAATGAGGAATGACATGAGTCAGCCTCAATGTTCTCTAAGGGTCCTTTTAGCTCTATCATTTTAATATTGTTTCTTTGAAAAGCATCATATAAATATTAAGGAAAGTAGGTGGGGGTAATTTTAAAAAATATAATTCTGAATACAACTTTCACACTCTAAAGCTCTGTGTATATGTGTGTGTATTTGACATTGCATGCATGTATATGTATATTCATTTATGGATTGTATTGTCATATATCATATTATATTGCTTTGTATTATATTCTGTTTACCGTATTTAATTGTATTGCATTGTATGCATTATATATATTGTAATAGTGACTACCCTGGATTCTCCTGCCTGAAGGCCAGGTCTATTACATTTCATTCTCTGGTACTGTTAATGGAATTTGGGTAGTAGGCAGTTTCTGTCAAATCTGCATCAAATGTGGTCCTCTAATTTGGGGACTCCAATCGCTCCAATTCCATTTAGCCTCTTAGCTGTCAGATTAGCTTCTATAAAGAAATATTTATTTCTAAAGTATGTAAGAAAAAAGTGATGCAAGAATGCTTCTTAATATGTGGGTTTTATCCCCTTTTCTTATCACCTCAGTCTCTGGAGAGGGGAAGAACTCAATGCTTATCTCATTTCTTACATAACATAATCCCACCAAGTTCAAATCCCACAGACTCCCTGAATTTCTATTTTACTACCCTGGCTTCTCAGATCTTCCCTAATTGATGGGCAGCAACAACTGATCTGGAATCCAACCTCAAAAATCTCCATGACTGTGTGTCCAGAAACTCCACTGCTTGAACCTAGGGATGAAAAGGACAATGAAATATACTAATACCCCAAACCCTATTTTTAGGGCTACAGGGTCAAACATAAGAAAGACATTTCCACAACACAATTCAGTTAATGGTTCCCAAGCTATGACTGAACAGGACCTTCATTCCCTTGGATCCTGCTGGAGAGAGAGACTGCCCCAGTCTAGCAGATTTAAATACAAACTCTGTTACAGTTATATAGTCAATAGCAAAGAGGCTACTACCACACATGTAGGAGGGTAACAGAGAATGTCTGACTGACTGACTGACTGACTGACACTCAGAAGCATATCTCTGATGTCTTTGACATTAAGGCTTTCATCTCAGGCCACCTGGGTATACACAAAGCCCCATTCCATGTTTTTCTCCATAATGCTTATGTGTAAAGTAGAATAGTTCCACCTTATCTCAAGCCAGTGTGAAGCTGAAAGTGCTTTGGCATTACAAAAAGGACTTACAAATGTTCCCAGTACTTGTGGGTTCTTGGCTAGTCCAGAGTCTGTCTACTTTCCTTGTAATACCCAGAGTGATTGAGGAGTCTTTCTGCTAATGCTATAAGTTAGGGCCTAGATTCCAATTATCTTTATTGGTAACCACCAATATTCTGTAGCCCAATTCCATTTAGCAAATAGCTTTTGCAAATTGATATCTACTTTGAAGGTATATCAAGAATAGAAATAAAAACATCCTCCTACCTGTGCCTCAGAAGACCACTCCCTTTATACCACCTAGTTCTTTGGGGAGAATAGACTGATATAAAGTAATTTCCACATACTTATGCTCACCAAATTCATATCGAAATGCCACATTCGATCATAAATAATGAGTCTCTGAGCCATCAGTTGCTGTCCTGGGTCCTTGAAGTTGCCTCTCAGTACATCAAAGGTGGGTTAAATATAAAATCAGACATAGTCATTACTCCTAGATATTGGATTGATCCGGCTCCTGACCTCTTACAACTCATAAAGTGATAGTCATCTCCAATCTTCACTTAAGGTGTTAGAAAACCTAGGCAAAGTACAGAGACCCATATTCACATTCTACATGATGGCCTTTGATAGGGAAAGCTTAAGGCCCTTCTCTAAATTGAATGCTGCCAGACTGGAAAAAAAGTTAAAATTGTTAAATTACTCAACCTTTAGCTACCCTGTTGAAGCCAGTACAAAAGACTTACAAGAATACATCTATACATATACATACATATATAAATATAGAACACATACACATGCACATACACGTACCATATACACACATACATCTATCTCTGTCTCTGTCTCTATATCTATATCTATGTCTATACTTATACCTATACCTATACCTATTCCTATACCTATACCTATACCTATACCTATACCTATACCTATACCTATACCTATACCTATACCTATACCTATACCTATACCTATACCTATACCTATACCTATACCTATACCTATAACTATAACTATAACAACTATAACTATAACTATAACTATAACTATAACTATAACTATAACTATAACTATAACTATAACTATAACTATAACTATAACTATAACTATAACTATAACTATATCCATCCATCTGTCCATCCATCCATCTATCTATCCATCTATCTATCTATCTATCTATCTATCTATCTATCTATCTATCTATCTATCGATCGATCATTGATCTATTGATCTATCAATGTATTAATCTATCTATTTATGTTGTGTGTGTAGAGAGAAAAAAATCTATGAAGCAGAAAATGGCATAAAGAAATCATGGGAAATTTATTTTTTATTTGAAAATAAGTTAATGCTGTTTTATATTGATTTTATTATATTATTAAATTTTGACATAAACATTAAAAAGAGATTGCCATTATTTTATTCACAGTAGAAGAAGAAAAATCGAATACTGAGATACTTTGCCCAAATGGTGGAACGTGTATTGAAATAGAATTTGAGTGGTTTAAAGAACACAATCTTAAGTAGATTTTTTTTTGTTTGTGTGAGAGTGTGTATGTTTGTGTATTTGCTATATAATCAAATTCTTCTGATAGGGTTCAAAGGAAAGATAGCTTTCAAAGGCCAAACCCAAATTAAACCCCAAAACCAGAACCCTCTGCAGGTTGGACAAGAGCCACTTAACCTCAGTTCCCCCTACTCCAACCAAGACCTCAACATTCCTCCACCTACCCTACAATAATAGCAGAATCTCAAAATCAAGTAGGCCAGTGTAGTTTGACCTGGCAGGGGATCTGTGTATACCCTGCCAGAGATAAATCCAGATCCAATCACATTCAGCTACTGGGGACCACTGCCTACCACCTTCCCAAAACAATGCTCCCCATGTCTTTCCACTAGTCATCCAGGAAGAGGGGCAAATTAAGGCTCAGCTCCCTCTGCAACACTTCTTGGAGAACAAGCTTGTCACTCATTATTACCTGATTTTTGTTTGTTTTCCTACCTAACACTCTAATAAGTAATTAATGGCCATTTAGGAGAAAACTATCCCTAACCATTTCACTTCATTCTCTAATCATCATTTTCCTTCATATCAACCTAATTATATCTTATTCTCATGCTGGCCATCCTTTTCACTGTGCCCTCTGAAATTCAAATTCCCTAGCGAACAAGCTTTCCTTATTCTGGGAGCTCTTTCTTATATACCATTTCCATCTTCTAGCCCCCACTGACATTGGCTTACCTCTGATGACAATGCATCCACAGCTATGCTCTTTAACATTAAACATAACTTCTCTGTACCCCACTGTCCCAACATATAGTCACATCCTGGAGGAGTAGTTAGCATACTTGTCCCCCACACTCTCATTTCCAGACTCTCTTTTACTTCCTTTGCTCAGAATTTTTTTTTCTCTTTAAAGTCTACTCAATCTAAAAGTTCCAACCAATTCAAATCATGGTGCCTATAATGTTATGACTCCCACATCATCCTCCATCCTTTGTCAAGGAATTAAACTCTGAATTTCATATCTTCCACTCCTTCTCAATCCCTGTCATTATATTAGGGGACTTAAATATCCACACAGATTTTTCCTCAAACTCTCTGAGCTCCTAATTCCTTAAGCTTTTTAAATCCCATGATTTCCTCTTTTACCTCACCTTAGCCACACCTAGGAATGATTAGACTCTAGATCTTACTATTACCTAAATATCTTCTACTTTCTTAATTAGAAACTAGGCATGACCTTCTCTCATTGTTCTTCTGTGCTTCACTTCTCTTCTGCCTATTATTAGCCCTCAGCAAAGTTTCTAATCTTTCTACTCCATTAATCTTTACACTCCTTTGTACGCTTTCAGGCTATTACACCTGCTTTGACTTAAATCTTTTTTAGCCCTACCCTCACAATTTATCCCACTCTGTCTTGGCTAAGAAACTCCCCTCTTACTTTATTGAATAAAATTTAGACCTTCCAACATGAACACATTCTACTAGTCTCTTTTTTTTTCTTTAATTGGATGTAAAAATTATTTTCAACATTCATTTTAAAAAATACTTTGAGTTCCAAATTTTCTCCCTCTATTCCTCTCTAACCCCTTCTTGAGAAGGCAGTTTACTATAGATTATACATCTGCAAAACATATTTCTACATTAACCAGGTTATGAAAGAAAATGTACAAAAATTGGAAAATTAAATTACTTAGTTTCTAATTTATTTTTAAATTTATTTTACCTTCGACCTTTACTGAATACATACATACATACATACATCAATACATGAATACATACATATATGTGTATGTATGTGTATAGATATTTATGTATGTATATAGATGGATAGTATATTTAAAGGATTTATTTAATATTTCTTCTTTTCCACATTTGTTTATATGATTTTTTTAATGTTCTGATATATGGTCAAGTATTGTAAAGGTGTCATGTAAAGCTGAAAAAATTCTATAGTACTTTCTATTTCTATTCCTTTTCTTCAGATGTTTATAATATCTAACTTTTAAAAATTCCATTCATTTCCTTAACTTCTTTCTTTATTATTATTTAGATTTATCTAGTTTTGACAGGGGAAAGTTGGGGTCCTTTACTTGTATCATTTGACTGTCTAAGCCTTGATTTAACTCATTTAAATTTTCCTCTAACAATTTTGATGATATATCATTTGGTTCATGTATATTCAGTATTGATATGGTCTTCATTGTATATGTCATCTTGTACCATAATGTACTTTCCCTTCTTATCCCTTTTAATTAGAAAAATTTTTTAATTTTAATTTTTCTGAGAACATGATTGCTACCCCTGTTGTTATTGCTGTTGTTGTTGTTGTTGTTTTAACTTTCATTGACGCATAATAGATTCTACTCCAGCCCCTTATTTTTACTTTGTATATGTCTTTCTATTGAAAGTGTTTGCTGTAAACAAAATATTTTCAGTTTCTGTTTTTTATCCTTCTGTTTTGTTTTGTTTTTTTTTAATCCATTCTGATAACCACTTCCATTTTATGGATAAGTTCATACCATTCACATAAACAGTTATGATTACTTGCTGTGGATTTTCCTGTATCCTAACTGCCTTCCTATTTATTCTCTGTCTCTCTCTCTCCTTCCCTCCCTTTCTCTCTCCTTATCCCTTTACCCCTCCCCTTCCTCTCCCTCTCCCTCTCCCTTTCTCACTCCCCTTCTTCAGAAGTCTAGTATTTATTTCACTAAAGCCTCCCTTAATATACCTTCCTTTCTATCAGAGCCCTATCCCTTACGTTAACCCTTCTCCCTAATTAACTATAAGGTAAGTTTCTATACCCAACTGACTGTGTATGTTATTCTCTGAGCCAATTCTGATAATAGTAAGCTTCAATAGTTGCTGCTAGGCCCTATCTTCCCCTCAACTGTGGGTCATTTTAAATATTGGGCTATCCTGTTTCTTTCTAGATTATGGGAAACTAGAGTGGGGTTTTATAAAATATTGCTACTTATAAATTAAAGGTTATTACATTACTTTTGGCATTAAGCATTTATTATTAATTAATATCATATATTACTAAAGTATTGTCCATGTCCCTAACTGACTTCTCCAGTAGTTACAGGGCTAATTATATACCCAGCATGGAGTAAGAGTCCCAGGAAAGAGAAGAGAGGGCACATGCCTAGTTCAAGACCATCTCAGCCACAAGAGATAGAGCATGTAGTGTATTTAACATAAGCCAAAAAAAACCCCAAAAACCCCAGCACCATATAATATCCAAGAGAAAGCACATGGCCCCAAGCAGAGTTCAGAAACTTTACATTACCTAAAGAGTAGAGTACTCAGAAACCAGACAACCTTCCTTACCTAGAGTGCCACCCAGAATGGCATTCAACTTGTGTTCTCAGTCTCTTTTCCTCTTTTTATAGAGGGGGCTCTTATACACTGATCAAAGCTAATTGGCTACCATCATTCAATTCCATTAGTTGACATGACCTGAGGGTGTTTCATATTAAAATGAGCTGTGCCTTGCTGACATCAGGGTCTAGTGCAAATTCAAACCCCCTGAGGGAAAAGGCCCCTTCAAATAGTTGTGTTTTTTATCTTCATTCTTCACTGAGATAGTCAGAAAGAACTTTATCTCTAATGCACCCTTGGGCTGGCTCTGAGAGACCAGCCAGATTTCTTGAGTTAAACCTTGGATTGAAAGGGGTCCCAAGGCTCCCCCAAAAACATTATTCATAATTATTTTCTCACAACTGTAAAAGCTCTTGATTTTACAGCTTTTTTATGTGAGGTAATTTCCCCATTCTCCCTCTCTCTTCTTCCCTCTCCCAGTGAAACCCTCATTCTCATCCCCTTTCTTTTTGAAATCACTCCATCATAGACAACTCATGCTTGTGCCTTCTGTCTATGTATACTCCTTCTTATGGCCCTAATAATGATATTCTTAAGATCTATGAGTATTGGGGGGTAGAGCCAAGATGGCAGAGGAAAGACATTAAATGCACAGAGCTCCTGATACAATCACCCCCAAAACAGCAATAAAAGAACCCCTGGAGCAGAAAACACACAAAAATATGGGCTGAGATTATTCTCCAGCTATAGATAGATTTCAGGGGTCTGTGCTGGATCACAAGTAAAGTCTAACCCCGCGATCAAGCTGACAGACACAACAGACACACTGCCAGAGGAATTTAGCTCAGATCCTCTGAATTGGCTACAGCAATGGCATCTTCTGGAGCTGAGCATTTGGTTGGGGAGAGGGCAGATCAGCTGGACAGGGGGAAGACAGAAACTGAAGGGGTACCAGTGGGAAGGGGAAAGAATTCAGCTGTCCCACCCCATCAGGGAACCAGTAAGAAATACTGAGGGGTGGGAGGCTCAGGTTAGGGAGGTGCCCAGGCTCCTCAGAAGCTAAAAACCACACCACAGAAAGCTTTGCTGCTTTGTTGTTTAGTAAGTAGGCTTGAGGTTATGTCCTGACCAGAGAACAAGCCAGGTGAGAGCAAAACTGGCCCTCCCTCAAACCAAAACACTTGGGACCCTCTGGAGCTGGGAACAGGAATGGAGCCACCACACACCAACCCCCTCACCCCAGTGGAAAGTTTAAAATAAATTAAAAGATGAACAAAGAACATTCAAAACTATAGAAAGCTATTTCAGCAACAAGGAAGATCAAGGTGCAGCCTCAAATGATGAAATCAACCACAGGGCCCCTACATTCAAAGCTTCCAAGAAAAATATGAACTGGTCACAGGCCATGGAAACTCTCAAAAGGAACTTTGAGGAAAAATAGAAGAGATAGAAGGAAGATATAGAGATAGGGAAAAAAGAATGGAAAGAGGAATGAGAATGATGCAGTAGTCATGAGAAAAAAGTCAACAGCTTGAAAAGCCAAATGGAAAAGGAGATTAAACAACTGTCTGATGAAAATAGTTGCCTAAGAATTAGGATTGAACAAATGGAAGCTAGTGACCTGATGAGAAACAAAGACACAGTAAAGCAAATCCAATTGAATGAAAAAACTAGAGGGCAATGTGAAATATCTCCTTGGAAAAACAGCTGACCCAGAAAATAAATCTAGGAGAGAGAATTTTAAAATTATTGGATTACCTGAAAACCATGAACAAAAAAAAAAGCTTAGACACCATCCTCCAAGAGATTGTGAGGGAAAATTGCCCTGATATTCTAGAATCAGAGGGTAAAATAGAAATTAAAAGGATCCACTGATCACCTCCTGAAAGAGATCCCCAAAGGAAAACATCCAGGAATATTATAGCCAAATCCCAAAACTCCCAGGTCAAGGAGAAAATATTGCAAGCAGCTAGAAAAAAAGAATTCAAATACTGTGGAGCTCCAAAAAGGATAAAGAAAGATCTAGGAGCTTCTACATTAAAGGATTGGAGGGCATGGAATATTATATTCTAGAGGGCAAAGGAACTGGGACTACATCCAAAAATCATGTAAGTACCAAAGCTGAATTTCAATGAAAAAGAAGACTTTCAGGCATTGTGATGAAAAGACCTGAACTGAATAGAATATTTGACTTTCAAATGCAAGACCCTGGAGAATAATAAAAAAGTAAACAGGAAAAAGAAATCAAGAGGGCCATTAAAAGATTAGTGTTTACACTCATACATGAGAAAATAATACTTCCAACTCATAAGAACTTTTTCAGCAAGGAATACACAGAGGACACAGGTCTGAAATGAATATGAAGGGATGGTATTTGTAAAGCATTTATTTTTTATATATACTTGTTCTTTATGGAGCAAACAAGATGGGTTATCTGATGTCTGGTGCAGGATTTGGACTCTGGGCCTCTTGGACCCAGAGCTGGTGCTTTGTCCACTGTGCCATCCAGCTAAACCATGATGACATCTTTAAAATAAGGGGAAGAGGTAGGAGGAATAGATTGGGGGAGGGTGGAGGGGAGAGGTGGAATGGGGAGAAGTAGCTCATAGGAAGGAAACAAGAAAAAAGCCTATGGAAGGGATGGGAAGAGGAGGAGTGAGTAGACTTTACTATCATCAGAATTGGCTCAAAGAGGGAATAACATACTCAAGTGGATATAGTAATATATTTTGGCCCTGAGGAAAAGTGGGAGGAGAAGGAGATGGAGGGGAGGAGAAGAGGGAAAGAAGGGAAGTTTGGGGGAGGGAGATGTTAAAAGCAAAACACTTTTGAGGAGGGTGAAAATGTTCTGCATAACACCACATGTATGACATATATTGAATTGATTGATTTCATAGGGAGAGTTGAGGAGGGATGGAGGAAGAAAAATTTAGAAGACAGAATTAGTTCAAAGGCCATAACCTCATCAGAGTGGGCTCAAGGAGGGAATAACACACACATCCAATAGGGAAGAGTAATCTATTTAACCCTTCATGAAAGTAGGAAGGGAAGAGGATAAGGAGGGAAGTGTTAATGAAGGGAGGGTAGAGTGGGGGAGGGGACAGTCAATAGCAAAACACTTATGAGGAGGATTAGGGCAAAATAAGGTAGACAATGGAATAAATATCATTGGAAGGGAATAGGATGGAGGGAAATAGATACGTTGATTGACTACAAGGTCAAAATGTATGGTACCTACTCTGCTGGGCTATTGTGAAGAAAATTCTCTGTCAAGTTAAAAGTACTATATAGAAATTGTGATGAACAGGATGCTATCATAAAAACCTGGAAAGATCCACATGAACTGATGTAGAGAGAAATGTACTGCATACAAAACAAGAGCATTAGTGTAAGACGATCTGCTGGTAAGCACGTGGTTGTTTTCTGTATGGTAATGATCCAATATAACTCTGAAGAACCTAAGAAAATTGCAGTACATCTACAGAGTAAGAACTAAAGGTATCTGAAAATAGACTGTAACACATTTTTTATTTTTTGACAATTCCTTAATCTGAAGTTCTGCTTTTATCTGTTTCCACTCACAACCTAGATAAGGTAGAATTGTTTGCCATGACTACTCATGTATAATTTATGTTGAATTGTTTGAATCCTTGGGGTGGGGGTGGGAGGGTAGGGAGGAAGATAAGTTGGAACACAAAGTTTTTAAAAAATGATGTCAAAATTTGCTTTTACATGTAATTTGGAAAATAAAAGTCTAAAATAAAAAAAAATTAAAAGATCTATAAGTATCATATTTGCATGCAAGAACAAAAACAATTTCTACTTTTTGAATCCCTCATGATTTCTCTTTCATATTTAACTTGTTATGCTTCTCTTGAGTCTGGCATTTGAAAGTAAAATTTTTATTCAACTTTAGTCTTTTTTATCAGGAATGCTTGAAAGCCCTCCATTTCATTAAATATAAATTTTTTCCCCTGAATAATTATAATCTTTTGCTGGATAGGCTATTCTTGATTGTAATCCTAGCTCCTTTGAACTTTGGAATATCATATCTCAAGCCCTTTGCTCCTTTAATGTAGAAGCTCCTAAATCCTATGTAACCCTGATGGTGACTCCACAATATTTAAATTGTTTCTTTCTGGATTCTTGGAGTGTTTTTGCCTTGACCTGGAAGTTCTTGAATTTAACTCTAATATTCTTTGGAATTTTTATTTTAGGTTCTCTTTCAGGAGGTGATCAATGAACTCTTTCAATTTTTATTTTACTGTTTATAGGCTATCAAGGCAATTTTCCTTGATAATTTCTTAAAATATGATGTCTAGGCTCTTTTTTTTTTCCTTATAATGGTTTTCAGGTGGTCCAATAATTCTTAAATTACCTCTTCTGGATATATATATTTCCAGGTCAGTTGTTATGTTGAAAGGTCTCCTCTAGTCTCTTTCTGCCCACTTGTCCAACCTCCTTACTGTGTGATATAGTGATTTCTAAGGCCTGTTACTGGCTTGCTGGGGCAAGACCTATGCTGCACATTGCTTTGACCAACATGCCCATAAGACTAACCTTTCCTGTGGACTTCCTAATTTGTTTTAGACTGCTAATTGTTTTAACCATGACCTTTTATTGGTTCAGCCACTACATAATTCAATTTGATACTTTATTTTAAAGGTGATTGGTGGGAAATTCTGGAGAATTAGAGTGAGTTCTCACTTTTCCACTGCCATGTTGGCTCCAAATTTAAGATATCTACTAGTCTCTTTATCAAAAATGCCTTGACATCAGTTTGGGAAAATAGGCCATACTTCTTGACTAGTCAACCCCTCTACATGTCCATTTGGTCCCATACATTCCCTTCTTCTCTAGAAGATTTAATCCTTAATAAGACCCTTTCTCTTGAAACTTTAACCTCTCTCTACCCACCCTTTATTTTCCTACTGCCTTCAAATATAGCTTTTTCCTCTATTCTTTAAAAGACAGTGCTTACTGTCTTCTAAAGCTATATTTATATACCTCACTTCTTTTTTTCAGCTAAACTCCTTGAAAAACTTGCACTGTCTTCCCCAACTTTAATTTGATCTTCAACACTTTATAGTTTGACTATAGCATTCAACTGAAACTACTCTCTTTAAAGTTAACAGTGATTGCTTGATCGCCAAATCTGATTGTCTCTTCTCAGTCCTCATCCTTTTCAACCCATCTGCTACATGTGACATTGTTGACATCCCTATCCTCCTAGATACTTTCTCCCCTTTGAGTTCTTATAAAACTGCTGTCTCTTGGTTCTCTTGCTTTCCTACTCATTACTCTTTTTAGGCTCCTTTACTGCCTCATCATCCAGACAGCAAGAAGATAGAAAGTTTCTTTAAGATTCTTTCCACAGTCCTCTTCTTTTCCATTTACATTTTTGCTCTTATTAACCTCATCATATCATGTCTCATAGGTTTAACTATCACCTCTATGATAATGACTCACCTATAAATTGAACCCAATTACTTATTGGGCATTTGAAACTAGCTTTCCTAGGCATATTTAAACTCAATATATGAACTAAATATATTATTTTTCTTCCAAAGACTCATTCATTCCAAATTTACCTTTTTTTTTTTTCAGATACCACAATCCTCCCAGCTTTCCTGGCCTATAACCTCAATACTATGCTCAACCCCTCTCTTTCTCTCATATCAAATATCCAATCAATTACCAAATAATGACGTTTCTACCTTCCCATCTTCCAATCTCATCCCCTTTTTTCTAATCTCATAGATCTTATTTTAGTGCATACCTTTCTCTCCTCTGCTCAGATTACTAAAAGCCTAAAACTTTGTCTCCCTACTTTATTTCTCACCAATCCTTTTTATCCAATACACCAATTACAAATTTACTTTCTTTTAGTGCAAATCTAATCAGATGACTCTTCTATTCATTCAATTACAGTGGCTTCTTAATGTCTCTGGATAGGGAGAATTGTTTGTTTTATTTTCAATGTGAGCAGCTACCCATTAGAAATCAGAAAATACTAGAAATCAGAACTTATTTTATTGTTTTGTTGATTTCTAGATTTAAGAAAGTCAGGGAGAAAATGATAATAGCACAGGTTAAACTTTTAAAATATGTTTTACTTTTAGGGGAAGGAAAGCTAGTTAATTAAGGATTTTCCAGTATAATACTGCCTCTAGGATAAAATATAAACTCCCTTGTTTAGAATCTAATGTCATACATAATCTAGTTGTAATTTTTCATTCCATCAATATTAAACATGACACTCCCTCAAACACTTTGTAATCAGTCAAAACTGATCTTTTTTATCTCATGTACAAAATTGTTTTTCTTTTTTTTTTTTTCTTTTGTCACTGGGCATTTACACTGAGCAACCAAGTGCAACTTGAATGGACTCACTAGTTACCTTTGCCTCAGAGTACATCTCTCATGTAAGAAACATCTTCATTTCCCCAACAGCTAGTTCCCTCTTTCAAAGATTACATTGTATAATTACTATCTATCTATCTATCTATCTATCTATCTATCTATCTATCTATCTATCTATCTATCTATCTACCTATCATCTATCTGTATATCTAAATATGCACATATATACACATATACATAAGTACATATAAATGTTTATTTCATTTTATATGTGTTGCATGTTTTTATATATGTATTTCCTTTCCCCCAGATAGAATGTAATACCTTGTGAGTTTACATTGCTTACATTTTTGTACTTTTATCTCCAGTGCCTAATACCTCATCTGGAATGTAAAAATCACCTAACAAATAGGTATTGATTGATTAAATGGCAGGATATCACTGAAAAATTTCTGTCTAGGTTGGTTGAGTTTTCACATGAGCTCAATTCAACAGGACAATTATGAGAAGCATATTTTAGGATTGCGATTTGATAGGCCTTCATGGGTATATTTTATTTTTAGGTTGATGTGTAAGCAAACATCAGCAACCTTTCAGAACTACTATGCCAAGTCTTCATTTATTCACTCTAATTATTGTTTCATGGGCCAATAATACCTTTGATCATTCAGAAATTCTCTCTTATGTATAATACATCTTTTGTTGCATTAAAAGTAAATGTTTTAAAATATTTAATCTTCATTTGAAATAAAAATACAGATTTTACCATTGTAGCATTATCATTGCCCTAATATTAACGTGCTAGGCTTTCAAATATCTATTAGCTAAACAGTTTCTTTTAAGATGCCCTTTATCAGTCTGTCCTGACTCTCAAACACCAAAACTGAGGATTCTCAATATAGCATATTCATTGGATTGGGTTGGGAAATTTTCCCAGATTCCAAATATACTCTGAATCCCAAACCCCAAGAATCAATGTCTTCACAGATATATTAAAACAAAGCAAAACAAACAAACAAAAAACCTTATATATAAATGCTATTTCCTATACACACAATATATACATATATATTAAAGAAAGCAAGAGTATGGAATCCCATTAAATATTTAGAAACATGTTCAATTTTAATTTTATAAATCTCCATTGTTCATTTCTATCCTATAAAATGAATATACAATGTCATAAACCGAATTATTAAAATATTAGCTGATTTCAAAATGATCTATGAAAATAAATATTTCTTCAACAAAATTATCTATTATTTAGAAATATTTTAAATTTTATTTTATGGTAATTGAAGGAAGGAGGAAGAAGGTAAAGCAAAAATAGAAGTGATGAGAGAACAAAATAGAAAAAGAAAAACATCCATAAAGGTGGAGGGAAAAGCAGGAAAAAAAAAGTTTTCTTTCAGAAAGTGTTTAGAGTTATGAATCTGCTGCCACAAACATTGTGACGCTTACTAATGTTTAGAACTTCAGAGTATTATTTTGGATTATAAAATCGAGCACAGTTTCTAACACATTTTGTTATTATTCAGTCCTATGACTCCATATGGGTTATTCTTGGCAAGGATCCTGGAATGACTTGCCATTTCTTTCTCTAGTCCATTTTAAAAATGAGGAAACTGAGGCAAATGGGATTAAATGACTTGCTCAGGGTTACACAACTAATAAATGTTTGGGGTCAGATTTGAATTTTGGAAGACAGTATTCCTTACCCCAAGCCCAAACTCTGTCTACTGAGCCACCTAGCTGCCACATTTTTCTGGTGCATAGTATGTCCTTGATAATTTCCCCCCCATAATTCCCTGATATATTTAATCACTGATCATAATTCTGCTTCTTTCAGTGGGCTAATTATGTCATTCCAATAACCTATATCAATGACCAACGTCATAATATTCATTTGTTAGTTTCTTCTTTCATTAATTCAACAAATACATATTGAGAAATTGTGCTCCACTCTGTAATATATAAAAGATAAATAACAGTTACAATATTTATATAGCACTTACTATGTACCAGGAACTTTTCTAAGTACTGCACAATTATTATGTCATTTGATCCTTACCACAACCCTAAAAGAAGGGGCTATTGTTATTGCCATTTTACAGATGAGGAAAGGGAAGGAAGAGTTTATGACTTTCCCAAGTTGACACAAATAGTAAGTTTCTGAGGCTGAATTTGAACTAAATTCTTCCTTCAAATCCACAACTCTACCCATTCAACCACAGACACATGGCATATTATTCACCCCCACCCCTCAGAGAATTAGCAAGTTGTAACTCCTATATAAATTTTGGAAGAAAAATGTGGAATTAGGAAGACCTGAGTTAAAATCTAGCCTCAGACACTCACAAGTTCTGTGACCTTAAGCAAGTCACTTAGCCTTTCTTTGTCTTAATCTACTAGAGAAGGAAATGAGAAACTATGTCAGTAGCTTTTCCGGGAAAACCTCATATGGGATCACAAAGAGTCAGATATGATAAAATAACTGATCAACAACAACTCCTGTATAAATTTGACAAACAATGTGCAACTTAAAATTTTATATTCTATGTTTTACATGTTTGCTATAGGTTTCCAAACTGTTTGACATTAAAAAAGACATGTCTATAGGATTATTTAATGTTCTGTACATGCAGTGTTCTCATTTCCTTCAATTAAATTTGTTATAATTTGACAGAATTTTGTATGATTTGACTCTATAGCACTTCATCGAAACAATAGTGCTTACTATAATAACTCTGTAACCAATAAAAACAAAAGTAATTTGCTCATTTTTATTCACTGCAGAAAACTGAGAAAATATAAATTTGTTTCCTGTAAAACTCTTATATTTGTCTTTCATTTGATTAATACTTCTACCCTACTAGGAGATGTCAGTAAATTATTTTCTTCACTATTCATCAATTACCAATATTATACATTTATCTATACATACTGTATGACATTGTATTAAAATAATTTATTTGTATATTTCATTAAACTTTTTTTTTGCTTACTTAGTCCTCCTTGTTACTTTTATAGATCTATGAGATCATTAGTATTAGGCCTTGCTCTCACACCATGACTCGATCACTTCCTATTTTGATCAGACATCTCTCTGATGATAGCACTTAATGCTATTTCTCCTGTCTAATCCTTCATTGTTAACATGTTGTAGCTTACTCACAACTCACCATGCATCTTCAGGTGACTGGCAACTTTAACCCTTTAAAGCATCTGTCATCCATAACACATACACATACAAGAGTACTCAAACAATGTTTATATTAATAAAGATAGTGTGAGAAAATAATGGTACTTGGCAGACACCCAGTGGCCCTACCTGGAGATTGATTTGGAATTGACTGAATTGGGTGAGGCTGATTGAGAACCTACTTAGGGTTGATTAAATTGAGACCACACCTGGCCAGCCCTGGGTGGGGTGTTGTTCTCAGAAGCTGAGGGCTTTGTAATCAGCTACTAGACCACCCTGAGTTCCAGTGAAACAATCGAGCAAATCAGCATAAAGGATGGCCCCTTCTTGGGCAGGGACGTGGGGAGAGGGGGCATATAGGAAGTGGGAAATGAGGCTGGCTCCCTGGCTCTTTCTATTTCATTCTGCAACCTCATGTTGGTGACTGAGGAGAAGAAGAAGAAGGAGTCCAGCCTGAACCCTAGGGAAGATAGGTTTCTTCTTCTTTTTATTTTTTGAACTTCATGTGTTCTCTCTTTATTAACCTCTAATATACTAATAAATGCTTAATGCCTACACTCTTGTTGAAGCTTCTAATTTATAAGTAAATCCTAGATAGTTCCCCCACACACACATACACTGGGGGCAGAAAAAGGTGACCACACATTAGATTTTGAACGTGACAGTAGGCCTTTGTTTCCAGAAGCTTGCTGTCATTAAACACTCTGTGCAGTTTCCCAAAGATCTTCTCATCCTATTCAATTCTAGTTCCCATTCACTATCCATCCACAGATGCTTTCTTATTTGTAAATACTGATGGAGCAGCTCCACATATTGTCTGTCAAACTGAATATCACAGTAGGTATAGTTAATAAATATGTGTTGAATGAGTAATTTTTGATATTAAATCACATTTAATAAGTATTGATATTCATTAGAATCACAGAATATTACAGTGTTTTAGTGACAGAATTTCAGGGCTGGAAAGGAATTGAAAAGTCAACTCATGTAATACATATGTAAATAGTAATCCCTTTTACAGTAGTACCCAATAGGCATAGATCTTCAGTTCACTTTCTCCTCAGTCATCTTCTGTACAGCCACCTTGCTATTGCTATCAGAGACTATATCCTCAACTGTCTTTCCATCTCTAGGAAAAATCTCCATTGTCTAGACTGTTAATTATCTCATTTAGGCTATTAAGCTGACTGAAACTATGCTTCAAATTGTTCCCTAGGCATCTTCTTACTAGCTGTCCTGCCATTTCATACACATTTTAACTTTCCCCTCTTCCTTTCTAAATTTGGAACTATAATCAGCACTGCCATTGTAAACCCAAAAGGTGTTCCGATCTACATTTTATTTATATTTACCACCCCAGTATATGCATAGGGTGAAAATCACCTTTTTGTGTGTAAGAAAATGTTTAACAACTGGTTCTCAGAGTATGCATGGAGGAATGAATATATGATATATTTACTTTGAATTATTAACATTTTCTCTATCACTTTCTAGACAAAAAACAAAGCAATAGATCATGCTGTAATTGGTGGAATTTGCCCATTTTTGTTGTCACACTGAAAATTTAACAATCACACTTCTGGAACCAGTATGACCCATTTTAGCCTGAATAGTTCTTACCTCAACCAGGTAAGAACATGACTTACTCAATCATTCAGTCACTTAGGCCAAACGTAAAACTCCTTGACACAATAATAAAGTCATTTGAGAATCTGATAATCTCTATTGATACATAATTTGAATTATGTACACTCCAAAAATCATCTGTCAAAAAAATTGAGAAGGAAATGATTTTCAGAAATTAGAGCAAGTCTGACTTTCCAACACTTCCTTGAGGAAGAACATCTTGGAAGGTAAGGATAGGTCTGATGTTCAACCTTGACCAGGTCCCTCCCCTCTCTGCTCCAGCCAAGCCCTTCAATAAGAGGAAGATCTTGTGGACTTCCAAAGGTCCTAAGGATTTTAGTCTCTCCATCTTTGCTTTAGCACCTTGATAGGAGAGTAATAACTGGTAACAGTATCTGCATTAGGAACCAAAGACAAACTGGACACATAGCTGAACAAGAAGTCCAGCAGGAAATAATACACTGCCTAAGAAGACCTTCTAGAGCACCATACAAAGGAGAGAAAAGGATTTCCAGTGACCAGAAGTTGTGAGTATATGTTGACATGCTCTCTCTACTAAGCATGAGCTCATTTTCCTATGGGGTCCTCTATATACTAATTAGGGAAGAATATAGCAAAGACATTTGGGATATTAACTATTATTCTTATACATCTTTGATCAATATCCTTTCTAAAAGCTACATCAGGCTAGCTTACTAAATTGGTTTTCAACTGACAGTCTTAGAAAGAAGCTCACAGTTGCTCAAGCTGATACCATTAGACTATAATTTATACTCCTGTACTTTTAGAACCCTTATAGGGAGATAAAGTCAAGTTCTCAGAAACCTGACTCATCAATAAAAGCTAGAGTTAGGATAAGGATTATCAGATCTTATATGGGCTTCACCTCTAACTTTGCAAGCCAGAATGTACTTATCTGAACACCACTTCCCTATATGTGCTGTTTCCCCCATTAGAATAAATAAATCCTGAAGGTATGGACTGCCTTTCTCTTTGAATTCTAAGAACTTAGCATGTTGCTTGGAATATAATAAGAACTTAGTAAATGTCTTTTCATTCATTCATTAAAGGCCTTCAGTATTTGGAAACTATTTCATGAAGCTGTATAATCTTGGAAGGTACTAATTCTAAGGACATATTTTCTTATTATTAAGGTGAAATCTTCTTCCTTGAAATTTGAACATTTGTATTTGCCCCAGGGTAAAGCAATCTTTTATCCTTCTTCTTAAACCTCCTTCTCTCCATTTGATTCAGTGACAATGCATCCTTACAACTACTTAAACAAGACACTCCATCTCCTTATTAAGAATTTTCACCATTTGTCCCTCATGACTAGACCCTTCCCCCTCCTCATTTAACCTCCTGATTTCTGTCAGTTTTTTTTTCTCCAATTTCAGCCAAATTCCTATCTTGCAAAGGAAGCCTTTCCCAAAATCTTTCAATTCTAATGCCTTCCCTATTTTGATGATGTCCTTTTGTCATTTGTATAGTTTATACATGGCTGTTTGTATATTGTCTTCCCAGTTAGATTGTGAGCTCCTTTACACCAAGAGTTAGCTTATGCCTTTCTTTGTATAACTAACAAGTAACACAGTGTCTGGCAAATAGTAGGTTTTTAATACAATATATAATTATTGACTAGCTGAATGACTTCTTCTATCTAAAAGATATTCAAGTACTTGAAGACAGCAACATGCTCTTTCCTGCAGGGAAATGTGTCTCTTTCTCATCTCAGAACAGAAAGCTCAACTTTAAAAGTCACAAAATATTCCAAAATATGAGTAAGAAATAACAAAAAAGAACCCTCACCATAAAAAACTTTTATTCTGATTCTTCTTTAACAAAAGGACTAATATGGAAATAGATATGAAATGAGTATGTGCTTGTATGTGTATATATGTATGTTTGTATGTATATGTATTTGTGGATATATAGATAGATATTGATACTGATACTGATATTGATATCGATATTGATACTGATATGTGTCTGGGGTAACTCTCCTTCAGAAACTAAACTAAAAGACAGACATACCTAAGAAGTAAGGGAGTTAAGTCCATTAGGCATGGCTGTTGCCTGATTAGTGCCAGGGGACAGAGATAAATCTAGAAGTCCAGACCACCACCCCTCATTCAACTTTCCCTACCACCAAAAAGAACTTGTTATAGTCAGGTGGTCACCCCCTTTGTCCCCCCACTATCCATCCTCTATAAATGCTTTTGCCTCCCTCCCAGTCCAGGAGAAAGGTGACTCAGAGAAGCATGTCTCTAAGCCACCTTCTCTCCCATTGAGGGAAGGCTTTGAATTTCCTCTTGGTCACTTTCTTTAAGCACCCAAATAAAAAGAAAAAAATACTCTTTTATTCTAATTAGATTGTGTGTGAAGATATATAATTTTTAAAGAGGCATATTTAAGACCCCCACCATTTATTTCCCTCATGACATATTTCTATATTTTTGTAAACTTTTGAAATCCAAACTTTTCTCCCTCCCTTCCTTCCTTCCCCCCTCCACAAGATGTCAAGCAATCAGATATATGTTTTTATATGTATATATGTGTGTATTTCTACAAACATGTATGTTATATAATTCTATAGGTGGTTTTAACATATGAATATACATATTGTGTGTATTTATGTCTGATTGTTTGCCATCTTGGGGAGGGGAGAGGAAGGAGGGAGAAAAATATTTGGATTTCAAAATCTTACAAAAATGAATGTTGAAAACAATCTCTACATGTAATTGGAAAATAGAATAAAATAAAATAAAATATTACCCCCAAAAGAAAGAAAGAATGCTTCTACAATAGGCTGAGAATGCATTAGCTTTTGCGAATGCCTCATATTACCACTGGCTCTCATTGAACTCAATCCACTAATTTCTCTAAAGAGTTCAGATATTTTCACCAAAAGTGTTGTCTAGCCAAATATCTCATACCCTGTACTTTTGGTTTTTGAAATAACATTTACAACATTGTTTTTGTTTTTCTATTGTAGATTTCAAGAATTGGCTTATACTACTCATGAGTGATTAAAATTTTTAGGTCTGCCTTTATGTCAGTAGATTGATTTATAGTTGTATTTACGTGGTAGTTGTGTTTATCTTGGGAAGTAAACTCCCAAGTACTTTATACTTTCTATAATAATTTTAAATTAAATGTCTCTTTCTATTTCTTCCTGCTAGTGTTTATTGGCATTATATAGAAATGCTGGTGATTTTTGTGGATATGTTTTATATCTTGCATATTTGTTACAGAAAATGTTCTTTCATTTTTATTTTTCAATGTGAAAGGGAGAATATAATTATCTGTTAATTATAAAATAGAGAGAATAAAACGAAGTGATACAGATGTGGAATTTTGCATGTACTTTTAGATAAGATCACTGGGTTAATATTTTTATTTAATATATTTTTATCTTGCTAAAAGTTCCCTCTTATAGAGGGGATAATCTGTAACTCTTAAATAATACTTAAAAATACTTTAAAATAAAATAATATTTTAAAATAAATATCAAGAAGATATGCATTAGGCTGAGATTAAATTGGTATTCATGTACTCACAAAATACATATTTCTTGGAAGAAGGTGTAGATGTTCAGTGAGATTGGTTCAAATGTGAACAGGAAGAGATAAATCTATATGACTTTGAGGAAATTGTATAGTGCTTTCAATGATCTTAAAGAACAATATAATGCAAAAAAAATACTTAAAATACCCCATAATTTCCTGATAGATGGGCAAAGAAATAAATATTGATGAGAAAAGCAGGTAGACCAGACTAAATATGTATTCAGAGGAAGTTCATATAGAGGATAATCCAATTTTGAGGGAATTTAGAGATCAATTCTCAGAGTAACAGAAGGAAGAAATTATATCAAAGACACAGGCAATTAATAAGAACTTATAATTATCAAAGAAAAAAGAAGGACAAGATCTCGACCAATGTGTGTATATATGTCCAAACCCATATCCATGAATGCATGACACACATGCATGCACATGCATATATCTATGAGTCTGTATATCTATAAATACATAAATAGGCATGGTATAGTTATAACATTGAGAAATGATTATTAATAACCAATATTTTGAGGAGATTAAGAGCCCCCCCCCTTTCTTTCAAAGTCCTAACTTTAAGTTCAGTTTTTCTTTTGACTGACATTTACTCATAATGAGATTGCATTGACTCTCCTCAATCTGGGTCAGACCCCACCCAACGATATAAGGAATTAATGTAAGGTATAAAAGTCCATTGTGCTCTGCTCAGGCTAGGGTGGGGTATGCATTTTTTTTAATAATGGGCTAAAGCTTTGGGTGGTCTGGTATACTTGCCCTATCCAAGAAATACTCAGCCCTTCATTTTAATATAACCCACATCCAATCACATTAACTAATTAGATTTGATTGCTGTTTGATGGAACACCTACTTACTGTATTGAAGAGTATAAAATCTGTGAGATTACCACTATGATTTTCTTTGGTCTATGAGAGGTCCAAATGTTCATTCTTTCTTAAAAAACCTGCTGACCTCATTAACAAAATGATTAAATTACTTGGAAACTATGTCTCGAACTTTTTAATCATCTCATAGCAAAAGGAAAGTGAGTTGAACTTCAAATTCCACAAAAAGGCAAAAATTGTTTGTTTTTGAAACATTGCGAAGTTTGTTTCTTTTTTTTTTCTTCTGTATTTTTAATGCTACCAAGCCTATATCTGAAAAAAAAAAGGTTTATATTTTTAATACCAATATCCTTCCAGTGATATTGCATGGCTGCAATTCTTGAAAAACTGAATTCTTTGAAAAATTAAAATTGAAGGTCACTCAAAGAGCAAAAGAGAAGGACACAGTGGGGGTGAAGCCAGCTGCCATCCCTTAGAAATATAGAATTATGAGGAATAAATGGTGTAAAATAAACATCAAAGCAAAATCTTAGCCAAAAAGAAGATAGACTGTTTAATTGGTGAGAGTAAAGGGTGATCAATAGATAGCCCACATGCTTGATTGATATATTCACAATATATTATAAATAAGGAAATTAAGGCTTAAATGTATTGCTAAAATTCATGTTCAATAATTGGGGTGAGGGGTTGAATCCAGTTGTACATTATGTTATGGATATTAGTAACTATTTGCTTGTAGTATAAGACAGACTTTACATTAAGGGTGATTTTAAAAAAATTTACTATATTTACTCTTAACATAATGGTGATTCTTATAAATTCTGGCTTCTCAAGAAATTCAGAAATATGTCATAGAACTAGAAATTATGGTTCAGTGCATTTGGAGGTATTCTCCTGTCAATCTACAGCCTCTGTTTCAGCATGTTATTTATATCATTTTTTTTTCATATGTGTCTATCTCAACAGAGTTCACAGGATGATATATTTAGAGCCAGAAAGAGCCTGGTTATTATCTAGTTCAACTCTCTCATTTTACAGGAGATAAAACAGAAATTCAGAGGTGAAATGACTTGCCTAAGGTCATACAGTTAATGATCTAGAATGCAAATTTAGGCCCTCTACTAAGCCATTGCAATTTCTACTCTATTATGATATATTTTTATTGTACTGATGGTATCATTTCATTATCCCAACAATTGCATTGATATTTTGATATAGATGGAAATGAGAGATAGGTTAGTCCAACAATCTTATTTTCTGAGAAATATCAGGACTCTGTAGGTGATTTGACTTATCTTGGGTCACCTAGGCTTACTCTGACGATGTCAGGACCTGAAGGGAGTTCCCCTATATCTAAATAAAGTGTTCCTTCCATATTCTAATAATTAAGCAAAGTGGTTTTGGAATTTCTATTTTAATGACCTACAGCTATTTTTGAAACTCTTCATTTTTTTTATAGAAATGGGCCTTACAAATCCCAATTTAAACTAAAATAAAATTTAACTGTTATGAACATAATTATGAAGCATTGTAATGGGAAATAGGACTATGGAGGATTTCTCAGTTTTGAAATGAGGTTAACTCTGATTTTATAAATCATCATTCTTTATGTCTCACTGTTATACAAATATATTTGGTATATGGAGTGTTGTAAACCACTGTTAACTCTTCCACTTCCAAACTAACTTTTAAGAAGTTTCAATAGTCTAACAGCAATGACAATGTTCTTCAAAAGAGAAAAAAATCTTATATATGTATGTCTGTATAGATGTGTATAGATATGATATAGATTATAAGTATTGATATAGATATTAGAGAAAGAGCTAGAGATTGAAGATAGAGTTAGAGATAGAGAGATAGAGATAGAGATAAAGACAGAGGTAGAGATAGAAGAGAGAGAAAGAGACAGAAGCAGACAGAGACAGAGACAGTATATTTGGGTAATTTGGCACCATGGGGAAAGAAGCACAAACATCTTTAAAACTTCTTTAAATGCCCTAAAATGTGCAATGTTAGTTCTCTCTTTTGTCCCAAAATTTCCTAAAAATCAATGTGATTCCTTTCCCCATTCACATTCTACCCTATTGGCACTTATTTGTATTTATGTTTTATCTCCTTTAGAAAGTAAGCTCTTTGAAAGCAGAGCCTTTTTTATTTTTATGCTACTATTGAATATAGTGGTCAATAAACTCAAATGTATCTTTACTCCTTAGTCACCATGATAAATTTATCCTTCCTTTTTCCCTCCACTGTACCATTGTAAACAGTAACATCTTGTTTAACCTATTGCATAAAGAAACAGACAACTTGGCTGATAATTAGCAAAAGATTAAAGATATTGGAGAATAAAACTACTCTCACCTCACTTCTCCCCCTTAGAATTCTAGGTTTCCTTCAAAGGTCATCTCAAATGCTACATTCTGCATGAGACCTTTACTTGTCCTCCCAGATCTTTGCTTAACCATCCCTTTCCCCAAGAAAAGGTTATTGTTTCTTATGACAGAATTTAAATTTCTTGAAAGAAGGATTTCTTTTTCTTTTTTATACCTAGTACCTAGACAGTCTCTAGCTCATAGTAGGTGCTGAATAAAGGCCAGTTCTTTGACTTCCTCATCTCTTTATTTCATCAGGAAACAATGGAGTGTAGAATATGAATCCTAACAAATAAGAGATCTATATAATCATTCAATGATTACTTTATATAAATGAATATTCACAAACTACAAGATTAAATTATTATTAAATCACTGCAAAATAATTATTTACTTACTAGAATAGTAATACAATAAATATCCTCCATAAAAGAAGTATTTTTCAGTACATTTTATTAATTTGCATATATGAAGAAATAATTCCATGATACAAGAAGTATATATAATAAAAGAAACATTAATTAGTTAATATGGGAATGTTTTCAATGACTACTCACGTATAACTTATTTGGAATTGCTTGAGTTCTTGTGGGTGGGGGTGGGAATGGAGGGAGGAAGAGAAGTTGGACCACAAAGTTTTAAAAAATTGATTTGAAAATTTGTTTTTACATATATTTTAGAAAACAAAATTCTATTCAAAACATTAAAATATCATTTGATGAATGTTTCATCTCAATGGCCTTATGTAGAATCAATTGTCATGTCACAGAATGAAATCTGGCTGTGAATTGATAATACAGAATGGGGTGAATAATGAATTTTCTCAAGAAATGTAACCTCCTACAAATACCTATATATTCAGTGAGCAACCAAGTTCAGAATTTCAGACGATTTAAATTTGTTGTTAGCTTCATGGAATTAATATTAGAAAATTGTCCCTCCCCACTTTGTTTGTGGTTGGGATAATATGTAATATACACTGATAAAAATTAAATCTGAAATTGTAGAAAGAATAAAAAAAACATTTCAGAATAATTACTCCTGCTTTTCCATTTTGAAAATTTGATTGAAATGTAAAGAAGTATAAAAGCATTCACTGAACAATGCAAAGTATTTTTCTATTTTATTGTCACTCACATTAAATGGAAAAGTAGTTATTTAACAAATATTTCATTGGGGGGAAATGGGACATTCTGACAAGAGTTAGCCACTGAATATATTCATTTTATTAAACAAAAAAAACTATTTCTGAATAAAGATAGGTTTTTGACATAAAAGAATATTAATAACATTGAATATGGAATGCAATTCCAGAAGCGAAAACACCTACATGTATCTCAGTTAACTTAAATTATTTTAAATTGAGGTACACATAAGGGTGTTGCTTGAATTGTCATATTGGACACTGTGGCATAACAAGATCATATATCATGGTATTTCCCATGTTTTTTCTTAGTTTTTGTTTCTTTGGAGCATTGAAGAATTATGTGAGATGTTCAATACTAAACAAAAGAAGAAAAAAGAGCATACAAGTGGATAGATGATTTGCTAGAAATGAGAAGGGAGTCTATAATTGAAACAAAAGAAAATCACCGATAATTTTGAAAACAAGTACAATTTGTGCGTGCTTAATGAGACAAAAAACAAACAAACCTATGGGTGGATTTTAAAAGAATTAAAAATTGATTTTTAAAATGTATAAAAATATTCCCCAAAATAAATAAGAATAACCATAAACCTATTTTTCTCTCTATAAATTTAGATTATCTATCTATCTATCTATCTATCTATCTATCTATCTATCTATCTATCATCTATCTATCTATCTATCTATCTAGATATTGATATAAATGCATTGTGGGGACATTCTATTTTATTAATTTTGTTGAATTGAATTAAATTTAAATCTCTTATATTGAACAGTTATTTAGTTTATTTTATAAAACACAAAGAAAGAAACTGAAATTTTTCATACAGAATGGTAATAAACACTGTCTCATGGATCTTTGAACTTATTAACCCCGATGCTTAGGAACTTCTTTATTGTAATATTACATTTAATTTTATTATACTCAAATTGATGTCTTTTTTTATTCTTATTTCTTTTATTTTATTCATTTGCTAGCATTATTCTGTGGAGTCTGTAGACTGCATCAGACTGCCAAAAACAGTCACACTCACACACACACACAGACACACACACACATACATGGATAATGAGGGAAAGGGAAAGAGAGAAAGAGGGAGACTGAGAAAAGAGAGAGAGAGAGAGAGAGAGAGAGAGAGAGAGAGAGAGAGAGAGAGAGAGAGAGAGAGAGAGAGAGAGAGAGAGAGAGATGAGAGGGATTCAAGCACTGCCTTTCCAGCATTTCTTAATTCTGAGAAGTTTCCATAGACTTACAAGTCAGGAATGATAGATGGCTAAATAATGATTCACACTTGGAAACAAGTGATGGGCTAAAAGTTGATCTAAACAAATATTATTAATAATAACTCAATAGAGGTTGCATATTAATATAAATAAGATTGGAAGATAGGAATATATAATTTGTTGAGGAAAAGCTATAATATTCATATCTTGTACACTCAGTGAGATCACTTCATATCATAATATTCTATCATTCTCCTTTTCCTTTTTTTAATCCTCTTGACACTCTTTTAAGATTCTAATATATTATTATCCTGAAAAGACATCTGAGGCTTCTTCCAGAAATAAAAATGTGCATAAGTATATGACCTGGAACTTACTATACAATGTCCTGTACAAGTGACAAGAAATACTACTAATATCAGGAGCCAGTGGGAGTTTAAAAGTTCAATAGGGTTAGAAAAGAAAAAACATAAGAATTTCTCATCTTTGAAGTAATAAAATAACATTATTCCTACCTCTTGAATTCAATGTTATTTAAGATCTTAAACCAAGGTCAATCTAAATTGGTATTTTTTACACTTTCAGTAGTTTTTAAAGAAACAAAGGAGCTAAAAATTAACTCAGATATGTCATGTTATCTACTAGGAAGAATTCAAGTGTTTACAAATTACATTATAATAGTAAACAAATTAAAGATGAAAATTCAACAAATCCCTTGATCAGGTATTCTGTCTCCATGATTGACAAAATCTCCTGTGACTGAGTTTTTCAATGTGAGTTTGAGTTGATCTACTATTGAAATAATTTAGGGACAATCAATGGAGGAAAAAACAATCCCCAGAATGTTAAAATATCCATTAAAACTTAAATAGGCCTCATATATACAAATATATCCTATCATTTGTCAGCTATTTATTAAATCATCACCAGAAATTTGCTAGAACTATATACAATGCTAAATTAAAAAAAAACATTTATTTGTATTTTATTTAAAATAATTAGTCTCACTCCCCTTCCATCCCATTGTTCCCAACTCTTGTTCCAGTTTCTACTAGCTATACAATACCCTCAGATAAATTGTACTATTTCTATTTGAGTACTTCTAAAATTATATTTATAACCTTCAATCACACTTTTATTAAAACAACAATGTATCATTTTTCCAACTCGTTCTAATTCTCCCTATTTATGAAAAACATACCCACACATTAAATACACACATTTACATATATACATATTTATACACATATACATGCACATACACATATATATTCATACATATATACAAATTGCAGAATGCATTTTTCTACTACAACAGATTATTACATTTTGTATATAGTAATCTGTTAAGATCAATGAAAAGTTACACATTCTTCTCAATGTATGTATATAAAGTAACAATTTCTTTTGCCCAAACTCATCTAAATTACTGATAGATGCCCACTTTTCCCCATGAATGGGGTAGCAAATGAGTTAGTATAAGGAAATTAGGAATATATTTCTAGTAACTTTACAACTGTAGGGAACAAACCTTAATGCCTTGTTGGTGTAGGTGACAATGGCATATACTCTTATTAATGCTTTTGATTAGGGAAATAATTTATATGTGGAGAATGACAAATTTGTAGATCATTTCGATGAATAGAATCTGATTGATTTTCAGTGATATTATACTAAAATACTTCAAAAAATATTACTTCCTCAGTGTGAGTACTCCCTCTGTACTCAGAGTTTAAAACCTCTGACTTTTGATACAAAGCTCAAAACCTTTATGCTTTATGACATTTTTGTCTGCTGCATGTGCATTAGATTGGCCAAACAGTATCATTACTTGGTGCTAAGGCTGTTATTGTTACTGTTTTTTGCCCTTTGTTCTTGAAAAGGGCCAAAATGATATCACAGTGTTAGGGTCGATGTACAATATGTCCAGCTCTGAGGATCAGAACAATATGAGCTAAGAAGTCCAGCAGAGGTCTGGCAGAAACAGTCTGTATGTCAATTTTGGAGAAAGATCATTCTAAATTTGCACATTTCACATTTCTTTTGAGCTACCTCAACTTGGCTTTGCTGAGACTAGTGCACTGTTGGTCAGCATACAGTTTGTTGTCAATTCCATGTTGTCCTTTCAGAACTTGTGACCTACTAGTATAGTTTTCAAAGACTAAGTCACTTTCTTGTTATGATGACCATCAAAATAAGACTTTGGTGATGATAATCAAACAAAATTTTTGATTTACCAAGGTAACATTCCTTTTCTTAAGGCCATGAAATTCATTTATCCCTGCCCCTACAATAAATCTCTAGAAACATAATTTCTCCAGATCATTTTAGAGATAAGGAAACTGAGGCAAACAGGGTTAAGTGACTTTTCAAGGAAACCACAGCTAGTAAGAGTCTTCCTGGCTTTAGGCTGGCACTCTATCCACTGAGTCACCCAGCTACCTTCAATCTCCATCTAAGCCATTTTTAATACCTTGCAATCACAATGACTTTTAGGATTCTATTGTCACTATCTTCCAGGATCCAATCTCTGGCATAGACATTATTAAGTGGAAAATAAATAAATTAAAAACAAAAAAACCAACCTTAACTTTGTGATCCAGGAATCAACTCTCCAAACTTTGTTTTTTGCTTTTTGCTTTCTGTTCCCAATACATCAGTCAGCTTGAAACTTAGTCTAAAGTATAATACTTTCCCATGATCTTGAAAACATCAGGGCATGTGGGAAAGGGGTAGAACAGCACAAAACCATAGGAAAAACAAATATTACAGCAACATTAATCCCTACATAACCATGCTATTGCAACAAGAGTTTTCCCTTGACTCTTGGACTTCTTGTCAACACAATTAACAGTGAAATCAAAGTTTAAGTTCTAGTTTAGGTATAACTATTCAGGAGTTCTAGGTATTCCTGTTTTTATCTGCTTCCCACAGGTACCCTCAAAGTAGGAGAGATGAGCCTATCCTTTGGTTGACTATTGTCAGAATGATAGGGCACAGTGTTTCTTGATCTCTTAAATATCAACTGCACTTGAGTCAACCATATGGGTGGTCACCTCTTGGGCCACATATATCACTTGAAACTGAACCTCCTTCAAAAATTTTAATTCTTCTAATTACACTCATAATGATTTTTAGTGTCTCAATTAGTTCCTATTCTGCTACTTAACATCTGTTCAGAATTTATTATCATACCTACTCTGATTTTTCCTCATTGGATAGCTGTTCAATCAATGTCATCTCTTCTAAAATTGAGTCTCTTACCCATTTTAACTTCCAACATTTTCATCCCATTAAATCTCTAATTCTCAATGATTCTTACCATACCATTCTTGCCCACTTAGTGGTCAAATATTGTTAAAGGAAATCAAGATTTTATAGACAGGATTAATGACAAATATGTGCTATCTGAAATCAACTAAGACCATGCTACTGAATGACAATTATTTTATAATGTATACCAATTACATTCTCCACAACTATTTCAAATATTTTATTGTTTCATAGTTTCCAACTTTAGCTTCATCCCATTATTTTTAGCAGAAATTTTGGTTCATTAAAAAGATTGCATCAATTCATTGTGAACTTTCCTGTTTTTCCTCAATTTTCTAAACATCTCTTTATGCTCAGCCATTCTATTTCTTTTCCCTCCAGCCAGATAGGACCATGTTCATCCAACTCTAACTTTCCCCTTGTGCCCTTATTCCCATCCTTTCCTTTCTTGTCTATAAACATTTTTCCCTCAATAGTGTCCTTCCTCTCATTAATATTCAAACATTTCCTGACTTTCATTTCCCCTCTTTAACATTTTAACAGAATCATATTTATCTTAGGCTAAAAACACCTTTTTTGATTATGCTACTCCTTCAAGTCAACATATTTCATCTGCTTCATTGACGAATTTCTATAAAGTTCAAGCATATTGACTCTAGCATGTCACTACTTATTACTCTATTCTTTGGGTTGCTCTTCTGTTACCACCACCCTCCTAAAGTTGTTCTCCCTAAAATTACTTATGACTTTATTTTAAAATCCAATTTTGTTTTGACTGTCAGCATTCGTTTTTACCTCATTTTTAATATCACTTGACCATCTCCTATACCTTGTTATTCCCATGCCTTTATTTACATAATACTTTAATTTCAAATTCCCCCATCTATTCTTGTTATTGTCATTTCAATAATGTCTGATTCTTTTTGAACATATTTGGTGATTGCTTAGCAGAGATACTAAAGTGTTTTGCTATTTCCTTTTCCAGATCACTTTACAAATAAGAAAACTGAGGCAAATGGGATCAAATGACTTGCTTAGGTTCATAAAACTAGTAAGTGTCTGAGGCCAGATTTGAACTCAGAATGATAATTCTTCTTGACTTCAGGTCCAGTACTCTATCCATCACTCCACCTAGTTGTTGCTATCTCTTGATCTATCTCTTGACCTGCTCTAAATTTTCCCTTTCACTGGTTTATCATGCTGTGGTATAACCAAAACTCTGTACATCATGCTCTTCTTTCCCCTATCAACTTTATCTTGGATATTTAATTAATTCTATCAGATAGAACATAATTATTATGCAAATAACCCTCCAAAATTCATCATTACAATCCTTTTTCTCCTCCAGAAATCAAATCCCATATTCTTTTAAACCTGCTGGACATATCTACCAACATATGGTCCCAGTATATCAAACTCAACATTCCCAAAATTAAGTTGATTATCTTTCATAGCAAATATATACATATTTTTTCCTCCAACTTGAATTTAAAAATAAAGACACAAATTTTAAAATGTTCATGTGAAAAATATGTGGAGAAATTAGTGGTTTAGTTTTGTTTGTTTTTTTTTTTTGGTGGGGCAATGAGGGTTAAGTGACTTGCCCAGGGTCACACAGCTAGTAAGTGTCAAGTGCCTAAGGCTGGACTTGAACTCAGGTCCTCCTGAATCCAGGGCCAATACTTTATCCACTGTGCCACCTAGCTGCCCCGGTGGTTTAGTTTTAATTCAAGTCAACAAGAATGATCTTAGAATGACAGCAACTTATTTCAAATTCCAGATACGCAATGTGACGTTAAACAAGATCCTTGGCCTCTATGGGCTTCAGATTCCTGTTTGAAAAATGATGGAGGGCATTCATTGAATGATCTTTAATTCCCTTTAAAATTCTTCCATGTATGGTCCAATGGTCCTATTAATATGGGAACAAATTTAATTTGATATTAATCTGCATTAACTGGAGCACATTATCCTTAATTATGGAGTTATTAGTACCATTTTATTCTCTCCTGGTCAGATTAAACACAAAGTATTATATCCAGATCCGTGTGTCACATGTTAGAAGGGACATTAGCAAGCTACCATGTATATTGGGAAAACAAGAATGATGAATGGAATCAAAACTTTAACATATCATGTTTCCTTGCAGGGATTAGGGCATTTAGACAAGGCATGAGAAAAGTTGTGAGGGACATGTCATGTGTAAGATATTTTTTAAACAAATTTTAATGGTTAGACGTATTCTTCTTAATACCAGATTTCAGAACTAAGAGAAAGAGATATAAACTACATGGAGGAAAATTTTAACCCCAAAAAAGAGTAAAATTCCTAATAATTAAAGCTATCCAAAAATCAAATATCCTGTTCTTAGAGGCAATGAATTTCCTGTCTTTGGAAATCATTCATCAGAGGATGGGAGGCTAGGTGGCACAGTGTATAGAGGACTGGCCCTGAAGTTGGGAGGACCTGAGTTCAATCTCACCTCACACACTCATCAGCTGTGTGAACCTGGACAAGTCATTTAACCCTAATTGCCTGAAATGTCAGGGGCCATATCCAGTCATCCTGATGTATATTTTGCCATGGGATTGAGATGGCTCTCATAGAGAGAATGAGATAGGTGACCTTGCACAGCCCTTACTTACTTAAATCCAATTCACTGCAAGTCATGAAATCACCCCAATGTAATGATCCTCTTTGAGAACAAAGGATAAATAACATGACATCAGAGGCTGGAATAACATTTGTCAGGAATGTTGTAGGTACAATTAATGCTTTAAGTTCAGGTGGGATTAGATTACCTCTAAAACTTTCCAACTTTGATTCTTGTGATTAAACCTAAAGACCTTCATCTTAGAGAACATATAGAAACATAAAGGATATCTTCAAATATTTTATGGGCTGTTGCTCTGGGGGCAGAAATAGAACCAATAAATCGAAGTTCAAAAGGGCCTTATTTTCATTCAACATAAAAAGGACAATTGGCAATTAAATTATCTTCCTGCTTTCACAGGAAGTCTTTGATTTGTGTTTTATTTGTAAGGGCTGTTGTAGAAGGTAAAATGAAAGGTTGAACATAATGACTTTTAATGTCCTTGAAAACTCTACAATTTAATAGATTAGAAGAATGAGGAGGAGGAGGAAGAGAATATTTGCATAGCATCTTATGACTTACCAAGCACTCTCATTACATAAATGCTGAGACTGGATATAATTCTACCATTCCTCAAAAATATCATCATAAGATGACATAATACTTAAGTGTTAATATCTTGCACATATTATTAAGTAGAAACTAATCATTCTGTCTTGCCAAACATTAGGAGAGTGAAATAGCAGAACATCTTTAAGGGTCTCATGTATTTTCCAAGGTTTATTCATATATCTGAGCATTTTTGTGCTATTGAAGCTCTTTTGATCTTTTCACTGCTATTTTCCTCACCAAAATGTGTAGGAAAATAGCTGCAGGAAGGTATGGAATTAAGCAGTGAGATCTGTGATGTAGAGTCATTTGAAGGACTCTACTTTTCTCTTGTGGCTGACAGGTTTGAAAACCTTATGAAAAGAGTATTTAGAAAATCATTGCCTTAGGCAGCTTCCTTCTGTTTGAATTCCTGTGGATATTTAAAGGTATTAGTTTTGCTACTCTTAGTTTTGTTTTGGGAATCTTCAAGGTGGCAAAGAGAATAAAAAGTGCAGTTCACAACCTTCCGTAAATCACAATCGCGAAAACAAGTCTCACTTTCTTGATTTACACAGAGAGGATATGTATATGTATATATGTATATGCAAATGCATGTATGGGTGTATATTGTGTATATAAAAACACATATATGTATGCATATGTTTATGTATATGTAAACACATATATGTATGTATGTGTGTTAATTGTGTTTAACTTTTCATGATACCCCATTTGAGATTTTCTTTGCAAAGATACTAGAATGGTTTTCCATTTCCTTCTCCAGTTCATTTTACAGATGAAGAAACTGAAACATACAGGGTCAAGGGACTTGTCCAAGGTCACACAAGTATTAAGTGTCTGAGGTCTGATTTTAACTCAGGTTTTCATGACTCAAGGCCTAGAATATATGAGAGAGAGATGATAGATATGTAAATTACAGAGATAGATTTAGACTGAAACAGACATATGCATGTGTGTATGCAAGTATGTTTCCATGTACTTTTGAGTATGCATACATACATACACGAATACATAAATACATATATCCCTTTACCAGTGTACTCCTGAGAATAAAATTCTCAAAAGAAAGTAAAAAAAATAATAAAATTAAATTAAATTGCTACAGAAAAATATATATTAAATTGTCATATGATTTTAATTATTTTAAGTAAAATATTTTATTTAATGAATAATTTCTATAGAGACTAAGTGGACAAATGATATTCAAGCAAGATATTATTTTGTATAATGTTTACTGATATTTTTAAGTCCACACTTCTTGGTTTGAACTCTTCCAGTGAATCTTACCTTACAGAAAAAGTATATTATCTATCTAAGTTAAATTTGACTGATCAGGTACCTGATTCCATGTTTATTATGAATTTGCAAGTTCATTTCATCATGGCTCATCATCTGTATTGTGTGATGTGGAGAATCTGAATATTTTATTCCATTGCTCATAAAGATGTCTTTCTGTTCTCTGGTGAATTTGGTAGACTGAATGATTTGGTCACATTTGACTTAGCCCACTTATATTTGAGATAGACTTAGGAAGTTTTGGTCAATTCATTTTTGACAACTAGAATACCAATGAGTGCACAGGTATAATTTAATGAGCTGTTCAATACTCATTTAAAAGGACTTCTTCACTGGTATAGTTGGTAAAGCACTATACTTGAAGTAAAAAAGACCTAGATTCAGATTAGTGGTTGTGTGATTTTGTGTAGGTCATTGTACTTCTCTTGATCTCAGTTTCCTCATCCATAAAATAAGGAGGTTGACATTCTGGAGAGCAATTTGCAATTATACCCAAAGGGCTATAAAGCTGTGTATACCATTTGATCAAGCAATACCATTGCTAAGTCTATATCCCAAAGACACTGCCCCCCAAAAAGGTAAGGCATATATTTGTTTTTATTTTTTAATCATAAAAGCATTTTGTTATTTTCCAGTTACTTATAAAAATAGTTTTCAACATTTGTTTCCATAAGTTTTTAGTTCCAAATTTTTCTCCCACCCTCTCTTCTCTCCCCCATCCCCAAGACAGAAACAATCTGATATAGGCTATATGTATACAATCACATTGAACACAAATCCGCATAAATCATGTTGTGAAAGAAGAATCAGAACAAAAGGGGAAAAGAGGGAAAAAAAACAAAAATGTAAAAACAGTATGGTTCAATCTGCATTCAGAATTCAGTTCTTTTTTATGGATGCAGAGAACATTTTCCATCATGAGTTCTTTGGAATTGTCTTGAATCGTTGGACTGCTTAGAAGAGCCAAGTCTATCACAGTTGATCATCACACAACATTGCTGTTACTATGTACAATATTATCAAGGTCCTGTTCACTTCATTCAGCATCAGTCCACTTAAGTCTTTCCAGGTTTTTCTGTAATCTGCCTGCTCATCATTTCTTACAACACAACAGTATTCCATTACATTCATATACTACAACTTGTTTAGCCATTCCCCAATTGATGGGCATTCCCTCGATTTCCAATTCTTTGCCACCACAAAGAGAGCTGCTATAAATCTTTTTGTACATGTGGGTTGAAAAGAACCTATTTGTACAAAAATATTTATAGCAGCTCTTTTTGTGGTGGCAAAGAATTGGAAGTTGAGGGGATGCCTATCAATTGAGGAGTGGCTAAACAAGTAGTGGTATATGAAGGTAATGGAATACTATTGTGCTATAAGAAATGATAAGCAGATGGATTTGAGAAAAAACTGGGGAGACTTCCATGAATGAGTAGAATGAGTAGAACCAAGAAAACATTCTACACAGTGTCAACAAAAGTTTCTGATGATCAAATGGGATACACTTACCTCTTTTCATCAATACAACGATCCAAGACAATGCCAAAAGACTCATGAAGGAAAATGCTCTCTGCATCCAGAAAAAGAACTATGAAGTCTGAATGCAGATTGAAGCAAACTATTTTTAGTTTTGTTGTTGCTTCTTTTGTTGCTGTTTCTTCTTTCTTGCGTTTTCCCCCTTTTTTCTTCTCTCACAACATGACTAATGTGGAAATATGTTTAACATGATTGTAATGTATAACCTATAAAAAGATCGCTTGCTGGCTTTGGGATGGGGGAGAAAAAGCAAAACAATTTGGAACTCAAAATTTTACAAAAATGAATGTTAGAAACTATCTTTACATGTGATTGGAAAAATAAAATAAAATATTATCAAATAAAAAATATTGCCCTAAGGAAGAGTAGGAGATATTTGCTCCCTTGTAATGGAAGTGAAGAGATTGAATGGTACATGGTGATTTACTGAAACATGTGGACATTGATGTCTATCTCTATATCTGTGATATAATATTAAATGCCATAGATTAGGCCACATTAATATAAACTATATATTGGATGATATGAGAGACAAGAGATATGAGATTTAATCAAAGAAAATTCAGAATTGCACTTGTGCAAAGAACTTTGAGGTAATATAGGTACTGGAGAGAACCCAAATGATTCTGGGTGTAATCCATAATAAAATACTGATACTTATTCTCCAGCAGTTGAAATAGGTAACTCAGATGACTACATTATTTGGCTCTAGAGAGTACAAATTACACACTTGACTATTTTGATGGGATGCATTTATAGAGTTGTTGGCAAGCTGACCATTTCAAGTAGTTCTAGGAACAGAACCTGGATGCCCAGCAGTCTTTCACAATTATTCCTTACCTGCGGGCAACATATTTTTGAAGGGCCTTTCTGTTAAGGAAGGGACAGAGTGGAGACTTTGGTAGCCCCCAACAATTGGGCAAATTTAATTACTACTAGACTTCTAGATTTTAAATTCCCTGAGGCATAGAGAAGGGAAAGTAAGGGAAAAGGAATGCACATTTATTAAGAATTTACCATATGCAGGTACTGTTAAGTGCTTTACAATTTTTTTTAAGTTTTACAATAACACTATGGGATAGCTGTTATTACTGTCAAAATTTTGGAATCAATTAAAAAAAAAACAGAGGTTAAGTGATTTGCCCAGGGCCATACATGTAGTAAGTGTTTGAGGCTGGATTTGATTTCATGTCCTCCTGAATCCAGACCCAGCATTCTATCCATGGCGCCAACTAGCTGTCTCATGGCAGCTACTAATTCCTAGCTTGTTAATGGCCCTAATGGAGACTGAATAGATGAGGAGGAATCATATATTCTTTGTTGAGCATTGAAATTATGACCTGGGTGATGTAAGGTGGTAAGAGATGGCATATCCATTATTCTGCAATCCTTTGTGAATAGGTTGTAAATTTGTTGAGGTTAAACACTCCAGTTTCAGACTTAATTCTTTGGTTCCTCTTTCAGCCAAACAAGCCCTCATCTATGAGGACTTGGCACTCAAGGAACCCTGACTGCCGGTCCTTGACTGAAGAAAGATTAGAGAGAATCTTCAGTCAAGTCCCCCCAAAATACTCCTTCATTATAGGCTTCTACAAGGGCACAAATTTTGTATATTGCTCCTAATTGGGGGGAGGGAAGGAAAGGAAGGGAAAGTTTTCTGGGGAAGACTTAGTAGATACACAATGGTGAGTTTTCCCATTTAAAAATCACTTCCTTATCTGCATTACCCTAACATTTTGCTTGAGCCATTCATGCCGTTTTGCATGGCTTTGAATTTTATTGAATTATGGATGTTTCTTATCTTCTCCACTAAATTTTAGAGTCTTTGAGATCAAGGACCATTATTTATTAATTTTTTTATCCACAACATTTATAACATCTTACACATTCCAGGTCTTCAAATATGTGTAGAATAAATTCACAAATGAATAATATTCATTACTCATGCTTGTTTCCTTTTAATAAAGTGTTCACTTGTGAATTTATTAAAAATATTTACCAAGCCAATATCATGTGCAAAGCAGTGTGATAATGAACTTGGGAGGTGTCCCACTTGGATTCTCTATTAGTGTATACCGTTTAATTTATATCAGTTATTTTTAACTCAAACTTTATTTTAGTTTTAGTTTTATTGTTCTCTATATGAACACATTGAAAAGGCAAAAAACCCCACAAAATCCATTAAATTATGAAGTCATGCAAAACAAAATTTCACATCAGCCATGTTTTGGTGGGGAGAAGAAAGAGGAAAAACACTTTAAACTGCATTCTGTGTCTATCAATTATATATCTGGAAACGGAAAGAGTTTTTTATTAGGTCACCTATGGAACTGTTGTGAGTCATTCTGTTGATTAGAGTTGCTAAGTCTTTTACAGTTAAATATCTTTACAATATTGCTATTTATGTAAATATCTCTCCTGATCCTAATCACTTCACTTTGCATAAAATCGTACAAGTGAGTATGAATCTTTCTGAAACCATTCCTTTCATTATTTCTTATAATATCATAGTATTCTATCACATTCATATCCTATAATTTGTTCAGCAATTCCCAAATTGATGGGAATTCCTAGTTTCTAAATCATTGTCTCCATCAAAAAGAGCTGCTATAAATATTTTGGGGGGTACAAATAGGTCTGTTTTCTTTTTCTTTTATCTCTCTGGGATATAGACTTATTTTGGGGGCATTGTTCCAAATTGCTTTCCAGAATGACTAAATAAGTTTACAAGTTTGCCAACATTACAATAATGTACCTATATTCCCACATCCCTTCCATAATTTGTCATTTTCTTTTCCTGTCATGTTAGTCAATCTGATGGATATGAGTTAGTACCTCAGAGTTGTTCTCATTTGAAATTCCCTAATTATTAGTGACCTAGAGCATTTTCTCAAATGACCATCAATAGTTTTGATTTCTTCCTCTGAAAACTGCCTATTCATATCCCTTGACCATTTATCAATAACAAATGGTTGTTATTCTAATAACTTATGCTAAGTTATTTATGCAGTATTTTTTCAGGAAATTTTTTAAATATGCCATTGCATAGGAGTTATTAGAGTTGTTCTTACCTGAACTATTGATAACTGTTTTCCATGAATTCTATATTGTGGGACTATTACAATCATTAATCTAAAAACTATGATGTTATCTTTCAGAGCTAGGTCACAGGTAATAAGAAGACAGTGTGGCCCAGGAAGCATGAGGAATGCAAATGAATTTAGATTAATAATATACAGTGGGGGCAGCTAGGTGGAGCAGTGAGTGGATAGAACACTGGCCCTGGATTCAGAAGGACCTGAGTTCAATTTCAGCCTCAGACACTTAACACTTACTAGCTGTGTGACCCTGGGCAAGTCATTTAACTCCAATTGCCTCACCAAAAATAATAATAATAATAATAATAATAATAATAATAATAATAATAATAATAATAATAATAATAATAATAATATACAGTGGTAGTCTAGCAGAAATATGTCAAATAAGAGACCTACTATTCACAATATCTACAATACTACTGATTGTTGCTCAAACCAGATTAAAATATAGTTTCTATCTGATTTTAATGTGTTTATATGTTAATGAAAAAGGAATTATGTAGACATTGTGATTTTCTAGGTCAATATGTTTTCTATAGGGATACTGATATAAAGTCTATTGACTCTCATTTAGACTTGTTTACCACCAGTGGTCTAGCACACAGAAAAAAGCTCATAGCATGGAGAATAGCTTCAAAAACAGAGTATGTTGCTACTATATAAATATAAGACCAAACTGAGATTAGATAATTTGAAGTATCAGACCAAACCAGAAGAAACAAGCAAGTTTTGAATTCGAAGTAGGTAAGTGAACTGGGACTGGCATTCATGGTGGTCAGGAAGACATAGAAGAAAAGTATATCCTATGGAATATTAGTAAGAGTTAGTGTCTACAGACTTCCAGACACAGAAAAAGGCTTTATGAAGACACATGTTTGGGTCAAGGGTTCAAACCACAAATGGCAAAAATGACATAGAATAAGGAGGCATAGAATAATCAGAATCAAATACAGGTATAAAGATTCTCCCAAGTGTGTTATTAAGGGATATTCCCTTATTTGACAATATGGGTTGGCTAATATTTACATTGGTTTTAAGCATTCTACTCTACCATGTAGGTAGACAGGATTTGGTAACTGCTCTTCTTCAAAGTGAAGCAGGGCTTTTCAGGTGCTTGTGGATAGTGACTACCAGGACTAGGAACACCAAACAATTCTATCATGTGAATATGCAAAAAAAAAATCCTTTCTTATCAACTCCTCAAAGTCTCTATTTCTACTCAACTATTCAGCATTTCAGATTTGTTTTCTTGAAATTTCTATTCCTTTTTCCCTGTGATCATTTTAATTGGTTGTTTTTTTGTTTGTTTGTTTTGTTTGTTTTGAGGTTTTTTGCGCGGCAACGGGGGCTGACTTGTCCAGGGTCACACAGCTAGTGTCATGTGTCTGAGGATGGATTTGAACTCAGGTACTCCTGAATCCAGGGCCAGTGGTTTATCTACTGTGCTACCTAGCTGTCCTCATTTTTTTTTAAATGAAATTTGTTGCACTGATAAAGCTGTCCACAATGCACATTAAATTCCACATTTGAATTTGTAGTTCAGTCTGTCTTCTTGAAACTAAATGGTAGCTGATAAATTATTAAATGGCTATTTCTTCTGCAATGTATATGTGATTATGTCAAATAAAGTTTACAACTTCCAGACCCACTAAACATATCCCCTACAGGTGTGCCATGGCTGACACCAGGCATTTCAGTCCTAGTGTTTTAAAACCATTGTATGCTTCAGTAAAATAACTCTGAAATGAGCATAGCTATTCATCTCACAAGTATTTTGATGTACAAATCCACCCTGGATAAGAATCTCAGCTACAGCTGCTTTCCATTAATGTAAGTTTAACTTTCTAGAGATCCTAGTGAGAAATAAATAATTTTTTTTCAAGTTGACATAATTGTTTTGAATTTGTAACTATAGTAGCCTGATAAGTGGCAATGTTGAATTTGAAATTGGAGAAGCATTTTGTTTGAAATGCATTAAGTAGTCAAACATGGGTGGTGAAAGGAATAAAAGCTAATTAAGTAGCATAGGTATAACTTTAGACCGAGCTGCAAGGGTCCATCTCATTTTGCTCTTACATACATTTTAAGGAATGAATAAGAATGCAACATTTTTACATGGGATTTCATCATCTGAATCTAAGTTTATACAGAAGATTGGGCATGGGAGAGGTATTGAGAAACCTAGTCATACAAAAAAAAAATAAAAGCAAGGAACTTAGAAGTAAAGTTTGAGTGCACAGCTGGTTGGAGCATGTCCCTTGGTTGTTCTGTGCATCTTCTTTTACTTCTACTATTATTCTCATAATCATTTTTTCATGTTTTTCTCTCTCTTTGAACTTTCATTACTTTCTCAACTTAATCATCATTTTATAACTATAAGAATAGTTTGCATATATACATTTATTTAATGACTGAGAAGTAATTCACTTGCAATTAATAGCTAGGTGTTGAACAAGGAGAGGCAACAAAAGAGGTGAGAGTTGTTAGAAGAGAACTTGACAAGAAGAGCAAATAGAGTGGAATTTATATTTAATGTACATGTCTTTGTCATTGAAACATATAGTTCTAACCTGTCTTATTGAAGCTTGTTTTCCAATGTTTTGAACTCTTTACAAAAGGTATTGTCATATTTCACAATCCTTTAGTGATTAATAGAGGTGGCCACATTTAGCTATAAAGGAGGGTTTGGGTTTGATACAGGTAATTTTGCAAAGTACTCCCGTCCACATAAATTTGTCTCCCACTGTTTATTTTTTTTTCATTCTCTTCAGGGCATGGAGTTGATATAGATGGATTTTGCCCTCACAAAACCAGTTATCATGCCACCACTGCACTAAAATATCCATTTCCTTTTGAAAATGTTTCCTGTTTCCATGGCTCCCTTTAATAAGCTGGTTTCCATGACTCCTGTGACCAAAAAAAAAAAAAAAATCCTTGCCAGAACAACATGGCTTCATTGTTTACATGTTCTAGTCACAGCCACACTTGCCATTCTATTCCAAATGGAAATTGTGTCTTTTGGTGTTATATAAACATAGAGTAAATGTTTTCTTCCTTCCTACTTAATTGCAACTAACAATCATCTGACCAACTAACAATCATTTTGACCATTTTTCAAACAGAATTAAAAGAAAAAATCCTCAATGAGTTGGATATTTTGTTTCTTACATATTATAAATAAAATTCAGCATTGCAAATCAGATCAATTAAATACATTGTAAATACCCTTACAAACAATTATACTTTCAAATGTCTTCCAATAAAATAAATAGCACAAAGTACAATTCTACTTTTTCTTTGAACAAATGTTTAAAAATGCCACTAGCATAGATATATTTAATTATATTGAAACATAAAATTAAAATGAATTTATTATTGAATTTATTAGAATAATATAAGCATATTTTAATTTAGTTTCTCACAAATTTTACATGAATTTTGTCTTTTTACAAAAGAAAGTGAAACCAAAACATGATAGGAATGTAGTTCTATGATGTTATTTAAATATAATCTAATTTCTTTTAGAAAAATAATTTTACATAATATTTATAGATAAGTAAGCAACACTATTATGTAGTAGAGATTTGAGCTTGTAGCCAAAAAGAACTGAATTGGTTCAAATACTCCTTCTGACATTTAATAAACCTGTGAGCCTGAGGAAGTCACTAAATTTATCATTTACTGTAGGACCCTATGAGTATACTTTACAGAGTTGCTATCAACATGAATATATAAAAGAAGTTTTCTCATCTGGTAATTTGTTGTATTAATGAAATTGCACGCCCAATCCTTATTCCTATCACTATTCTTAGATAAATTATATTCAGTTGTCTATCCAAACTTGGAATAACATCATTTGCTAAAGTATAAAATAAATTTTACTTTTAAGAGTCTTACTATGCTATACACCGACACTAGAATTATCTCCGGATGACAGACATTAAAATAGTCCAGTCATTACCTTAGTTTTGATAGAAACTGTCATTTTCTGAGGGTTAGTTTAATACAAACTTGTGCTTAAGGAAGTCAATACTATTGAGTAATTTGCAGAGATGTAAGAAGTTTTATTCCTATATATTATGTATTTTTGCCTTATAGTGGACGGAAACTTCTCAAGACTACATTCCATCAAGAAATATTCTAGTGTTTTATAGAATATTACTAATTTGTACCTCCTTAGATGAGACACACTATTTACCAGTGGAAATGATTTTCTGATAGAATACTTTTCTAAAATGATTTTTGGAAAAGTTTCAAAGATAGTTAATATAACTTATAGATTATAATTTTAATACTTAATGTGTCTAAGATATCTCCATCCTGTGACCTCTTGAACTCATGACACAATAGCTCCAAAAAACTTCCAAATAATGCCATAGGACAATTCCTGGCTCAGCAAAATCCACAGAAGATTGTGCTGATATCATTGCCAACCAAGGATTGCTTGGAAGGTCAGAAGGAGGGAGCTTCTGTGCTGGGACAGGAGTGGAGTCCAGCTCCATGGTCAAGCTGACACAGAGCCAGTCCCAGGAAGGCCTCCCCAAAGAAAGACAACCCCAGAGCTTCTGAATCAGCTGCAGCACCAGTGTATCCCAAAGGAAATGAATAAAACGGAGAACTAATTTGCATAAAAATGTATAACAGCTCTTTTGGTGGTGGTAAAGAATCTGACTTGAAATGGGGATTGCTGAATAAGTTTGGGCATATGATTTTGAAAGAATACTATTGTACCATAAGACATGATGAGCAGAGTGTTTTCAGAAAACTCTGGGGAGAATTATATGAACTAATGCAAAGTGAAGTAAGCAGAACCAGTAAAGCATTGTACATATGAATAGCAATGATGTAAAGCTGATCAACTGTAGAAGACTTAGCTATTCTAATCAAGACAATGATATAAGACAATTCCAAAGGGCCCATGTTGAAAAATGTTATCCATCTCCAGAGAGAGAACTGAATTATGCTTGAAGCATGCTTTTTATTTTTTTTATTTTATATTTTCTTTTTCAATATCATTAATATGGAAATATGTTTTGCATCACTGCACATTTACAATCTGTAGAAAATTACTTTCCTTCTTAAAAGGGGAAGGAAGACAGAGGGAGAAAACTTAAAAAATAGAAAAGATTTTAAGGGATTGTTAATTTGTTTGGAAAATATTTAATGAAATAAATAAAAAACAATTGTATGTAAAATAAAATTAACCTATACATGGGCACATTGCATATTTGATGTTTTGTCTAATTTCAATCTACATTAGCAGATATTTAGGACTTTGTAATATGGCAGGTTTTGTGCACTTTCTAAAGACAGGGCTGTACCTTTCATGAGGTTACTTGGGTCCCATGGTCATCAGTTATTCTTACCATGTCTTTGTATCCAACCCAACTCTGTAGTTTACCCCTATAGAAGTCTAGGCTCTATCTGGGTATAACAGAATGTTTCTGGGCTGTGTGTATTTTTTATTGACTTATATCTACAGGATTCATGCCTGTAGCACTGTAGGCTAGAGTCCAGGGTTGTTGTCATTAAACTGAGATCAGAGTATATCTATCTTTCTGAGACAGATAGATAGATGATAGATATAAATCTCTCTCTCTCTCTCTCTCTCTCTCTGTATATATATATATATATATATATATATATATATATATATATATATATAAATAGATGTAGAGACATAAAGCTATCTATTTCCATTATTCTCTTGATCTATAGAGTTCAATAGATATCTCTCTATATTATCAATCCACATAAATATATAAATATAATCTATCAGAATTCTATAAATCAATAGATATAGATATTTCTGTAGCTATAGACAGAGATAGAGACACAGAGAGATATTTATAATTCTTTAGATGTTGATAACATATATACTATATCTATACTTATGGCTCTATAATAATCTATATTTATCATATATATACATATATAATTGCTTCAAAATAATTTATTTCCTTTTAATTATATATGTGTGTATACATACTTATACACATACATACATATATGGCATTTTAAATCACTATTGTGAAAAGTGACCCATAGGTCACTTAAGTTGTAAAGTAGCCTAGTCAAATCAATATAATGCAAGGAAATCTACTGCAGAGAAAGTTGGAAAGACTGATTTGTTCATGCTGTTTGACCATCAGAATATAGATAATATGCTGATATTTGGAAAGGTTAATATTTTGCATTATTCTTTCCCTTGACTACACTTCTGATCTCTGGATGATGAGCTACCCATGTTAAAGAATAGTCAGTATTCCATAGCAATGATGGAAAGCTAAACAGAATAATAACAGACATAAGAGTTTTAGTTTGTATCGTGTCTAAAATCCATGCCAATACTGTGAAGAAGTGGAGGAAGTAAATCACATGTCCATAGTCAGTGAATCTTCATTTATTGATTGAACCCATTCCATAGAAGGAATTCTACATCAGCTGAGAACTGTGTTGCATTGTCTACACTCCTTGTGCACTCTTTGGAGTGGCTATATGAAAAGCTTAAGTGAGGGTTATGAGAAAAGTGTAGTGGTAAGCAAACCAAACTGAACAGTTACTAGAAATCCTGTGATCAGTGCAACATAGGAACTATCTGGGGTCTGCCTATTTTTCAGAAAAGTTATGAGTATACATCTGCAAAGTAAATATCTTTTCATGTACTTCTTTGCTTCTATATCAAGAAGAAATTGCTTCATGCTGTTGAAAATGCTTGGTCTCTTTTTCTGGAGGGTGATTCCATTATTCCAAGGTTGCAAAATAGCCTTATTAAAATAATTAATTTAGAAAGAAGTTGGATACTTGAGAGGTGATTCTCATTGAGTTAATCCATATTAATAATACTCCATAATAACATTTCTTTAACATGAGTAGCCTATCCAGAAAGAATAATAGACCAGATTTTAAGAGGATACCTGATGTAGCTGTCAATATTGTCTCTTTTTGAAGGCCATGGTGATAGTAATATCATTATAATATCATATATTTCTAGAACATGAAGTGAATTTATATATTATTTTCTTCCTCTAACCCATAATTTTCTAAAGAAGGTCCTGATACCCCGAAAGATTAATTTGTTTTCCATCATACAGAAATGAAACATGGTAGTATACCATACTGATTAGAGAGCTGCCTCAGATCTAGGATGCCCTGGGTTAAAACCCTTCTTCTGACACATACTGGCTATATGATTTATTTTAAATCACTTGTCCTCTCAATGTTCTCAGTAATTATCCAAGACTATATATTGCAGGAAAAGGACTGGCTTGTATTGAGAAAAAGAGGTGTTTTGTTTTTGTTTGTTTGTTTGTTTTTTTCCCCCCAGGTAGGATTTCCCTTTTATCCCAGGTCTAAACCCTATTCCTATGAAATGTGAGAGTTAGGAGTTGAATCCATAAGGTGAAATGCAGTGTCCCTTCTACTATATTATTCTTCCATTATTTCTTAGATGGCCATATATTAATTAGAGAGAAATACGAATATTTAAATTTTCGACCTGTGTCATATGAAAATATATGGGGGTGCCTGTCTCTGTTCTAGGTTTTAGAGAACTTGGCTGGGGTTTCTAATATATTGCTACTTATAAATTAGAGGCTAGAGCACCAGTATTTGGCATTAAGGATTTATTAAATCACATTAAATGTTAGTAAAGAAAGAGCACATGGCTCCGAACGTTCAGAAGCCTTACATTACCTAGGATAGAGAGGAGAGAGCACAGGGAGAAAAGAGAGTGTGGCTGCCTCCTCCACCATCCCAGCTAAGAGAGCTTGTGAGAGAGCAAAAGCAACTTGGGGTCCAGAGGAGAGGCAGCCCTTACACACTGCTCAAATCTGATTGGCTAGCATCTTTCAAGTCTATTGGCTTACTGGACTTAAGGGTGATCCATATTAAAATGAGCAGGAAGTGCTGAGATCAGAGTCCAGAGGACAAACCCTCTGAGCAGAAAGGCTTTCAGGTAAGTGTGGTTTTAATCTCTATTGTCTCTATTCAGAGTCTGAGGTCCAACTTTACTGACCCTGAGCTAGCCTTTAAAGAGGTCAGGCAAGACTCTGGAGTTAGGTCCTGGAATGGGGAACCTCTGGGACCTCCAAAACCCATTATTTTCTCATATATCCAATGCCCTTAATTCTTTCATTCATTGATTCATTTATTCACTTGACAATCATTTTTTGTTGTTCTCAGTGGATGAAAACCCCCATTTAGTGAATATCAGAAATCCAAAATGTTCATGTTATGATTCCAGCCTTTGAGTAGCTTATAAACTTAGGGAGATAGGACCTAAATGAAAACAGTGATAAAAATAATAAGTAATACGTATTTTAGAGTCATTAAAATAGTATTATATGAGGTAAAAGGAACAATGTAATAACTAGCAAACCCATGAGAGAAAGTTTTATGAAGATGTCATTTGAATTAATCTTTAAAAGAAATTAAACAGATAAAACATAGGAAATAAGTCTTTCCAGTCATGAAAAATAAAAGCAAAGACATGGAGGAAGAAAAAAAAAAAGAACAACGAGGTAAAAAAAGCCAACAGATTAGTCTGACCAGAGGAAAGATTCATCAGAAAGAAGTACATATAAATGAAGGCTACAATTATAGGTTAGTTCCTGAATATGAAAGAAAGGCCTTGAGTGTCAAGGAAAGAAGTTTAATCTTTACTCAGGAGGCAATAGAGAGACACTGCATTTTTTTTTTTTTAGCTAAGGAGTAACAGCGTGTGGTAATGTGAGAAAATAATGGGATTTTGGATCTCTTGGATGCCCCCACTCCAGGGCCTAATCCAGAGAGAGCCTTGCTTGACCTTTCTTAAGGTCAGCCCAGAGTCAGGGGAATTCCAAAGGAAATGTAGTTGGACCTTGGACTGCGAATAGAAAAAATTTGAAATGAAAACACCTACCTGAAAACTTTCCCCTCAGAGGGTCTCTCCTCTGTACTCTGACATCAGCAGATACTACTCTGGACCACTTTCAAGTCCAGTAAACCAGTAGATTGGAATGATGCTAGATTTTTAGCTTTGAGCAGTATGGAAGGGGTGCCTCTCCTCTGGACCTGCTGGAAGCTTCCACTTTTGCACTCTTTCTTCTGCCTGGAACTCAGAGGATGCGGCCATGCTGAGCTCTAGCTCCTTTCTGAGCCACATGCTATCTCTTTACTGATATTTAATATGCTTTAATAAATGCTTAATGCCCAAAACTGGTGCTATAGCCTCTAATTTCTAAGTGGCAATATATTAAAAAACCTCAGCTAAGTTCCCTACAACTTGGGACAGAGATAGGGCACTCCCATAAAATTTTAATCACCACAGTAGAGTGGATAGAGAACTCGGCTTGGAATAAGAAAAATCTGGATTCCAAACACCTTCCGATTCTCACCACTTCTGTGAAATTGAACAAGTTACTTAATCTCTGTCTTCGTTTCCTCAAAAGTAGAATTGGGATGTACTCAGACCTACCACACAAGGTTGTTGTGTGGATCAAATGAGATGTAAATTGATTGGCATAGTGCCTAGAACATAGTACATGTTATATAAATGTACTGTTGTTGTTAGCAGCAGCATCATCAGATCTATGTACATTTTCACTTTATGAATAAAGATACCCAATTTTCCTTCTATTCAAATGTCCTTCATATATTTTTATACCACCCTCTCTGGCAGCTACTCTCTCAATTTGTACTCACATTTGTATTAGATGCCCCACATGGTCACTGATCATTTTCAGTATTCTCGGATAACTATAAGACACAATAATTTATAAACCATGCTCCTCTCATAATATAAGGTGTTGTCTTCCATAAATATTTTTTGGGGCTGGGCAATGGGAGTTAAGTGACTTGCTCAGGGTCACACAGCTACTAAGTGTCAAATGTCTGGGCCGGATTTGAATTCAGGTCCTCCTGAATCCAGGGCTGGTGCTTTATCCACTGTGCCACCTAGGTGCCCATCTTCCATAAATATTAACAAGAATTTCTAGAAGAAATGGGCTTACAGAAGGATGGAAGCAAAAAAAAAAAAATACAAGAAAATGTGCATGGCAAAAATGCATCTAACAGTTCCCTATAATGAAAATTCTATAACCCTTTGTAATCAGGAATCACCAATAGGATGCTTCTCTGTTAAGTGAGCTACTCATCTAGACTTCCAAGGAGCTGCATATCTGGCATTCTTGGTGACTGTTTCTACACAACCACAGTTGTTCTTATTATGTCTTTAGATTCTCTAATGATATAGTCATTGGAAAGAGAGAAATACCTTCTCTGGATCATTGTTCCTAATCCTTTGTGCCATCAGATAAAAGATTAAGGATTTGCTTCTTTAAGTGCTATTGATACAGAAATATTCCACCATTATACTGGGGAACTCCTAAACTACAATGCTATCTTTGTACATAGCTACTAGAGGTGTAACAGATTCCTTCAACCATTAGACTATTTTCTTCTTGACTGAGTCAAAGAAGAGTTTGTACCTGAGAAAATAATAAGGGTATAAGTAAACCTTACCTTTATTTGGGGGGGTGGGGGAGGAGGCAGGACAATGAGGATTAAGTGACTTGCCCAGGGTCACATAGCTAGTAAGTGTCAAGTGCCTAAGGCTGAATTTGAACTCAGGTCCTCCTGACTCTAGGGCTGGTGCTCTATCCACTGTGCCACCTAACTGCCCCTAAAACTTACTTTTATACATTAAAACCTCACCATATATAAGTTTTTTTGTTGTGGAGATTTAGCTATATTCCTTATTATCTTCTATTTGATTGGTCCTTTTAAGTTGTCTGAGCATTCAGTGATTAAATAACATGAAATAGGTGTAGAACTCCCTTCAATATTTGGATATAATAACCATTCCCTTCTTTGTTTTCTCCTTTCCAGACTAAAGATATTCAGATACACTATTTCTAGTCCCCATCTACATTTAGAAGGTAATGAATTCTTTATTATTTCAATTAAATTTTTTACATTGAAAAAATGTATTTTTGAGAAAAAAATCCTCTACCAAGTAGCCTGAATTTAAAGGTAGACTCAACAAATAATGTAATCCATAAAACATTTACTATTTAAATATTGTTTAATTAGCCCTTTCCCACTTGGTCTTTCATAGAAGTGATGTATCAGGTTGTTGTGAACAATAGACATTACAAACACACTATTTTTTATTACACAAAGGATGATTTAGTCTCAAAACTTGTACTGCTACTATACCAAAGACTGAGTTCAGCATCACAAGGTCTCTTATGATTCAAGAGTACATGATTACCCCTTTGCCATTTGAAAGGAGAATTAGTATTTCTAGTGCAAATATAATAGGAAAAGAAAGCCTATGATGAAAGGAATGGATCATAACCTTCCCAACTCCTGTGTATACTTGCCCAGGATTACATACGAGCAGAGAAGGCAGATGCTTTTGTTGTGTATTTTGATGAATATTTAAAAGACATATATGACCCAAAACAGCACCTTGATAGACCAGGCATGAACCTTGAAATTCTCATCATTGAAATTATTTTATTTTAGGGTAGACGTTCCACAAGGTCCCAGGTAAAATGAGAAGGGGATATGTAAAGGTGTACATAATGACATTATTACCTAAGTAAACATTATTATAAGTCAATGCTGGTGGTATCTGTAAATAATCTTGGAAGACCTGGCATTCTAAATAAAATTCTCAGGAAATTAGCAATTTGGGGGTAGCACATGAAATAAAATGTAGAAGTTATGATTTCCAGCAACCTCTAAAACCTGACTCATTTCTATGTGAAATGAATATTTATCTTTTATTTTTAATAACTAATTATTGTTTAAGATCAAGCCTTTTCCCTTTTTCTGCTTCCTTATTAAAACAAGCAAACAAACAAACAAACAAAAACAACCCAGTGTGGAAATCTTTCTTAAAGATTCACACAGGCCAAGACCTAATCTAATCAGACAGTTAAATAAAAACCTAAGTTTAAACTAATGGGTATATTTCTTCTCATTGGGTTTGCTCAAACAGGACCTGCTGATTCTCCCTTTTATCAAGACAGTTCATATGGAAATTGATGTGTGTGTTGTAGTTTTTTTTTTTTAATCAAGTTTTGAGTGAGCTAAGTCACATACCCCAAGATAGCCCACTTCTCATTTGATTAACCAATCAGAGGTGATTAGACACCCCTCAGGAACACTTCTTCCTTGAAGGGTATATAAACTGTGACCTCACTACCATCAGGGGTCTTGGTGCTAAGCATGATGGCCAAGTGACCATTCTTTTATTGATGATCTGCTGGCCTTTTTAATAAAATGATTAAATTATGCAGAAACTATGTCTCATGAACCTTTTTAAATGTCACATTTCAGTGAAGTGTCAGTAGGCAAAATAATATGTAATTTCCAAAATGATTTACATAATTCTCTTTAAAACTTCTTAAAACTATGACTCAATGGGTAACAAAGAAACAACCCCAGTTTCCCAAGGCTTTTTGTGTGTGTGTTTGAGGCAATTGGGGTTAAGTGACTTGCCCAGGGTCACACAGCTAGTAAATTTCAAGTGTCTGAGGCTGGATTTGAACTCAGGTCCTCCTGAATCCAGGGCCAGTGCTCTGTCCAATTCTCCAACTAGCTGCCTCATTTCTCAAAGCTTTTAAAGAAAAATTCAAAGAAGATGAAATACAACTGATAATTCACCTTAAATTTTTTGAAGCATAAACAATCACATGTGAATATACAAACGTACATATGCACCTTCCCCAAAACTTTTTTGCGTCTAAGTCATTGTAAGAGTCTAATATTTGGAGCGACAGAAATCACATTAAAATCTTATCTCTTCCCATGACTGTGCAAATTTTGACTAGTCCCATCCTATTTTTTGTTGTTTGATTTGTGGGGTTTTTTTGTTGTTTTATACTTTCCTTTTCTATAAAAATAAGGTACTTGTTTGGATAACTTCTTAGGTCTCTTCCAATTCTAAATATAATGCCCTAAGAAATGGAAGAAAGAGCTGGAATAAGTCTTTATTATTATTTACTACTGTCATCCACTGCCTAAGTGCTTTACAAATATTATAAATTTACCTAATAATACCTCTATAAGATAAATTCTTATATTTTACCCAATTATAGTTGAGTAAACTGAGAAATACAGAAGTTATATGACTTCCTGGATTGCATGGCTATTGTCTGAGATTGATTGTGAACTCATGTCTTCCTAATTCTAGAACCAGTACTTTATCCACTATGCCATCTGGCTACCTGGTAAGTGATACAAAAGAGCGGACTATTCCATATTTTACAAATAATTTATCTTATAATTGTTAGTTAGATTTCATATAGTGAAAAATAATACAATTTTAATACTTCCTGTCTTTTCATAATAAAAAACACGAATTCTTAGAGTTAACATTGCTGAAGAAAGAAAACAGCTAAAACTCTTCAACCTTCCCCTTTAAACAACTTTAAAATAAGTCATCAAATTAAATAATGTAGCAATTAAACCAATCAGAAGTCAGGACAATACATTTTTTCTAGCAAAATATAACTGAGGAGGTTGGGAGTAGAGGTGTGTGAAACTGGGATGGGGGCTGACCTAGAGCTTATGTTGCAGTAATACCAGAAGTGAGGCTTGAAGATGGCAAGAGAAGCAGCAGCAGCTTAGACAAGTAGAAGTTTATTATTTAATGAGAAATAAAGAAGGAATAAAACATAGTCAAAATAAATTTTAAGAAAGAAAAATGAAAGGTGGAATATCTCATCAGAGAATAAAAAACTGACATAGAAAATAGATTGAGGAAAGATTATTTAAGAATTATTGGGGGCAGCTAGATGGCCCAGTGGATAGAGCACCGGCCCTAGGGTCAGGAGTACCTGAGTTCAAATCCAGCCTCAGACACTTAACACTTACTAGCTGTGTGACCCTGGGCAAGTCACTTAACCCCAATTGCCTCACTAAAAAAAAAAAAAAAAAGAATTATTGGACTATTTGAAAACCAACATCAAATATTTTAAATTTTGTATCTTTTTTGTTTGTTTTTTAAAGTAATAAACATTTTTATTTGTAGTTTTCATTTCCAATTTTTATCCGTCCTTCTCTCCTTCCCCTTCCCCCTCGCTGAGGTTCTTAGCAATTAGATATAGGTTATACATGTGCAATTGTATAAAAAATTACCATATTAGTCATAACCAACATCACATAACAAGGGTAATATGCTATTTTTAGAAAATATAAAGGAAAACTGTCCCAATATTCTAGAACTAGAGGACAAAATATAAATAGAAAGAAACTACCAAGTATCTCCTGAAAGAGAACACAAAATGAAAATTCCCAGGAATATTATAGCCAAATTCCAGAATTCCCAACATGAAAGAGAAATCATAATGGAATAAATAATATTAACCTATTCACATTTCAATATGAGAAAGTGATTCATGCAATGCTCAACAAGTACATCATTATTAGGATAATAGTTAAAAGAACTGTAGACAGGTGACACAGAAGCGAATATATATTATGTTGAAATGTTCTAAAAGAGTAGATGCATAAGAAATATGATTATATTAGGAGTATGTGGAAGGGAGAGGAAGAATGAGAAAGTTACCTCACATGAGATAGAAGAGCTTTTAGAGTAGAGGGGAAAATGATAGGGCAAGGGTGGTCAGTGAGTGGAAGTCACTCACATATGAAGTAGTTTAAAGAAGAAAAAGATAATACACACTTAATTGGGTATTGAAATATATCTTCTCCAATAGGAAAATGGGGCGGGGGGGGAAGGGTTGAGAGAAAGAGTTAGGTCACAAAAGGGAGGGCATTGTAGAAATATTTTTGATGACTAGGCTAATTTGGGGCTAGAGCTGACTGGGGTGACTAATCTGGAGACTGATGACTGTTTGGCTATCTGACTGCTATTATCTTAGCATGGGCCATTTATAAAGTTCCACCACATTGCACCATTCCCAAATTGATAAGCAAAGGATTAAGAAGCCTGTTAACTAAATAATCAAAGCAGAGTTTATTTATGAGATACTATTTAAAATTAAGAATACAGGGAAATAAAATGTACCACCTGACTGCATTGGGGTGCATCTCTTTCCACTGTGTCTCTTTCCCACCTGCTGCACCTGGAACTTGTAATCTTGTCTGCCCAGTCTCTCTATCTTGTCTTTCCCCCCCTGATTCTTGTCTGCTAGCCTCCTCCTCTTGTCGGTCCTAGTCCTTTAGCCTTCTCCTGAGTCCTTGTAGCCCTTGTCTCTCGTCTGCCGCCCCTCTAATCTTGTCAGCCAGCCTCCAGTGCTCTTCTCAGCCTCCATTTAGTCTTCTTCAACCTTTCTAATCTCATCAGCAGCCCTCCCTTGTCTAACCCCCAGGTCTGTACATATCTTTCTTTTCTCCACTCAAATCTCAGGGCTTTTTGTACCCACACAACAAGCTAATCCTCCAGTCAGGGCTGCAGCTGGGGCTGGGAGCACTCTCAAGCATCACATGCCTCAGCACAGGCTATGCCAGAGTTCAGCCTGGACAAGCCCAGGATCTCTCAGATACCTCTGCTCAGGTCGGAGGGAGCTGGGGGCTTTTTACCCCCAGCTGTCTGACCTGGAGTCTTGTATAGCCCATGGGGTTTTTTGGCTCAGCTGAATCAGAGGGGGAGGGGCACCAGCCCCTCACACACAGAAGAGACCCTGAGGGCCTAAGGCTTTCTAATCTCAGCCTAAAGGTAGGGTCCCCAAATAAAAATAAATTTCCACAGCATATAAAAGCAAGCTGTGGTCAGAAGCAAAACAGACTTTAACAGAAGAATAGGATAAAAAAGAGAAAGAAGGATAAAGAGAACAAAATGGGAGGGAGGAAAATGCACAGTTAATAATCATGACTATGAATAGGATGAACCCATCTATAAAATAGGAGTAGATAGTGGAACAGATTAGAAACCAGGATGCAACAGCATGCTGTTTACAAGAAGCACAGGTGAAAAGACAAACAGAGTTAAAATAAGAGGATAGAGCAGACTCTTATTATTTTTTTTTCTTTTTTAAATCATGAAAGTATTTTATTATTTTCTAGTTACATGTAGAGATACTTTTCAACATTTTTTATAAGATTGCTATTTTCAAATTTTTCTCCCTTCCTCCCTCCCTCTCTCCCCTCTCCCTAAGAGAGCAAGCAATCTGATGTAGGTTATATATGTACAATCACATTAAACATATTTCTTCATTAGTCATGCTATGAAAGAAGAATCAGAACAAAAGGGAAAAATCTCAAAAAAAAGTAGAAATAGCATGGTTCAGTCTTCATCTAGATTCCACAGTTCTTTTTTTCTGGATTTGGAGAGCATTTTCCATCATGAATCCTTTGGAACTATCTTGTATTGCTGAGAAGAGTCAAGTCTATCACAGTTGATCAAAACACAATGTTGTTGATATTGTGCTCAATGTTATCCTGGTTCTGCTCATCTCACTCAGCATCAGTTCATGTAAGTCCTTCTAGGTTTCTCTGAAGTCTGGCTGGTAATCATTTATTACAGAACAATAATAGAAACTTTTATTCTTTAGCTGAAGGAAGAAGAAGAAGAAGAAGAAGAAGAAGAAGAAGAAGAAGAAGAAGAAGAAGAAGAAGAAGAAGAAGAAGAAGAAGAAGAAGAAGAAGAAAAGGAAGAAAGAAAAGGTGAGGGCGAGCAAACCTGCTCTTGGACAAAAAACTACATTTTGTTGAAAGGATGCCAAAGGAAATGAAGTAATATAAATGCTAACCATGCATGTGCCAATTGCCATAACATCGAAATTCTCAAAGAAAAAGTTAAGTGAATTATAGTGCAAGGGCAAAATTTAGTATGGGAAGAGTTAATTTGGTGGCTCGCCTTAATACTGAGGTAGAAAAAGAAACAGCTTCTTTCAAAAATAAAACAGGTTTATTAATGGGAACAAATTTAAAACAATATCTGAATTGCACAAGTGAGATGAATAGAACTAGAAACAATGTATAAACAATGTATAAATCTATATATAAAAATGTATATATATATATATATATATATATATATATATATTTACCTCAGATGAAACATAAAAGATTTTGCTCTAGCCTCGTATTTTAACTGTGTATATGCATGTCTTTTTCAAGTGTATTTCTTATGAATAGAGGGAGGTGATAGAAATAGAGATAATGGCATATACACACACACAAACAAATATACATATATATCCATATGTGTATGCATTTGGAATAAGGTTATTAATCCACTCCTCTATCATTTTTATGGATGAGTTCATCTCATGCATATATATATATATATATATATACATATTATTGAGGCAATTGGGGTTAAGTGACTTGCGCAGGGTCACACAGCTAGTAACGGTTAAGTTTCTGAGGCCAGATTTGAACTCAGGTTCTCCTGAATCCAGGGCCAGTGCTCTAACCACTGTGCCACCTAGCTGCCCCCCATATATATATATATATATATATATATATATATATATATATGGTTATTAAATGTGTATTTCCACCCACCTTTTTTCTCTAATAATTTTTCTTTCATATTTACTTTTTTATGTTTCACTTGAGTCTTATATTTGAAAGTGAAATTTTCTATTCAGCCCTGGTCTTTTCATCAGGAATGCTTGAAAATCTTCTATTTCATGAAATATCAATTTTATCTGCTGAAAAATTATACTCAGACAGGGAATTCTTGGTTGTACTCCTAGGAACTTTGCCTTCCAGAATCGTATTCTAGGCACTCCAATCCTTTCACATGGAAGCTGCTAAACCTGGTGTGATCCTGACTTTAGCTCCATGATATTTGAATTATTTCTTTCTGGCTACTTGTAATATTATCTCTTTGATCTGGGAGTTCTGAATTTTTCTATAATACAACTGGAAGTTTTCATTTTAGGATCTCTTGCAGAAGGTGAACACTGGATTTGTTCAATTTCTTTTTCACGTCCAGATCTACCTTTGCTATTTTCTTGAAATAAGTTTATGTTCTTTTTTATCATGACTTTCAATCAAGCTAATCATTCTTAAATTAACTCTCTTAAAACTATTTTCTAGTTCCCTTTTTTCCAATTAGATATTTCATATTTTCTTCTATTTTTTAATTCTTTTGATTTTTATTGTTTCTTACCGTCTCAAGCATTATAAGATTCTTCTTGCCCAATTCTAATTTTTAATGAATTCTTTTCTTCAATAACTTCGTTTTCCATTTGGCTACTTCTGCTTTTCAAGACATTTATCTCTTCAGTTGCTTCATAATTTTTCTGGCAATTTTTTTTTTTTTTTTTTTACCATTTGACCAATTCTGTTTTTTCAAAGATATTATTTTATACAATATTTTTGTGTTTCTTTTACCAGTTCATTCTCATTTTACAATAATCTTGCAGATTCTCATTTTATGTCCCAATTTTCCCCTCTGACTCTATTTTTGAGCTTTTCCAGTAATTTCTGTTGAGTCTGTAACCAATTCACATTTTTCTTTTTGTTTTTGATTGTAGCTCCTTTGATATAATTATAATTGTGTTTTTCTAGACTTGTAAGTTGATCTTCACTGACAATGGAGTAACATATTTTTGTCAGGTTCTTTTGTGTTGTTGTTCTTTGCTCATTTTTCTAACCTATTTCTTGACTTTTAACTTGAGATTACATTTCGGTTTTGCTCCCAGGGTAGAAGAGACACTCACTGCCCCTAGTTCCAGCCCTTTGTGTTGCAGTTTTCAGAGATAGCCCTGGGCATATGAAAGTTTTTGCTGTTTTCAAGGTAGTATGATCTAGGGAGAAGTGTAGGCACTGCTCTCCTGGCCTGTGCTCTGGTCTTTATCCATTAAGGAACTTTCTTCCTCTGTAGTCATATGTACTAGTACTCCTCATAATCTTGAGGCTATGACCATGTCCCCTGCATTCCTATACCCATAATGCCTCCCTGTGTCTGTTTTGGAATTGAGATCTTGGTTCCTAATCCTCCATGATTAACCACAAGCATTCCTCTCAACTCCAGAACTGCAAACAGGGCCTCTGGTCTCCTACAGTCCAAAAATCATATTGCTCCTGTGGTAAAAAGTTTTAACCGTCGGTTAGATAATGGAGAGATGCCATGTTGTTGTTTTTTTTAGGACCACCCTTTTGGGGAGGAGACCAACAGCATGAGCTATGCACATCAGTCTGCCTGAGAAGCATGCCAGATTTCCTGCTGTGCACTCGACTTCCGGGGTGCTAGCTTAAAAGGCAAGGAGAGAACGGAAGTGGGGCCTTTTTTCCTGCTCCGCTGGTCTCCTGGCTGCATTGCACAGGCAGACACTGACTGGAGTTTGACTCGCCCCGGCTCTCGGTTAACAGCACGCGCTTGACTCAGTCTCTCTCCCCAAAGGTGGCCTTGGGTTTTGGTGAGTTTTATACAGAATATAGACTAAGCCTAGACTTAAGACTATTTGTATTGTATTTCTACTTTACTATCCTTCTAATCAACATCACCTTGTGACTACCATACAATAAAAGCTCTAACTAGAAAACCAGAAGCTTCTTCCATTTACTAGTCTGGGAGATAAATTAAGGGAAAGGTTAAGTAAGGGAGATTTATGATCTAATATCCAATTTTAATCTCACACTCCTTTTGGCCATGGGATTGTGACCTGGAATAGCATATGGGCAATGCAGTGAGGTTCAAAAGCAATAGTCAGTAAAACACCCCCTGCAATTTCCTTCCAACTAGTTGTTTGACCCACCCACCCCACTCATCTGTGGGCTGAGAACTCCCAAAGATGCTGCTGAGACAGGTTCAATTGCCTCCAAAGCCCCCTGCTGGTTCCTTGGACTGGCATCTTCCACTTGGTCTGCTTGATCCTCCACACTTTAACACCACCCTGGTTAGTCAGACCTTTCCTTCCTGTCTTCTAAGTTGCCTTGGGATGGAAGATTATTTCACCTTTTGTTAGTTGTGCCACTCTGGGACTCTATTTAAGGCATTTTAGAATTCTTTGGAGATATATTTGGGAGACCATGGCTGAGTGCTTCTCTATTTCAGCATCTTCTCCCAGTGAACTTTGTTGGCAACTTCTTGAGACAAGAAATTTGTGGATAGATAGATGACAGATAGATAATTTCTGTGATAGTTTTGGGATATATATGTATACATATACATATATGTATACATGTTTATACATATATTCCAAAATTAACACAGAAATAAGATTGAATTCATTACTCACTACTCAAGAAAGGAATCTGTTTGGTCCTCCATATTCATTAGGTTCTTCTATCCTGTTTAGTAATGGATAACTAGTCTTGTTTTTGCTTAGTTATAGAGCTAGCTGATTTCTTTTATTTGTAGAATTAAGATTTTTAGATGCAAAATCCTACATAATATCCCTTAATTCTCAGATTTAGATCTCAAATTCAATTTCTATCATAATCAATTGACCCACTTGGCTTGCAGCCAATATAGAAAATAAAGCTAGGATGAGAAGGAATGAAAGAAGCTGGGTGGTAGCAGTTAATCTTTACTTCAATTGTTTAAAGGTGTATTGTGTTATGTAAGGAAGAAACTATGAAGGATTAATAAATGTTTACAAAGTTTTTGTTGTATTTAGAAAAAATATAACAGTCATTCTGACATATTTACTGATATGCTTAATTCTTATTGTGCTCCATGGTAATTAGGCATGAATTGTAGGCAGATCAAGAAAATGACTGTAATTACTATTGCTTAAATACAGCAACATCAAGCATTTATTTAGTCAGCTGCAGGGAGGACACACTGGGCTGAGAAGCAAGTTGCTTGAGACTTCTGTAAAAAACTACTGGATCAGTAATCCAAGGGAATCCAGGTAGTAGATCCCCTCACTTTTGCAGGAGGAAGAACTTCTCCAGGGTTTTGACAACTGGTAGAGTGGTCCTATATCTAATTGCAATTATATTTTCTTCAGTTGTGCTCTCAAAAAATTTCTTTTGATTTTATTGAAAGGTTACATAGTAGAATTTAGGTAAACTTGGACCTCAGATTTGACAATGGAAGCTCAGGGAGGGGAGAATCCAAGAAATAACTGATATTTTCAGATTTATTCACTGTTTCTTATACTATAAACTGGGTTTATATACTGTAAACTGTATTGGAATACTGAGTGATGAAATTATTTATTGATTTGCCAAGTTCAATGAAATTGTATAAGTGCATGTTTGTGTGTGTGTGTGTGTGTGTGTGTATGTGTGTGTGTGTGTAAGCAGTTTCATTGATAGGTAGCATGTCATAGTGAACAGTGAACCAGTCTTAGTGTCAAGAAATTCTGGGGTTAAAGCTTTCCTATGACTAATTAAAATACATAAAAATTGAATAGACACTATTTATTTACACAAAGGTCAGGCACTCAAAAACACTAGTGAAGAAACTGCTCCAGATTCAAAGGCAGGATTCTAATATTTTCTACAATGTATCTTCCCAGTATCCCAGAAACAAAAGTAACAGCTCAAGAGCTACAAGCCTGGGGAAATTCTGGGAAAATTATATTAAACCTGTGAGGGTCAGCAAGTTAAATGCAAAAATGATATGATCAGAAGCTATAATACCTTCAAATTACTGATGGAATATTTGGATTATTTGTAAACATTCTTTTTTAAAAAGTTCCAGGGATCTTTAAAGAATAAGTGGTAGCATAAGTGAATTTAAGTCAAAAGAATTATTCAATCATTTGGAAATGCCTAATTACCCCTGATGAGTTCAAACTTCAAAAAATAAAAGCACTTACAAAAGATAGATGAAACACCTCATAACCAAGGATGAATACAGAAGAATAGCAGCATCTTATAGGATTGATGTTACAATGACTGAAACCTAGGAAAATCTGACACCCACAAAACATTAAGAAGAAGAAAATGTGCCTTCTAAAGTTATAATTAAAGTAAAGACAAACTTGTGAATGGAAAACATTTGGGATAATACATGGCCATGTTAGATGGCACAGAGAATGGAACTATGCAAAATCTTATGTGTTTCCAACATTTTTGGTGAGAAAAGCAATCTTTAAACTGGAAAACAGAAAAAAATAGCTTGAACTTTTTGTATCATTTTATGTCATTGAGTCTCATAAAACCTTGGTATACAATTCATTCCCATTTGAGAGATTAGGAAATTTTCCAAGGTTCAGAAGAGGTTAGATGCCTGGCTTATAGTTGCACGGGAGGAGATGGTAACAGAATTTTTCAATGGGTGATGTGGATAAATAGGTAAAAGTTAATATAAAATATATACAGATTTATTTGTGCATCTATGTGTGTTATATATGTAATAGTATATGTTGCTCATATAAGATGCATTTATTCTCATGAAATTACTAAATGAGAGGAAACATGGAAAGATGACTCTGGGACCTCACTGAGAGAACTTATGAGTATTTTAGACTTGTTTTATGTTAATAAAAACACTTTTTGATTTGTAAAGCATTTTCCCCATACACTATGCTCCTACCCTATGAAATAGGCACTACACACCTATTTTACATATTAAGAAACTGAGGCTCAGAAGCTTGCCCAACAGCACACAGCTAGTAAGTAATAAATCAGGAATTCCAATTCACATATTACTAATTTCAAGTCCAATGTTCTTTCCAAATCACTACACTGCTTTTGTTGGCACCAAATATAAAACTAGGTCCAGTGGCTGGAAATTAAAGGGAACTTTATTTCAGATTATTTTTTTCTAACAGAATTAAAATTTTTCTAACTGTTATCCTACTATAAAATAGTTTTTCTCAGCATATGGATATATTCATGCAAATTCTAGATACCCATATGTCTAGGACATTATAAAAGGACATTCTGCTCTCTTTGGAAGGTTTTACTACACTTGACTTCTCAGGTTCTGAACAATTCCAGATGCAAATATTCCAGGTGGTCCTGGGGCATATTTTGATGGGATGATTAAAGACTAGAGCTTTTTTTTTGGGGGGGGGACTATGTACTGGTATGGTACTACAGTGGGGAAGTAGAAATATCTAGAAGCAGAAAAGAGTTACAAGATTTGGAGGGGATAGATGCTCAAACAGAAGAGAAAAATTCAGATATCTGAGGTGGAAGGATGCACCAATGATATATTGCTTCACATTTTTGTCTAGTCCATATATTTAGCAATTCTTCCCATTGCTGTTGCTGTTCAGTCATTTTAATCATGTCCTACTCTTTGTGATCCAATTTGTGGTTTTCTCATCAAAGATACTGCAGTGGTTTGCCATTTTTCCCCAGTTAATTTTGAAAATGAGTAAACTCAAGCAAAGGAGGATAAATGACTTGCCCAGGGTCACACAGTTAGTAAGAGTCTGAGGTCAAATTGAACTCAGGTCTTTCTGACTACATGTCCAGTGCTCTAATCACTGTGCCACCAAGTTATTTCTTCCCATAAGTTTTTCTAGTTCCCCTTTCACCTATTCACTCCATGATGTATTTCTATCTTGATGAACTGAGAATTTGGACAAAATATGTTTCCAAAGTAGCAAATTTTAGAGCAAATAGCTAAGTGCTTCTGAAGTGGTCCTGAACTCACAGTGCACATAGCTTTAGAAAATAACAAGTTCATCCTTGTTTAACATAACTGTACCACGTCTCATTTGTATAGCTGAGTGAACCAATTTGGCGGCAAGATGCTGTGTAGCCTATTCATAACACCTTAGGGCACAATGGAACTAGGGAGGGGAAGAAATAATTCTCCACTAGTCATTGTCTATGAAAATCTTCGTTCTGTTTCCCCCTTAAATTGGCTGTTGAAATAAAAAAAAATGATGGCTTTGGGATGCTAATGTAGTGGGGACCTGAGATTAGAATTTCTTATAACTATCAGTAATCTTTTATCTTATCTTTATACGTGTTGCATTAGGCCCTCCTAGCATCAGAGGATGAAGTTTCCTTGTGGAATTTTCATGAAACTCATTAAGACACATACATAATTAATTTCATGCTTCAGGTCACTCTTTGACCTCCACTTAACTAAGGGCACCCTATTGCCAAAAAACTTTGAAAGAACTGAGGCAATGCACAATTTAGATAACTGCTAAGACACCAGATCTGATTAGTAGTCCCTGGTGACTAGAAGGCTGAGAAGCCCCTGACCTTGCAGTTTGTAAAAATGACCTGGTCCTTTATTCTCTCTCACACTTTCATTCCACCTCTAAATATGGTCTGGATTATAGTTTCATGGATGTGGACATGGTCAAGGATGGTAATGGTGGTATATGAAAATATGCATTTTCCTTTGCCAAAAAGTAATTATTTTTGACTTCCACCAAAATCAAAGGTAAAATGGCTATGCTTCTGGATTGGCCTGAGGTCATAGTCCCTGGACCACAGGTTGCTGGCCAACTTGAAATTTTCTGCTTCCTTTTCTAAGTGGAATGTGATTCTAAGATAGTGTGATTCCTCAACTCAATAACTAATAGCAAACAGGGAACAAAGAAATATCTCATAGAAACACATTGAAGAAGCAGATGTATTTGCAGACTCTCAAAACCAAGTTAAAAAGTTGTTATTTTTGAGAATTCAAATAAAAGTGATTTTAGATAGATCAGATATTCTGATATAATACATTCCTTAGAGAAAGAAGCAGATAGTTACTGCTCAAAATCCTACCTAAAAATCAAAGCTACTTAATTACACCATATGTACTAGACACATGGTTCAAGGACATGTGAGGGTGAGAACAGAGAATCAAGAGGTGAAGAAAGAGGTGGATATGCCACTGGGGACAGCCACTGGGGACTTGGCTGAGCCTAGATGAAGATAAGGGGTAAGGGAGTGACACACAGGGGCCAGACACATATGCAGACAGGAGAGGACCGATTGGGGACACACAAGCAGTTCTCAAAGGCAGAAACATGGAAGACAGACATAAGGGGGCTGGAATAGCTGGGGGATATGCAGAAGGGGGCAAAGTTCTTCTTTTTCCACATGAGAGGTCTCAAGCCAATCCCCCATCACACAGGGCTGATGGCAACACTGGTGGTGATTTCTCCCTTCAATTCATTCTTCTGCTTTCACTTAGAGGGAATATTTTGTTTGTTTTGTCTTTTTGTTTGGTTTGGTTTGGTTTGGTGGGGGAGAGTTGTTGGAAGGCCACAGAACACCTAATCAAAGGGCAGGAGCTGAAACAGGAGTTAACACTGTACACTAAATTTAACATAAGTTTGTTTTGAGGTTTCTTTCAGAATAATTTCATAAAGTCTAATTTGTATAAAGCAAATTTACAAAATGTACTACTTATACTTCTATGAGGAATTGTACATGATTTTGAAGGAAAGATTTTACTGAAATGTTTAGCTTCGATTCTAAAAGAAACTCCAACTTCACCTTATTCGTTGTTGGGATAAGTGGAGAAGAGATTATAGGATATTTTTGTATATGTATTTTTTACAGTCGTTGATGGGTTCTTATAAGATTTTTTATGTTTACTGAACGTTTGTGGAGTAAAATAAGTGTTGCCCTGTACTCAGTATATATTTCATATTTTAATGCATGTAAATGAAGTAGGAACACTATATTAACATTTGGCAAAACTGGGATATCTTGAGTTTGCTAGGACATTTTCTTGGAGACACTTCAGGTGAAGATAATGAGCCAAGGAGATAAAATTATCCTAATAAGTCAGTGCTATAGGATTTGCTCTGGTCTGTGTTAGCCTAGAGTAGTTGGGGACTACTGCGCTTGTAAGCACGAATCATATTAAATATGTCCATGATATCAGGCATCACTGTTAGTCTTTGTGGATTCCTTTACCATTTATTGTAGCATATTGAAGAAAAGAAATTTTTTCTGCTTATACTGTTAAGGTCGAGCAACCTGCCATGGCTAGTTGGATTTCTTAATGGAGCCAAATGGCACTGGATGGTGGCCAGTGATAAACCTTGCTTCGCTGTTGTTTCAAATTGTTCTAATTTAAAGACTAACATTGTATAGAAAGAAAGCATAGCAGGCTACCTTTGTCATGCCCTACCAGCATATATCTCCATTCTATTATTTTTTTTTCTTTTGTAGAGTTCAATAAATTTTTCTTTTTTTTCTTTTCTTGATATTCTCTATATTAGAAAAAGAAAATTGCTTTCCTGCATTAGTAACAAGTTAATAAAACAATACATATTGATATTCTTGGCTTTTTGCTAAGTCCTCAGGATATAAAGACAAGCAAAACCTGTACCTGCCCCGAAGAAGCTAATATTCTAATAGGAGAAAACATCTGTATGTACAAGATAAATTGAGACTATATGCAAAGCAGCATTAGCAGGAAGAAACTAGCATCTGGGTGATAAGAAAATGTCTTCAATAGAACATATTATTGTACCTGATATGTGAGAGAAGTGAGGGATTCTTGAAAGGTATTGGTGAGGAGAAGGCATTTTAATCATGGAGTGCAGTCTCCAAGTGCCAGTGATAATATTAAGAGAAAAGAGTTGTGTGTAATGAATAGCAGGTAGACCACTATACGTGTTTTGAAACAGTCCTCTGGCATAAGAAACTCCTTTATAGGATGACATAGGTTTCTACTATTGACCTTGTTTTCTTCAACTGGGATCACAGTGTTGCCATACTCTGCCAGTATAGGTTAGGCTGTCACTGAGTAAAGTTCATATCAGGTATGCATTTTATAGTTATCTATCTATCTACCTATCTATCTATCTATCTATCTATCTATCTATCTATCTATCTATCTATCTATCTGTCTGTCTGTCTGTCTGTCTGTCTGTCTGTTTATTTATTTATTTTATTTTTTTGCAGGGCAATGAGGGTTAAGTGACTTGGCCTGGGTCACACAGCTAGTGAGTGTCAAGTGTCTGAGACTGGATTTGAACTCAGGTCCTCCTGAATCCAAAGCTGGTGCTTTGTCCAATGCACCACCTAGCTGCCCCTTATTTATTTATTTATTCATTTATTTATTTGTTTGTTTGTTCATTCCTTTATTTAAAGTCAGTGGTATATGTGACTGCTAGCAAAAGAATGTTCTTGGTAAATCAATAAATAACAACAATGCTTTTGCACTGTTTACTGAAGTATTTTTTGTGTTGTGGTGAATTTAGATTATTAAATTATATGTAATTTTCCTTAAGTGTATTATTCCTACACAAGCAGAAAATATAGTGAACAAAAGTTTAACTCCTAGCTGGAGACTATTTGGTGTTCTTGGTTCAGCAACCAGCTTTCTAACAGGGGGAAAAAGAAGACTATGCACTGTTATTTACATTCTCTCCCTCATATTCTTAAGTGTAGATAATTATTTTTTTTAAAATCAAGCCCTGATTCATAGGATTTACCTGTTTCCAAGGCTTAAATACTCACACTGAACATTTAGAAATCTGGCCTCATAAGCTGGTATAAGCGCTCACCAGAAACTACTGCATGGGATCAACCTGGTGATGTGATTTTAGCTAGGTTTGTTCTTGAACATTAGACTTACAATCCATGTCTGGACCCATAATCAAAGCCTTTATACCTTGGTAGATAATGATTATGTTCCACTGGAATAACCATTCAGAAGACAGACTTACTTTCATACCTTAGTGAGAATGTGGAGGAGGACTTAATGTAAGTTTCTAAGAATAATACAGTTAATAAACCAATAAGCAGCATTATCTTATGTTTATAAAAATAATGAACTGAAAAGTGATCAGGAAAAACTAAATTAAACCTATTCTTTAAGTAGAGTACATGGATAGGTTTGTTTGTTTAACTGATGTCCACTTCTATAAAGACTGTTCTGTTTTAAATAATTATTGGATTAATAAACATAATTGAGCAATTTATCAGATTAAACAAATAATGGAATTAGTTATTAGTTTCACAGAAATTAGGGTTGAGAAATATATAGTCAACAAATGCCAAATTCAAAACCAAAATGGGACAAAATTTTTCATTTGCTTGATGCATCCTATAATGTTCTGGTTCTGAATTAAGTATGTGAATAAAGGCAAAATGACCTTGCAGTCTTGTCCTAGTGTTGGCTAGAAAGCTAAAAATACAGACCAGGTTTTGTTGTTGTTGCTGATGCTCATGTATTGTTTTATTTTTGCTTTCTTGAGACTTTTTGATAAACAACAACACACTGATATTCTTATTATTTCAAAGAGCTATAATTTTGTAGTGGCAGTTATTTCTGAGACAAAGGTTTATCTTTAAAAAACAGAATATTATTGATGACATAAAATAATAGCCTAAGAAGAATTGAACTTGCAGATCACTTAAAAGGTATTAGAGAGGCATATAGTCAGCAAAATCAAATTTGTAACACATTACAAATGCACAATTATGCAAAATATATAGTTTAAATTTTATTATCTGAGGAATCATGCCCCACAATAAAAATAATAGACCAGTAATAAATAAAAGCAAAGAAAACTGTCTAGATAGCCCCCATGCTCAACAGGTAAACAAGCACAAGGAATGCTCTAGCAGATTGAGTAAATCCCTTTAGGCAAATTTATGAAAGGACATAGAGTAGAGTCTCATAAGGTAGACAGGTATGGATTGGCTGTAATCTTCATTGTTAAGGTTGTGCAACATGTATGAAATAACATACATGGTGTCAGTAATGAGAACTACTTCCACCAATGTATTTCACAACTAAAAATACTTTGAGTGACTCTTGGAAAATAACCATACTCCATAATTGGTCTTATACTTAGAGATTTTGCAGTATGACAGAATCTTCCATAACTTGTGCTCTCCCAGCATATGAGAGAATCTAGAATCACCACAATACCATTGTGGGGGATCTGAGTAGCAATTTGATGGAGGATATACAAAAATCAAATTTTCTACAAATGTTGTTACATGGACATGTGATTAGTATTATTTTTATTTGGAACGTAAGCTTCCCTGGTGTTGAAGCTCTGTCTAGATAACATAGCTTTCAGCAAAGAACCATATAGTCTCATTTCCTTGCAAAATTCTCCAAGTAGATTTGTCACTTTATATAATAATGTGAACACATGCATGATTTAATGGCAATATGTTTATGTCTCATGGATAGCTTGGATTAAACTTTTTCTAGTAATTTAACATGATTTTATGCTATTGTTTCCAAATATTTGTTTATGGCACTGTACATTATCTTTTATATTTCATGTATATGTATGTATGTATGTATGTATGTATGTATGTATGTATAACCAATCCATTCAAAATTAGAATGAACAGCTAGCTAGAGCATAAGCTGGTTGTAAATCAAGAAAATAAACAGATAAAGGAAAGTAATTTATGAAAGCATACTCTGTAGCTGGAATTGCACATAAATTCTAAGTTGGCACACTTAAAGCCACAGGAAAAATATTTTTAAATATGTTTCATAGAAAAAATATATATGGATGATTATATTTTCTTCTTGTCTTTGTCACTAATATATGTGATATTTAGCTTAATTGAAAGCAGCTGAAATTTTTGTCATATATGAAACAGAAAAAACCTCTTCATATATGTTAAGAATTAATACACAACTAATGAATAGTAACATTCTCTTATATAATAAGAAAGAGAAGTGAATTCTTTAAAGTTGACTGATTACAGTGGATTTTTTTCTGTAAAAAGCATTTGATTCTCAATTAATTCTTACAGTGCTATTTAAATGAAAATTATTTCTAATCAGCCTTTGGGAAAAGTCAATACACTTTTGAAAGACTACATAAGAGGTAAAGGTCCCTGAATGTATTATTTTTAATTGTTTTACACTTTGGAATATCATCCACATTTTAAAAAATGATTAATTATTTATGTAGGCAAAATTTAATTATGCTCAGTAGGGATCATTTCATGTACTAATAATAATGCATTTTATTACAATTGCTTATTACTTAAAATACGATGTAATATATATCTGTGGTATAAAATTATTTCATGTAATGTTTTCTTAATGATTTTGGAGAGTTTGTTATTTATCATGTAGTTTATGGTCAAATGTGTGACTACTCTGGGAGCCCAGTTAATTAATACCATGTGACATTATCAAATGATATTTGGTCACATATTAATTTAATCTAATTCTTAATAGCTTGTGCTCTTTCCTATGTCTAGAAAATAAATATATATCTTTATTTTTTTTTTATTTTTTTTTTTAGTGAGGCAATTGGGGTTAAGTGACTTGCCCAGGGTCACACAGCTAGTAAGTGTTAAGTGTCCGAGGCCGGATTTGAACCCAGGTACTCCTGACTCCAGGGCCGGTGCTCTATCCAATATGTATCTTTAAGTAAAAATAGGTAGCGTCTATGTATTATTAATAATAGACTATGATATATCATATGTGGCAAAAGAAATTTTTGTCCTTAAACTGGACAGTAAGTTAAATTTACTGTTCTTTAGCTAATACCTCAACTCTCCATTTCCCAGTTGAATCAGAGGCTTTTATTTTATATATTTAATATACTACTCCAGAGAGAGAGAGAGAGAGAGAGAGAGAGAGAGAGAGAGAGAGAAGAAGAAGAAGAAGAAGAAGAAGAAGAAGAAGAAGAAGAAGAAGAAGAAGAAGAAGAAGAAGAAGAAGAAGAAAAAGAAAAAAAGGAATTAATTTTCTCTACATTGATAGGCATAATTTGCCCTAAGAGCTATAATAAAATGTGACCTAAATTCTTTGAATATATTGTGCTTCTTTTAGATTGTTTTTGCCTGTGCTCTCTTGTGTGTGTGAGTGTGTATGTGTGTGTTTGTGTGTGCACATGTGCTGTATGCTATCTGTTCATTCCAATTATTATTTTAATATTTGGCTTAAAAGTTGAAGTCCTTATCCAACATTTGTCTCCAACTTACTTAGCATCTCTTTTACTACTGAGATTCAGAAGTATGTCTGGGCAAGACCAGTTTATAAATAAGAGCCTGAGAAAAGTAACTTAAATGTTAATCAGATTATTTTTTCTGAAAATGCAGGAAAGTAATGTTGAGCCTATAGAACAGTGATTTTTGAGATAAGAATTGATACATGGTGAAAACTACAGTTTTCTCCATATTCATTTTTAACAGAACCCTAGAAAATGCAACTTAATGGTTGAAATTATTACTGCAAACTGTCAGAGATAAATGACATTTGTACATTGCAATTCATTCATTTCATTAAAATGTGGTACTTTAATAGATTTTAAGCACTTTAAAAATACCAACTTTTTAATGAAATGGATCAATTTCAATAGAAAACATCATTTGTCTCTGACAGTTTTGTGGAAAAACTGTTTTGTATAAATATAGCACTGCAGACAAAATGTGTCTGTTGAAGAACAAGTTTGTTTTGTATTGTTTTGTTTTAATCTCAACAGAAGAAAACATTAAAAAAAATCAATTATGTGTTAAGTGATTGTCAAAGTGATATTTACCCCTAAGCATGTCAAGAAGCTAAGCAACAAAGGTTCAGGGAATGGAAGAAGTGAAAAAATACAGAAAAAAAGATCAGCAAATACATTAATCATCTTTATGAAGTAAATAGGAATTGATTTTATAGAGGTTTTTTTAGAGCAACAATATATTCTGGTCAAAATTCCGTTGGAATATTAGCTAAATTTTTTTTTTCAAGCAATGAAAATTTAAGTTATTGGAAATATTAAAGACAAAGAAAAGGTTACATATTTCCTACCATTCACTTATGATCCGAGACTATAAGTTTCATGAGAGAAGAAAGTGTTTTGTTTTATTCTTTAAAGAAATTAACTTAGTACATTCATTACACAAAATAGATGATTAGTGAATAATTGTTGTATGAATGAAAAATATTCTGTATGTTAATGTCATATCCATAAACACATAAATGCATAAATAATTAGAAGCTTTCTTATGATCTAGATCACCAATCCCCTTATTGGCTACTTTGTTCAGTTATTTTCATTGCAAAAATCACTTTATTATATGAGAAAGCAGAAAAAAATATGTATTGTATTGGAAGAGGTAAATTTCTCTTTTCTAGGGCCAAATCCTACTTTTGATGCCCAGAAAACCTCTTGTCACAGTTGTAGGAGGAAATATAGAAAACTTAGGTTCCCATCAAACAGAAAACTCGATAGGCCTAAACATCTAAAGTACCTTTTGTTTATAGAATAGAATAGATTTACTTAAACATCTGGCTTACTTAAAACAATTTGTTCAGACACTGTTTAGAAATATACCAAAAGATAGCCTCCCAAAGAGCTGCCCTTAGTTACCGATGTTGGGTCAGTTAGGTGGCATGATTCAAGGGATTTCAGAGAGGTATTCCTTCCCCATTAAAACAAAACTAAAAAACAAAAACAAAAACAAAACAAAACAGATAAATTTGCTTCCCATCTGTGTTATGCCTTTAAATTCTTTCACAGATTAACATTATATGTTATTTTACTATTTTACTAATCAGCTTGACTTAATGAAGGACCTAGGTAGCCTTGGATAGGTATAGCCCTTCAGTCATGAAGACATGAGTTCAAATGTGTCTTCAGACATTTGCTAGCTGTGTGACCCTAGGCAAATAATTTAAACTCCCTAAAATGGGGATATGAAATGTAATGATAGCACCTACTTTCTATGGCTATTGTGAAAACTAAATGATATATTTATAAAGTAATTTACAAACTTTAAAGCTCTTATTATAAACATTGCTCACCTTAAGGTAAATAATTTATATCATATTTTGCTGAAAGCAGGAAAAAGAGAAACCTAGTAACATAGGACAGTGTGTATAGTGGACAAAAGAATACAAAAAGTAGAATCTGGCAATTTCTAGGGAAAGTCTCCCCTCCTTCATAAGGAGATTATTACAAGATTGGGCCAAGAGCTTCATTAAATTTCAACTTTGAAACAACATATGTGTATAGGAGAAGGGGTAGAAAATAAGTGATTTAAGAAATCATTTGACCAGGCTTTACTTGCTAGCATTAGATTTGATAACACATTCAATTGGGATATGCTATAAAAAATGATGAGCAGGCAGATTTCAAGAAAACCTGTAAAGACTTATATGAACTTGGAGCCTTCTCAGCAATACAATGGTACAAGGTACTTCCAAAGGACTCATGATCGAAAATGCTCTCCAAATCCAGAAAAAAAAAAGAAAAAAGAAAAAAAAAGAAGTGTTGAATCTGGATGCAGATTGAACCATACTATTTCTATTGTTTTTGTTGTTGTTTTTCTTTTTTGAGGTTTTTCCTTTTTGTTCTGATTCTTCTCTCATTACATGACTAATGCAGAAATATGTTTAATGTGACTGTACATATATACCCTATATCAGTTTCCTTGCTGTCTTGGGGAGGGGGTGAGGGAGGGGAGGGAGGGAGAAAAAATTTGAAACAAGAAATCTTATGAAAAACAAATGTTGAAAACTATTTCTACATGTAATTGGAAAATAACAAAATATTTATATTGAAAAAAAGACTTACATGAACTGATGGTGAGTGAAGTGGACAGAACCAGGATAATATTAGACACAGTAACAGCAACATTATACAATAATCAACTATGATAGACTTACCTCTTCTCATAAATACAATGATCCAAGACAATTCCAAAAGACTCATGATGGAAAATATTATACATATCCAGAGAAAGTGAACTAGAGAGTTACAATGCAGTTTTAGGCATACTATTTTCACTTGTTTTTTTATTTCCCTTTCTTGTGGATTTCCCATTTTGTTCTGATTTGTTTTTCTACAACATGACTAATGTGGGAATGCTTAACATTATTGTGCTGTATAACCTATATCAGATGGTTTGCTGGCTTGGGAGGGGGAAAGAAAGTGAGGGAAGACGGACTTCTAGAGCAGAGCTAAGATGGCAGAGGAAAGGCAGTGAGCTCCCGAACTCATGACACGATTGCTCCAAAAAACATCCAAATAAGGTCATAGGAAAATGCCCGGAGCAACAAAACTCACAGAAGAATGTACTGAAATCATCTTCTAAGGAAGAATGACTTGGAAGGTCAGAAGGAGGGAACTGCTGTGCTGATACAGGAGTCAGGCCCAACCCCACAGTCACCCTGACACAGATCCAGTCTCAGGAAGTCCTCACCAGAGAAGGAGACTCCCAGAGCCTCTGAATCAGCTGAAGCACCAGTGTCATCTGGAACTAAGCTCACAGTCTGGTGAGTGGGCTGAGCCCTGGGCACGGGAGAGACTACAGTGGTCTATGCTGGTGCTAAGGCAGAACTTGGATTTTACACCCCTACTCAGAACCAGGAGGTAGGCTCGAGTAGCAGGGGCCCAGGTGGGGGAGGAACACAGGCTCATCAGAGCTAACAACAACAACACACAAAGCTGGTTAATTGGCAAGTTGGTCTGGGGTCATCTAGGACCAGGAAACAGGCTGGGCAAGGGAAGAACCTGATTCTCCTTAAATCATACCATCTGGGACTTCTTAAGCTTGGCATACTGCAGCCTGGAAGCAGTGCCCCGCTTTAAGGAGCTAAAAGTCTAGTAAAAGAAAGGCAAGATGAGCCGACAGAGAAAGGTGAGGACCATAGAAAGTTTCAGTAACAAAGAAGACCAAGGGGCATGCTCAGAGGAAGATGTCTATATCAGGGCCCCTATATCTAAAGCTTCCAAGAAAAATATGAATTGGTCTCAGGCCATAGAGGTGCTCAAAAAGGACTTTGAAGATAAAGTTAGAGAGGTAGAGGAAAAAATGGAAAGAGAAATGAGGGCGATGCAGGAAAGACATGAGAGAAAAGTCCACAGCTTGAAAAGTCAAATGGAAAAGGAGGTAAAAAAGCTCTCTGATGAAAATAATTGCCTAAGAATTAGGATTGAACAAATGGAAGCCAGTGACTTCATGAGAAACCAAGGCACAATAAAGCAAATCCAAATGAATAAAAAAATAGAGGGCAATGTGTAATATCTTCTGCGAAAAACTGCCAACCTGGAAAATAGGTCCAGGAGAGATAATTTGAAAATTATTGGTCTACCTGACAACCATGATCAAGGAAAGAGCTTAGACACCATCTTCCAAGATATTCTCAGGGAAAAATTCCCTGAAGTTCTAGAAGAAGAAGCTAAAATAGAAATTGAAAGAATCCACCAATCACTTTTAGAAAGAGGTTGCAAAAAGAAAACTGCTAGGAATATTATAGCCAAATTCCAGAGCTCTCAGGTCAAGAAGAAAATATTGCAAGCTGCCAAAAAGAAAGAATTCAAGCACTGTGGAGCCCAGTCAGGATAGCACAAGATCTAGCAGCTTCTACATTAAAGGACTGGAGGGCATGGGATATGATATTCCAAAGGGCAAAGGAAATGAGATTACAACCAAGAATCATCTACCCAGCAAAACTCAGCATTATCTTTCAGTGGAAAAAATGGGACTTTAGTGAAAAAGAAGACTTTCAGATATTTGTGATGAAAAGACCTGAACTGAATGGCAAATTTAACTTTCAAATACAAGACCCTAGAGAACCATTAAAAAAAAAAAAATCAAACTGGGGGACATACCTGGGGTCATACATTGGGTGACTGTCTTGTGTCTGAGGCCAGGATTTGGCTGGGATCCCCCTGAGTCCAGGGGTGATGAGTTACCCACTGTGTCACTTAGCTAGATGATAACATCTTTAGGGTTAAATTGAGGGGTGAAGGGAATTCATTGGGGGAGGGGGAAGGGCAGAAGTGAAATACTACTTGAAAGTAATAGGAAAAGGCTTATGGAGTGGAGGAAGAAATGCGAGAGGAGCAGGGCAGTAAATGAATTTTACACTCATCAGAAAAGCCTCAAAGAACTTAAACTCATCAGAGCTGCCTCAAGGAGGGACTACTAGACACACCCAACTGGGTGGAGTAATCTATTTAATCTGGGCAGTAAATGAGCCTAACACTCATCAAAATTGGCTCAAAGACCTCAATCTCATTAGAATTGGCTCAAGGAGGGAATAATGTACACACTCAATTGGGTGGAGTAATCTTTATAACCTTGCAGGAAAATAGGAGTGGAAAGAGATAAAGAGAGAGAGGCAAAAGAAGGAAGGGCAGAGTGGGAGAGGGGACAGACAGAAGCAAATCCCTTTTGAAGAGTGATAGGATGAAAGAAGATGGATAATAGAATAAATATCATGGGGAAGGGAATAGGATGGAAGGGAAACAGTTAAGAATAGTAATCTTGAAAAAGAGAAAAGGGGGAAAAATTGTACAAAAAATATTTATAGCAACTCTTGGAGGCTAAGAATTGAGAATCAAGGGAATGTCCATCAATTAAGGAATGATGGAAAAAAGCTGTGTTATATGATTGTAGTGGAATGGACTTGTGCTACAGGAAATGACAAACAGGATGATCCCAGAAATACCTTGAAAGACTAATGAACATCGATGTATCATGAAGTGAGCAGAGCTGAGAGGACATTGTGCATAGTGACAGCAGTATTGTTCAATGAGTAATTGTGAATGACTTAACTAATCTCAGCAGTACAATGATCCAAGAAAATCTCAAGCAACTAATGAAGGAGCATACTATGCACTGCTATAGAAAGAACTGATAAAAAGAACACTTGTGGATTGTACATATATAACCTGATTGTGATCTTGTGGAGGGGGGAGGAAAGGGAGGGAGAGAAGGAGAAAAATTTGGAACTCTAAATCTTATGAAAATGAATGTTGAAAACTATCCTTACATGTAAATGGAAAATAAAATAAATGTTTGTTGAAAGAAAAAGAAAAAGAAAAAAGAAAAAAAGAAAGTGAGGGAAAAAAATTGGAACTCAAACTCTTACAAATATGAATGGTGAAAACTATTTTTACATGTTTTTGAAAAAATAGAATACTATTAAGTGAACAATACATATATATTAACATCTTTAACAAATATTTGGAGAATAAGAGCTATTTATAAGAATATCATTAGATCTTATATTTGGAAAGAAATTTTGAATTAATCTCATCTAAATATTTCATTTTGTGAATGAGGAAAACTGAAGTATAATATTATGAAATATCTTTACCATAATCACACAATTAATGAGGAAGAGATCTCAAACCCAGATTTCTGACTAAAGAAGCAACTCGCACAGTATCAGGCCCTGAATAGGTAGGTACTCACTAAAAGTATATTAAATAAATAAATGGATATGTAAGTGTGTGTGTGTGTGTGTGTGTGTGTGTGTTTGTGTGTGGAGGGGGTGTTCAGAAATATGAAAAAATCCAATAATTCCTGAATTAGTCATGTAGTCACTAGATTCTCAGAGGACCTAGCACCAAAGCTCCATAAAACTTGGGATGAAACATTTTTATCCCAAATGAGACTTATAACACATCTTCTGAGAAGACAACTTCACAAAATATTGATTAGGTTCTATGATCATAGTGAGAAAGTGTCATGATAACATGGGTTAAGTATGCTTTTATAGGGTAACTTTAGACACTCATCCCCATCAAAAGTCTTTTTGTAGAAGAAAGTGTCACAATTTCCAAATGACTCAAAACTTTAAAAAATATATATTTAACTGGGAGACATACTGTGTTGCAATCTCAGGAATAATATAGTTTTGTTGTGTTGTTGTTGTTTTTAACAATAGCTCCAACCCATGAAGAGAAGAAAGCATTAAATAATTTTTGTAAGTAAAATTCTGGAGTAAGTCCTATAACTTTAGGTGACTGTGAGTACATTCAAGATCAAAGAAAAGAAGATTGGGAATTATAATACCATTTAAACCTGTAAGGGACCTTTAAAAAAATTTCATGCATTCTTTTATATTTTTAAAAGACTAATACTTCAAAAAACTAAAAATCTGCCCAAGATCACTCTGATAATGAATGACCTAGTCAGTCTAGAAATCAGATCAGGTGATTTCAGTCAAGAGTCCTTTCTATTACAATGAGAAAAGAAATACCTTTAGAAAACGTTGAGAAATCCTAATTCGTGAACATAGGAGGAAACAATTAGACTTTGAAAAATACATGGGAGAGGAGAGCAGGTTCTTGTTATTGTTTGTCCTTAATTCTTGAAGAGGAACATGGCATCAGGGTGATGTCAAAACTTTCAGTGAATTGGATTTAAGTAAGGGAGGACTGTGCAAAGTCATCAGCATCCAGCTCTCCTTGAAAGTCATTCAGGTCCAATGGCAAGATATATAGATATAGATATAGATATAGATATAGATATAGATATAGATATAGATATAGATATAGATATAGATATAGATATAGATATGGATATGGATATGGATATGGATATGGATATGGATATGGATATGGATATGGATATGGATATGGATATGGATATGGATATGGATATAGATATAGATATAGATATAGATATAGATATAGATATAGATATAGATATAGATATAGATATAGATATAGATATAGATATAGATATAGATATAGATATAGATATAGATATAGATATAGATATATAGATATCAACTACGATAGACTTACCTCTCCTCATAAATACAATGATCCAAGACAACTGGAGATGGACCTGGACATTTAAGGCATTTGGGGTTAAGTGCCTTGCCAAGGGTCACACAGCTAGCAAGTGTATGAGTTGAGATTTGAACTTACATCCTCCCAACTTCAGGGCCTAAAGAGCAGGTTCAAAGTAGTGATAGGAATGCAAAACAGGAGATTATAAAGCAATTCAGAAGAGGATATATACAATCTAGACTCTAATTTCTTGAATTGTGCATTACAACCACATATAGGGTCATATAAATGAATGTGGGTGCCGCAAAAAAAATTACCAACAGTAAAAGTTTAGCTATAGCTATTTTATATACCTATATACCCAGGGTGGTATAAAAATTTCTCCAGTGAAAAGGGGATCATGCAACCATTCTTGAGAGCAATTTGGAACTATGCCCAAAGGGCTGGGGTACTGTTCATACCCTTTGACCCAGTGGTATCACTGCTAGGTCTGTATCCCAAAGAGAACAAAGAAAAAGGAAAAGGACCCATATGTACAAAAAATATTTATAGTAGCTGTTCTTGTAGTGGTAAAGAATTGGAAATCAAGGGAATGTCCATCAATAGGGAAATGGCTAAACAAGTTGTGGTATATGAATGTAATGGAATACTATTGTGCTGTAAGAAACAATGAGCAGGAGGAGTTCAGAGAAACCTGGAAGGACTTACATGAACTGATGCAGACTGACAGGAGTAGAACCAGGAGAACATTGTAGACAGTAACAGCAACATTGTGTGATAAACAATGGGGATAGACTTGGCTCTTCTCAGCAGTGCAATGATCCCAAACAGTTTCAAAGAACTTGTGATACAAAATTATCTCAACATCCAGAAAAAAAGAACTTGAAATATGAATGCAGATTGAACCATACCATTTCTACTTTGGGACTTTTTTCCTTCTTGTTAGAGGTTTTTCCTTTGTGCTCTGATTATTCTTTAACAAGATGACTGATGTAGAAATATGTTTAATGTGAATGTACATATACAACTGCTTTCCGTCTTAGGGAGGAGGGAAGGAAGGGAGGGGGGTGAAAAAAATTTGGAACTAAAAATCCAGTGAAAGCAAATTTTGAAAACTATCCTGATGTGTAATATGTAACTGTAAAATAATAAAATAATAATTTAAAAAAAGGGGATCATGAGTAGAAAAAGTTTAAGAAGCTTCCTCTAAACACTTTTGTTACTAACATCCTGGCATGAACTGGTGCAGACTTTCTTTTACTCTCAGAGCATTAGGTACCTTATCTTATCCTGCCCCATTGGAAGAACGGATATTTTTGTTTCTTTATTTTTGGGTTTCTATGCACTACCCAATCAAATTCTTATTTTTCTTAGTAGGAAATGCCATTCCATCCTTTACTTCACTAGATTTGCATGTCATTCATTTGCTTCTTATTGTACAAAAGTTTAAATCAGAACATTAAAAATGGAAAAATATATCATTCCTTTATCCTTCATAAGATCTACACTTATCGAGCACATCTTCCTCATGGGGATTGGAACAAGCAAAGAAGAAGGGAAAGAACAAGCATTCATTAAGCCCCTACTATATGACTAAGATCTTCACAATGACTCTGTGAGGTAGACTGAGGGAGACAGAGATTAAGTGAGTGCTCAAGGTCACACAACTAGTAAGTATGAAGAGGCTAGATTTAAACTCAGGTCTTTCTGATTCCAGATCCAGCCCTTTATGCCCTGTGCCACCTAGTTGTACCAGGCAGAATCTCATTTCCCAGGTCTCCTGACCTACAATGGTGTACTGGCAAGGTTCACCTCAAAGGTTCTTTACTCATTTGTAAAACCTCCCTTAGCAGCAATGCCAAAAATTGTTGGTGTATTACAGGTGTGAGAAATAATTAATAATCAATATCTTGGGGAGCAGTGTTTTTCTTTTCTTTCTTAGTCCTTTCTCCCCCTTTGAAATCTATTTCTTCTAATGATGGCTTTATCTGGGTCAAAGAATTTTGGGTGAGGACAGGTCCCTTTAGATAGCTGCAGGTCTTTATTGAGGAGATTTAGCCTATACCAAAACATACGTAGGTAGAAAGCATTGTTCCCCTATAAGCTTGGTTGGGGTCTTCATTCTTTCTCTGATTTCTTTTTATCAATATTTGAGTGACCTAAGTCATGTACCCCAGACTTCATTTTAATGTAACAAACCTCCAAATGTCAACCGATTAGATTTGATTGCTATGTGATGGACTGCCTACAGTTAGAAGAGCCCCATTAGGGGGTCTTTGGTCTGAGAGAAATGGCCAATGACTATTCTTTTATTAATAACCTGCTGGCCTATTAATAAAATGATTAAATTACCCAGAAACTATGTCTCATATTTTAAATTTTTGCAGGAATTTGAAGTCTTTCCTGAGTTTTCACTATCTCCATAGTCAGACTCTTTCTGATGTTCAAGTCTTATTCTGGTAGTCATGGTCTCTACTCTTCCATGTCCATAAATCTTTTCAGGTCCATTCATTTATGTAATTCTTTCCTTTTCACAATGGTGAATGTTAGGGGGAAGAAGAGTTTTTCACTGATGGCATAATTGGAATGTCTCAAACTTTTCCTATTCAGTAAGAATACAACAGCATTCTCCAAATCTTCCCCTTCACATTCAATCATATCCCTCTTTTTTTAAGTGCCTTATACTTTTGGCTTTTTCTGTAGTCATCTGGATCTTTAGTTACATTTGGCTGGGGTATAAGCATGATTATTTTAAATTCCCATGAGTACATTCAGTAACCAAGACTCAATCCCAAAAGAGGCCTGCTTTCACAAGATTCTTAAATATTTGCTAAAATAGGAAGAGGAAAAAAACAAAACAAAACAAAACAAACAAAAACCCAGCAAAAACAAATCTTTAGCGAAGGAGGAAGGTAGTTTGCAAGAAGACTTGTTTAGCTTCTGAGGTGTTGGTTTCTATTGGGCCATTATTGGCATACATTGAGTTCAGTGGTCCTATACCTATGATCTTGGTATCACCAAAATTAGTTGCCATGGGAGATGTGTACTCTACCTGTGAAAACAGTTTTGAAAAGTTATAAATGACAGCTGCACAAATGAGTATCTGTCATGCCAAAAGGGCTGTGCATTTTAGTATAGTGAAATAAAAATGTCTGCCCAGCCATGGGTGTTATAATATTCTGCTACTCCTAGGTAATCATTTCTGCATTACTAGCTGCCTTGGTTTGCTAAAGTGATCCAATGGCCTAACACTAAAATGGAACTGAAAATGCAGATTACCTTTTATTGTGATTGTGGAATTTGTCTAACAACACAGTTGTAGCTTTGAGAGACCTGATAATCTTCCTCTTTTTGTGTTATATTTATGTGCTTTGTCCAGGGTTATTGGATTCAGTCACATGGCCATCTTTCAGTATTTACTAGAGTTTGGGGGGAGGGAGTTAGTAAGTAATGAGGAGCCCCATATTGTCATATGAGACTAGAGGATTGAGGTCTCCAGGAATCCGTTGTAGTTCCATTGTAAATCTGATGAACCAATATCCAATATAGAATGGGAGCTGAGACTAGAATGAGTAATCTGTAGGGAAACTCTCTGTTAAGTTTGAGAGAAGGAGAAATATGGAATTAGAGGACATAATTTCCAATATAGGCTCAGTGACTTATTACCTTTGTTACTTTGGATAAGGTATAACCTTTATAGGCCTTTAATTATCTCAAATAATCAGGGGATTTGGGCCAATAACTCTCTAAGGTCCCTTCCAGCTCTTGATCTATGCAAAAAGAAGAGGAAAAAACTAACTTGGGAAGACTTGTGGACTTTAAAAAAAAAGATGTGTGGACATAGTCCAACCTTGCTGAGTTAATAGACACTCCTCTTCAGCTTGGCTGACTCCTGAATAGAATATAGTGGCAATACCCCCTTGGTCTTATTGAATAACATGGCTAGGTTTTTATCTGGTAGTACCTAGATAAGGGGAGCCATTTAGCACATGATTAGGTTTGGCTCACAGAGCATTTACTGAGATTCTCACTTTAATCACTATTCAAAATAATTGGGAGTAAAAAATATGAACCTCATTGCTTTTTTTGACCAGGATTACTAGTCTTATAGAGCAGGAGAAAGATATAGCCATCATGAATTTCATTGAGAAATGCTCTAGTAATTATGAGCTATTGACAATGTTTCCCAAGATATCCCTGGGGACAAGATGGAGAAATATAGGTTTGAATAAAATACAATTACATGGATTAAATATTAAACCAAAATGGTGCTTCATCATTGTTATCCTTGTGATAAATCTTTATTAATGTATCATTTGACTCCTTCAGTGATATTTTGTTCAGCATGTTTGCCAATGGCTTGAATGAAAGCATGGATGGCATGCTTATCAAAGTAGAAATGACTTGAAACTGAGAATAGCTCATATATATCTATGAAAGCAGCAGGATACATAAAAATCTCTCTGTACATACCAAATGAAATAATATTTGTAAAAGTCTTACCAGAATGCTTGGCACATGGTTGGTCATTAATACATGTTTGTTCTTTTTGCACCCCTTACCCTCTTCACAGAAGAAATGGGATGGCTCTAATAGATGATAATTAAGTGATAGATATAAACTTATGTGTGTGTTTGAACTTCAGTTAAAAAAAATCAACTGTACAAGTATAAGTTAGGGGAACCTATTGTGAGATGGCAGTTCATATGAAACAGACTTCATGGTTTTAGTTGATAGTAATAATTAGTATACTGTGTTTATCATTGAATTTAAGATTTCCCTCTAGAAGCCCTCAAAGGTCATGTAGACTAATCCCCTAAATTTTCCACTGAAGAGTTTAAGAGACTTGTTCAATGTCACATAGGGAGTAATCATCCTATATATATATGTGTGTGTGTGTGTGTGTGTGTTTGTGTGTGTGTGTGTGTGTATATGTGTATATATATATGTGTATATATATGCACACACATACACATACATCCAAATATGTGTGTGTATTGTAGGGACAAATTTTTAATTGAGGAGTGTTAGCTAGGTGGCTTGCTGCAATATTGGGACAAGGAAGGAGAACGACAGCCTCCCTCAAAACAGAGCAGGATTTATTTAACAAGAATGAACTTAAAAAAAAAAAATCACAGGGAGCAGAGAGGAAGCAGCAAACTGCCTGAGCTCTCCTTCTGTTCCCTCAAAATGAACATTAAATCAAGCCTCTGGACAGATTCTGAAACTACAGAACCTGCAAAGAGACAGAGAAACACAGTCCTCCAACCAGAGATAATTTAGAAGACTTCAGGAAAAGGTCGGTCTGACTCAGGCAAAAGGGAGGCCCAGAGCAGGGCAGCAACCCAGCGCCGAGGGGGTTGGGGCAAGTCAGAAGGAGCTGCGGGCCACAGTTGGACAACTGAGGCTCCCGGAACCTGGTTCAAAAATCTGGTGGCCAAGAAGGACAGGGGAAAAACCTACCTGCACCAGCTGGAAGGGAGATGAACTGGTCAGGCGGGATCAGATGCCGGGGTCTGGCGCCTGGCTGGCAGAGCGCAATCAGACAGGAAGTGCAGGGCGGGGCATCTCCACACACCATAAAGGCCTCAGAGTAAAAGCCCGGTCACACAGCACCTATACCCCTGAACAAGAAGCCCAAAACAGGGACCCTGGTGCCCCCAGAGCAGACCTCAACTTAAAGAATAAATAAATAAGCTGCAATAATGAGTAAGAAGTAAAAAAGAGCCCTCTCCATTGAGAGCTTCTGTATCAATAGGGAAGAAGCCAACACAAACTCAGATGAGGACAATAGCCTCAAATTGTCTACATCTGAAGCCTCACGAGGGAAGGTGAATTGGTCTCAAGAAGAAAAAGCCTTCCTGGAAGAGCTCAAAAAGGATTTTAAAAATCAATTGCAAGAGGTAGAAGAAAAAATGGGGAGATAAATGAAAGCAAAACGAGAAAACTATGAAAAAAGAATCAGCAGCTTGGAAAAGGAAACTGAAGAAAACAAAGCCTTAAAAAATTCATTTGGCCAAATGGAAAAAAAGCTGCATAATCTCACTGAAGAAAACAAAATGTCTTAAAAATTAAAGTGGGACAGTTGGAAGATAAGGAATCCATGAGACACCAGGAATCAGTCAAGCAGAATAAAAAAAATGAAAAAATAGAAGAAAATGTGAAATACCTCATTGGAAATACAACTGATCTGGAAAACAGATTGAGGAGAGACAATTTGAGAATCATTGGACTGCTTGAAAGCCATGACCAGAAAAAGAATCTAGACACCATATTCCAGGAAATTATTAAGGAGAACTGCCCTGATATCATAGAATCAGAGGATAAAATCATCATTGAAAGAATTCACCGATCACCTCCTGAAAGAGACCCCAAAAGGAAAACTCCAAGGAATATTGTAGCCAAATTCCAGAATTATCAGGTGAAGGAGAAAATACTCCAAGCAGCCAGAAAGAAGCAATTTAAATATCATGGAGCCACAGTCAGGATTGCTCAGGACCTGGCAGCTTCAACATTAAAGGACCGCAAGGCTTGGAATATGATATTCCGGAAGGCAAAGGAGCTTGGATTGCAGCCGAGAATCTATTACCCAGCAAAAATGTGCACTTTCTTTCAGGGGAAAAGATGGACATTTAATGACATTGGGGACTTTCAATCTTTCCCAGTGAAAAGACCAGAACTGAATAGAAAATTTGATCTCAACATACAAGACTCAAGAGAAGTTTAAAAAGGTAAACAGAGGGGAAAAAAAAAAGTTACCCTATTAGGTTAAACTGTTTATATCCCTACACAGGAAGATAATACTAATAACTCTTAAGAACTGTAAATGTATTTGGGCAGAGAGAAGGACTTTATATAGAGGGTATAAATATAAATTGTCTTTTATGTGATGATACAAAAGAATTAAAGGGTTAAAAAGGGAGTCTATGGGGAGGAGAGGAAAGGCGAGGTGGAATGGGATGAATTATATCATATGAAGAGGTGGAAAAAAAAACCTATTACAATAGAGGGAAAGAAAGGAGGGGGGAACATTGTTTCAACCCTATTCTCATTAGATTTGACTCAAAGAGGGAATAACATATATATTCATTGGGATAAAGAAACTTAACTCATTCTTTAGGGAAACAAAAGGGGAAGGGAAAGGGGGGGACGGATAGAAGGGGGGACAAAAGCAAGGGAGAAAAGGGTAAAGAAAAGAGAGGGGGTGATAAGAAGGGAGGGCAGATTGAGAGGGGCTGGGGTAAGAAGTAAAACATTGATGAGGAGGAATTGGGTGAAAGAAGGGGGGGAAAGTACAAAGGGGGTAAATAGAATGGAGGGGAATAGACAGTCAGTAATAATAACTGTGAATGTGAATGGGATGAACTCTGCTATAAAACGGAAGCGAATTGCAGAGTGGATTAAAAACCAGAACCCTACAATATGCTGTTTACAAGAAACACATTTGAAGCAGAGAGATAGACACAGAGTAAAGGTAAAAGGCTGGAGCAGAATATATTATGCCTCAGCTAAAGTAAAAAAGGCAGGGGTAGCAATCCTTATCTCAGACAAAGTGCAGGCAAAAATAGATCTCATTAAAAGAGATAAGGAAGGAAATTACATCTTACTTAAAGGTACTATAGATAATGAAGTAATATCAATATTGAATATGTATGCGCCAAGTGGTATAGCATCCAAGTTCTTAGAGGAGAAGTTAAATGAGTTACAAGAGGAATTAGACAGTAATACTATACTAGTGGGGGATCTGAATCTCCCCCTCTCAGAATTAGATAAATCTAGCTAAAAAATAAATAAGTGAAAGAGGTGAATAGATTACTAGAAAAGTTAGACATGATAGATGTCTGGAGAAAATTGAATGGGGATAGAAAGGAATATACCTTTTTCTCAGCAGTACATGGCACATTTTCAAAAATTGACCATGTATTAGGGCACAAAAACATCATAGTCAAATGTAGAAAGGCAGAAATAGTAAAGGCATCCTTCTCAGATCATGATGCAATAAAAATTACATGTAAGAAAGAGCCAGGGAAAAGTAGAATGAAAATCAATTGGAAACTAAATAATTTCATTCTAAAGAATGAATGGGCCAAACAAGAAATCATAGAAACAATCAACAACTTTATCCAAGAGAATGACAAAAATGAGACAACATACCAAAATCTATGGGATGCAGCCAAAGCAGTGCTTAGGGGAAAATTTATAGCTCTAAACACTTACATGAATAAGAAAGAGAAAGAGGAGATTAATGAATTGGGCATGCAACTTAAAAAGTTAGAAAAAGATCAAATTAGAAATCCCCAATTAGAAACTAAATTAGAGATCCTGAAAATTAAAGGAGAAATTAATAAGATTGAAAGCAAAAAAACTGTAGAATTAATCAATAAAACTAAGAGCGGGTTTTATGAAAAAAACAATAAAATAGATAAAATATTGGTTAATTTGATTAAAAAAAAGAAAGAAGAAAACCAAATTAAAAGTATCAAAAATGAAAAGGGTGATGTTACCACCAATGAAGTGGAAATTAAAGCAATAATTAGGAAATATTTTGCCCAACTGTATGCCAATAAATTTGACAATCTAAATGAAATGGATGAATATTTACAAAAATACAAACTGCCCAGGTTAACTGAAGAGGAAATAAAGTCCTTAAATAAACCCATATTAGAAAAAGAAATTGAACAAGCTATTAATGAACTCCCTAAGAAAAAATCCTCAGGGCCAGATGGCTTTATGGGTAAATTTTACCAAACATTTAAAGAACAATTAATTCCAATATTATACGAATTATTTGGAAAAATAGGTGAAGAAGGAGTTCTACCAAATTCATTTTATGACACAAATATGGTGGTGATACCAAAACCAGGCAAAGCAAAAACAGAGAAAGAAAATTATAGACAAATTTCCCTAATGAATATTGATGCTAAAATCTTAAATAAGATATTAGCAAGGAGATTACAGCAAGTGATCACCAGGATAATACACTATGACCAGGTGGGATTTATACCAGGAATGCAGGGCTGGTTCAACATCAGGAAAACTATTAACATAATCAACCACATCAATAAGAAAACCAACCAAAATCATATGATTATCTCAATAGATGCAGAGAAAGCTTTTGACAAAGTACAGCACCCATTCCTAATAAAAACACTAGAGAGTTTAGGAATAGGGGGAGCTTTCCTTAGAATAATAAACAGTATCTACCTAAAGCCATCAGCAACTATTATATGCAATGGAGATAAATTAGAGTGCTTCCCAATAAGATCAGGGGTGAAGCAAGGATGGCCATTATCACCCCTATTATTTAATATTGTCCTAGAAATGTTAGCTTTAGCAATCAGAGAAGAGAAAGGAATTAAAGGAATTAGAATAGGCAAGGAGGAAACAAAACTATCACTCTTTGCAGATGATATGATGGTATACTTAAGGAATCCTCGAGAATCAAGTCAAAAATTACTTGAAACAATTAACAACTTTAGCAAAGTAGCAGGATATAAAATAAATCCACATAAATCATCAGCATTTCTATACATGACCAACAAAGTCCAGCAGCAAGAGATAGAAAGAGAAATTCCATTTAAAGTAACGGTATATAATATAAAATACTTGGGAGTCTACTTGCCAACACAAACCCAGGAACTCTATGAACACAACTACCAAACACTCTTCACACAAATCAAATCAGATCTAAATAATTGGAAAGATATCAATTGCTCATGGATAGGCAGAGCTAATATAGTAAAAATGACAATACTGCCTAAATTAATTTACTTATTCAGTGCCATACAAATCAGACTACCTAAAAATTATTTTATACAGCTAGAAAAAATAATAACAAAATTCATCTGGAAAAACAAAAAATCAAGAATATCCAGGGAAATAATGAAAAAAAATTCACAGGAAGGTGGCTTAGCGGTACCAAACCCGGAGCTTTACTATAAAGCGGCAGTCATCAAAACTATCTGGTACTGGCTAAAAAATAGAGTGGTAGATCAATGGAATAGGCTAGGCTCAGGAAATGCAGTAGTAAATGACACTAGTAATGTAGTGTTTGATAAACCCAAAGACTCCAGCTTCTGGGATAGGAACTCAGTATTTGACAAAAACTGCTGGGAAAACTGGAAGATAGTATGGCAGAAATTAGGCATAGACCAACATCTTACACCTTATACTAAAATAAGGTCAAAATGGATACATGATTTAGACATAAGAGGTGATACCATAGGTAAATTAGGAGAGAAAGGAATAGTGTACCTATCAGATCTTTGGAAAGGAGAACAGTTTTTGACCAAACAAGAGATAGAGTATATTATAAAATGCAAAATGGATGATTTTGATTATATTAAATTAAAAAGGTTTTGTACAAACAGAAGCAATGCATCCAAAATTGTAAGGGAGGCAGAAAGCTGGGAAACAATTTTTGAGGCCAGTGCTTCTGATAAAGGCCTCATCTCTAAAATATATAGGGAATTAAATCAAATTTATAAGAATCCAAGTTATTCCCCAATTGAGAAATTGTCAAAGGATATGAACAGGCAGTTTTCTGATGAAGAAACCAAAGCTATCTATTCCCATATGAAAAAATGCTCTAAATCTCTAATGATTAGAGAGATGCAAATTAAAACAACTCTGAGGTACCACCTGACACCTATCAGATTGGATAAAATGACAAAAAAGGAAGATAATAAATGTTGGAGAGGCTGTGGGAAAATTGGAACACTAATCCATTTTTGGTGGAGCTGTGAGCTGATCCAACCATTCTGGAGAGCAATTTGGAATTATGCCCAAAGGGCAATAAAGCTGTGCATACCCTTTGACCCAGCAATTCCACTTTTAGGTCTTTTGCCCAAAGAAATCATGGAAGGGGGAAAGGGACCCACATGTACAAAAATATTTATAGCTGCTCTTTACGTGGTAGCAAGCAATTGGAAGTTGAGGGGGTGCCCATCAATTGGGAATGGCTGGACAAGTTGTGGTATATGAATACATTGGAATACTATTGTGCTGTAAGAAATGATGAGCAGGAAGAGTTCAGAGAAACCTGGAGGGTCTTACGTGAGCTGATGATGAGGGAGATAAGCAGAACCAGAAGAACATTGTACACAGTATCATCAACATTGGGTGTTGACCTACTGTGATGGACTATATTCTTCTCACCAAAGCAATGGTACAGAAGAATTCCAGGGAACTCATGATAGAAGAGGATCTCCAAATCCAAGAAAAAAAAAAAGAAAGAAAGAACTGTGGAGTATAGATGCTGATCGAACCATATTATTTCTTTTGTTTTGGGTGCTGTTGTTTTTTTTTTTTCTATTTTGAGGTTTTGCATCACTGCTCTGATTCTTTCTCTTATAACAGGATTAATGCAGAAATAGGATTAATGTTATTATGTGTATATATATATATGTGTGTGTATATATCTATATCTATATCTATATCTATATGTATAGAGATATATAGATATAACCTATATCAGATTACCTGCTGTCTAGGGGAGGGGGAAGGGAGGGGAGGGAGGGAGAAAAATCTGAAATTGTAAAGCTTGTATAAACAAAAGTTGAGAACTATCTTTACATGTAAGGGAAAAAATAAAATACCTTATACATTAAAAAAAAAAATCACAAACAGGATCAGTAGGATCAAGGGAATGGAAATAAAATGGTCAAAAGGAAATTATACAACCTGAACAGCACCACCCAGGAATCAGATGAGAACATACAGCAGTGTCCTGTTGCCTTCCAGCTTCAAGCTAGAAGGGCAAAAAACCTCCCTTCTACCCAGCAGACCCCAGACTGACCAACACACAGCCCCCAGCCAATTGGCTGGCCGCTCTGACAGTCACATGACCGCCCTAACTGGGCTTCCAAACATTATAATTTTGCCAGGCCAATGTAGGTGTTGTCAAGTGGTGATGACATGAGGTGCCAGTGCCATGGAGATGGCTACAACCACTGGGTTGTGCTACTCATGGAGCCCCCAGGCCAGTGCACATACTGAGGTCTCCTCAAATTCCAGCCAAAAGATGGGGCCATAAAAACCTCAAATAACAATAAATTATTTACTATATATATACACACATACATGTACACATATATATGTACACATATACCTATAACTATACATAATTAATAGAAACAGATTATTGAAAACAAAGGAAATAATAGACCTATTGTTTCCTACAATAATTCAAGCACCATCAAGGTATTTATATGTAGTTTTGGACATGTCACAAAGGGGATCCTGACAAAGTAGGACATGAGTGAATAATGCTTCATACAGAGATTATTCAAAATTATTACTTGTTCTATTTGAATGTGGGAACTATCATTGGGATGGATTGTTGAGGTCACTTTGTCCAAGTTCATTTTTTTTAGGTAAAGAACATAACCTTCACAGAAATTGTGAATCAGCCAAGATCATAAAGACAGACAATGGCAGTGGAAATTGAATTTAGTTCCTAAGATGAAGGGTAAAGAATTCTTACTATACATAATTCTTTTTGTCTGTACAGATTCCTATTCCTGAAATTTATTCCTCCTTAATTGAGAAACTCTGCCTTTTGAAATACTGTTCACTAAGTAATCACAAACTCAAAGACTATGTCCCCCATGATGTCTTCCCTGATCTCCCAACTTATTTGTTCATTGAATGGCACAAAGTATTTATATTGTATGTGTGTATATATGTATGTATGTACGTATTTTTTTTTCAATACAAAGATCTGTATAAATTTTTAGCTCCTGTTAGCTCATGATCCTCTTGAGTTCAGGGATGATGTCTTATTTAAGATGTCTGTTTTCCCCAGGCCTAACAAAGTAATCTGTTTAATAAATGTTTGTTTGAGTTAAAATTGGATCCAGCCACCCTTAATCTCAAACCAGTTATCTTTCAACTATTCCACACTGACTACTGTAGTGGCTTAATTAATAGCTAACTTCCCCAAAGAATATAAAGCATTTAACTGCTGCGGTCTTCTCTTTTTGGACTATTATTTCCTTTGTACACTAAAAAAAATAATGAACCTGGAATCAGAAGACCTACATTTGAATGCTGGAGCAGATCCTTCCTAGGTATGTGACTCTAGAAAATATTCTAATTTCTCTGAGCTTCTCTGTTATTGTTGCTGTTTAAGTTGTTGTTGTTTGTTCAGTTATTTTTTTTTTTACATGTAAAGTGGGGAATGATAACACTTGCATTACAAACCCAAAGGGCTTGTTAAAAAGAAGACTTCTTAAATCAATAAATATTTAAATCCATTAACTTTCTTATTACTGTTATTTTCCATGGCAATATTCTGTTACAAGAAAAACTCCTTTAATTAAAAAGATACCTGTTTCCTTCTTTTCAGAGATGTCTTTAGCCATGTATTTATTAGAATGTAAGAAAGTAGGCAAGCAGGTCAGTGAGGAAAGATATTTGTATGATGCTAGATGATCAAGACCAAAAAACAGAATTAAGGAAAATTATATTAAAAGGAGATTTTATCAAAAAAAGATTTTATCTATTGTGGAAAAGAGTAATACTATATTATAGTGTCAATCTGGGGAGAAAAAAATTTAAAAAATCAAAGATAAGATTTTTTTTTTCCCCAAGGAGACAGGGAAGTTATCTCCAAATGTGAGTGTGAAATTGGACACAGGGATCAGATAAGTACTTACCAACCCCTTCCACTTTCAATCTGAGGTTAACAGTTAGAGAAGCAGCTACATAAGAGGAGAGATTAATTCCTAATAAAAACATGGGTTTGAGTCACTACAAATTGGCATGAAACAGAGTGGTTTTTTTTTGTTGTTTTTGTTGTTTTTTACTCTGGTCACCATTGGAGTTTGAATTTATGGTTTGGACAACCAAGTCTTTGGATGAAAAGTTAAATGAATGGTAGAGAAAATTGTGATAAGGCAACATTGTTTTTTGCTTTTTGAAAAGTCCTTAGTAGATTTAGAATCATAATAAAAGTAATAGATTATGGGAGTTGGCATTTGTTGAAGAAATTCTAGAGTCTGAGAAAAAATATATAAAACTGAAAGATACTCAAAGGATTTAGAAAAACATATAGCTGGATCTATAAAAAATTAAAATAAGACCACACAAAAAGTTAGGTGCAAATAATCTCTGCTACCAGGAGGTCCAATTTAACTCCTAATAGCTAATACAGTATTTAGTAAAAGAATTCATCAGCTGTTTGAAAAAATATTTTAACCTATTTTAAGATACATATATGTGTGTGTGTGTGTGTGTGTGTGTGTGTGTGTGATGTGCCTTCATTAAAAACTTTATAAGCAAGAAATGAAAAAAAAGAACTGTGGAGTATAGATGCTGAATGAACCATACTATTTAGTTTGTTTATGGTGCTGTTGTTTTTTTTTCTCTTTTGAGGTTTTTCATCATTGCTCTGATTTTTTCTCTTATAATAGGACTAATGCATAAATAGGATTAATGTTATTATGTGTATATATATGTGTGTGTGTGTATAGATATATGTATCTATATATATGTATATGTATATGTATATAGATATATAGATATAACCTATGTCAGATTACCTGTTGTCTAGGGGAGGGGGAGGGAGGGGAGGGAGGGAGAAAAATCCATAATTGTAAAGCTTGTATAAACAAAAGTTGAGAACTATCTTTACATGTAACGGAAAAAATAAAATACCTTATATGTAAAAAAAAAGAAATGTATATTAAAACTTCTCTTGATTATTTCCATTATTATATGACTACTTTTAAGTATATGCTTTCTTTGAACACACCTATAAAAGTGGAGACAATTCAGTTAAGAATTTTCACAATGGAGTGAAAGCACTCCAGAGGAGGGCACCAAGAATGATAAATGGCTTTAAGAACTGGGGATGTTTTTCTTGGATAAGAGAAGATGTAGAAAGTACATGATTACTGTCTTCAACTTTTTGACCAGCTATGATATGAAAGAGAGATTAGACTTCCTCTGCTACACTACAGGGAGTAGAAGAAGGAACAATGGATAAAAGTAGCAGAGATACAGATGATTTTGGATTGGTGAAAGGAAGACTATCCTAATTATAACTCTCCAAAATTATAAAGGGTTGCCACAGTAAAAAGTGGATTCACCCTTAATAAAAATAAAAATCTTAAGTTAAGGCTGAACAGTCACACATCAGGGATGCTGTGGAAGTTATTGTTTTTAATGTGTGATGGGTTATATGGGATGTTCAAGGAGGACCAGCACTTCTGGTATGAGGGCCAAATCATTTTAGGACTGCTCATCTCCCTTTTGTGTCTACCTGGCAATCAATTATCACCTGTGGCTCTAAGAAACTTTAGCATGCACAGTGGTCACACCCTGGTAATCCCTCTTGGCATATGGGTTGAACCAGGTTGAGGGAAACTGATGGGCCTCAAATCCATTGGTGAGTTAGGGAGATATCTAACCCAAGCATTTGAGCATTTACCCTAGTGAAATGGGCAAATGAGAACAATTTATTCCAAAGGCCATGAAGAAAACTGAAACATGTAATTGTGTATTTCTTAGAGCCTGGTTAGACATGGAAGACACCAAAATCATGAACTGTATCCCAGGTTATATTCAGTTACCTTCAGTCACTTTAGTGACTAGAAGAGATTGTGAAAATGATGACTTTGCACAACTCTCACTTGAATCCAATTCATCCAGGAGTCAAGATATCACCCTATAATATCAGTGGTACTCTTGGGAAACAAAAGATAAACAACAACAACAGAGAAATCTAGATAGCCTTCCTTGTCAGTCTTTTCCAATTCTAACATTCTAAGATTCCATGGTTCTGAGGTAGCTCAAAAATCCCCTCTGTCCCAGTTACTGCCATGTCAATGGTATTCAAGAGCTGTTGGTCTGCTTAAATTTTTATTGGATTAGACTCCATATGCACTTAATCTCTTCCAAGAAAACTAGAACAGATCACATGGCATCATAACAAAAGACATTTTTGTAAAGTAGATAAAAGATAAAACATTAATTAAATTGAATAAATAACTTTAACTTTCTATTTCCCAAAGCTCTGATCTCCCCGAATGTCTTTTGATGAATATAGGACTAGGTTTCTGATGAGTAATTCTAGGCTTATACTGCCTCATTTACATAGTAGGCACAACAAATATCATTTATGGCTAATTGTTAGACCAGTTCCCAAAGCACTTGTCTTCTGGGCAGTGAGGTTTTCTACATGTTATTACAGGTGAAGGAAACTAATGGCATGGTGTCACCATGGGAACCAGGGAGAATTACAGAAAGCATTGCAATTTTTCAGCATCCAAAGGAACAAGATGCCAGGAGTAGATAAAGGCTGCCATTTCTTTCCACATCTTCTTTTCCATCTCTGCTGGTCAGACTGCAAAGAATTGGGGCTTGAATCACACCTTGCCATTTTACTATCTCCATTGATGTCAGCAAGATAATTTCTCTCTCTGGACTTCAGTTTCCTCATCCAAAAATTGAGGGCATTAAATTAGATTATCTCTAAGGTCTTTTTATGATCAAAGTCCATGATGCTATGATTTTTTGGAAAAAAAAATTGTATCACACAGCTAGAAATGTAATAAAACCATGTTCAATGTTCACTTTTAGGGATAAAGAACATACTAGAACACTAGAATAATTCAGGAAATTTCATGAACTAGATTTGTCGATAAAGACTCAAATAGTTGGCGATTTTAGACTAAGCTATAGGGAGATAGCTTATTAGGTCTACCACTGCAATGTGATCCTTTATACTCTAGGCCTACAACTCAATCTTAAATACTGTGACATTTTGATTAAAAGAACAAAAATTGTCATATTGAGTGAGCTCTATGGTTCATTCACCTCAGTTCACTCGATGGCTTCACTGATAACCATGTCAACAATATTTAATAAAATGGCAATTTCAAAGAGGCAATTCTTAAAAGGCTAGGAAAAGACTATAGCTCCTATCACAGTGCCTAGGATATATTTAATAAGTCTATTAAATGAATGTCTCCCCAAAATAGTGATTATTTCCTCTAATAATATTATTGACCTATATAATCTAGGAAACCATGAATTCTTTGTTTTTCAGTTCTCACAGCCTCTTAAAGTAACAAACTTCTTAACTTTCTACCTACTATAATGTATATTGATTTTATTTGTTCTAGATTAACCGTTTTCAAAGTTTTAGGTGTCCTATAGGTACTATTCTTAGATTTTGCTAGCTAGTCCAAATATTTCATATCCAGAACTTTTTTGAGATTTTTATTGGCAGATTATATTTCTTTAAAGCTTGTGTTATTCCACTGAAGAAACCTATTCCTGATTCTTGAACTTCTGCCACTCGATTGACAACAAATGTCATTTGAAAATATTTTTTACCATCTCACCTGCAATTTGATCTGGGTAACTCTGGATTGAAAAAGTGCACCTGCCCTTGCAGCTGCCTTGGTTTTAAACACTTAAGCGTAGCAGCAGTTTTAACCACTCCCTTTTTTGGATTGGATGGGCTAGGGAGATCATGCGAAATAATTATAATTAAAATGCTTTTCCTGCTGTTTAAGGGGCTAAGAAAACATTCATAATCAGTATATGTGACCAGCAGATCATGGCTTCATTTTCTTAATTCACTCTCAGCTTCCTTCAATATTTTCACATTATAGATGTTATAAATGAAGAGATACTTACTTAACTTTCCAAATGATTCTACATAACCAAAAAAGATGAAACTTACTAATAGAACGGTAATGAAGCCCCTGTTTATTACATTGTCCCAGTTTATTAGCCTTTAAGAATGTATATTTATATGTGCATCTGCAGGTAGCTAGAATGTTTTTATATTATGAAGTAAATGTGGGATGAAAAATGAAAGTGTATTTGATTGAAAGATGTTAATTTTTTTATCATTTATGTTAATCTTCTGCATCATTTAGGTAGCAAATCAACCATTAAAAAGTGCAATGGGGTATGGACACCCAATAAAGTATTTTATTTAAAAACAGAAGTTTTTTTTTTTCCATTAATTTTGTATAGGCATGGCCTTAGAGTCAATTTCCCTGTTCTTGGTACAGCTGGTATAAAGCAGTTGTATTATATCTTCTTAAAGTGGGCACTTCTTTAGAGATAAAGGTCACAATTTACTCAATAGACATGAAAATTTTTCCTTCCTTGAAATTTGGTTTCTTAAACTTGGTGACCATGAAAAGTTATGATTTATATTGCTAAGGTAGAGTGGTTTGTGCTGTATCTGAATTTGAACAGTATGCACCAGAACTAATCCAAAAAGTAAGCTACAAACCTTGAAGCCAGATTGAAAATAGTTAGCACTGAGGGAAATATTTCCCTGCAGAGGAAATTTATCTGCAGCTCCTAATGTGGGACAGAAAAAAAAAAAAGAAAAAGAAAATAAAACCTTGGAGTCCAGTTTACTCTCAATGACGTTAAGCAATGCTGAATGTCAGACTGAATAAAAGGGGGAATGTTTTTAAAAATCAAACTTGTTTCTAAATTACAAACCTCTTAGTTCTAGTTATTTAATTGAAATCTTGGTAGTGTCAGAATTTCTCTTTCATTTAAAATAATCAAATATGCCAAGAGAAAAAGGGAGTTATAATCTTAGTATACACCCTGAATACTTTGTCCTAGAAAAAAAATCTAGTCTTTGCCATCAAAAAAGAGATATGTGAAAGCTATTCTGAATTTTTGCAATACTTACTGACCCAGGAGGAATAAGGTGATTTTTACATATATACAATTACTTACATATAGGGATGATATTCTGTCTTCAGTCCTCTGATCACAGTTTTGATGATAGCAGGATTTTTGACATTTCTTTTGATAGCAAGTTGGTGACTTGGTAGGTATGAAGGTAAAAAAATGATATTCAAAGACAAGAAATTCATGAACTGTAAAATATTTTCCCATGCATCTTAGAGGAGAAGCCATGCTTTTTAAAAATCCCAGTTCTTAAATTAAATGACTTAACATTCTGTTTTGCTTTTCTAGGACAGGAGCCTTTTCAATTTGAAAGTGTTTCTATGAGAAGGAATAAAAATCCCAAACTCATACAAATTTTATTTCTATTCATACATAGAGATGAAATGGCATATAAATTTACTGTGGCATGTTACTGTTGTAATGTATATAAGATATTAAACAGGTTTCCCTAATAAATGACTGCTTGATTAATTATATATATGTTTATATAAAGTTAGTACTGTACTATCATTATATTAATTTTGAGCTATCACATCAAAAACAAGAATTATGAAGTAGTGTAAATAATGTTATTGAACATTGTATAATAAAACAACAACAACAGATTGTTGTATACATTATAAGAATGAGGAATAACCAATGAATAGACCATGGGCTCAATTGATTATTAATTTCAAGAGAATTTAAGGGAGTCCTTCAAAATATTCAGTGGATGACATGGGCAAAAATCATGTAAGATAGACAAGCCTGAATGAGTAGTTATCTGGATTGTTAGATGAACAATGAAAATTTCAGATTCCTTTTATTACTGTTTAATATAGTACATTTATGTCAATATTTTGTTTTTATTTGTACATTTTATTCTACATTTTCTAGATTTGAAATTAAAAGATCAGCATTTTTAAAGCTGAAAATTTAACTTGGTGATTAATATCTAATTAAATTTTTGTTTTTGAGAAGTTGAAAATTATGATGGAGAAACCAAGCAGCTGGTTAGAGGCAGAATCAGTGCACTTATGCATGTATTTAGTCTTTTCATGCTTAGAGTAAATATTTTACTTAGCAGAATCAGAGTATAGAAGGTAGCAGGAGACAGAATAAAAAAAGTTTAGAACAATCATCTAGCAGGGATTGTGTATTCACCTCCATGTCATCATTTTGTAGATGCAGAAGTGGAAACTCAGAGAGATTAAGTGACTTCCCTAAGGTCATTCAACTCAAAAATAGCAGAAATTTATTTCGAACTCAAGTCTTCAACCAAATCCAGAATTCTTTCTATGGAGGCATGCTTCTTGCATCAAAGTCTACATTTCTTATTTATGAGCACCTGGAAATGGATATATGTGCACTGCATATGTTGTCAGCCCTTTAACTATGACAGTGATAGCAGATTTTCCAGATCTAATGAAACAATATCAATAATTTCTATGCAAAATCTCCCATAGAGTCAAGTAGAAAATTTAGCAATTACATCTCCCCAGGTTACTTTTGAGCTTGAAAATTATTATTTTTTTCTGACAGGTAAATAACCACTTTCCCTTAATTAGAGTAGATTATGGAATTTGTAAGTGTTATTGAAAACAGCTATGGAGTGGAATGCTGTCTTTCATTAAGAGCAGCACCATGTTAATGCCTTGTGCTGTCTAGTTACCATGATAAATAGGTTGTGGTACATGCACACTTTAATTATTAACACTGGATTCTGCTGAAATTGAAGTATTGCTCTTGGTAAGAGCTATTAATGCTGAAATGACCCATTTAATAGTGACCTGTGGTATCAAAGTATGGATTTAAATTGGTAATTAATAAAAGTCCATTTCTGAAAATGCTAACACAGGAGTTCAATAAAAATGCTAACTAGGTCTCAAATACCACAGACAGTTTATTGACATTTTAATATGTATTACTTATGCTAAACACTTTCTAGATTTAGAACCCAGTGGCTGAGAGGATAACAATGAGTATGTTACTTATCTAGTAGCTAAGAAATCATTGGTTAAACTTGGTGAACAGCATTCATTTTTGTAGGTTTAATCTTGCTTATAAAGGAGAAACACAGTAAAATTTCTTTTTGAAAGTGCATCATACCAATAAAAGTGGGGAAAGGAATCCTTATCACAGGCTGCAGAAGACAAACACTATGAAAATGAGAAAAATGAGAAAAGAAGCAATGTCAGTCTATATAGTGATCCTACTTGCCAGTATTGTTGGAGAAGAGGAGAGATTTGGGAATAAGGATAGATTGAAAGGGCAGAGTAACTATTCTTGCTTAATACAATGCTGTGCAAATATTCCTAAAACAGGCTGCTCTCCCACAATCACATCTCTACCTCCATTTGGAGGATAGAGAAATAGGCTCAGTAATCCATCACATAATGATTTAAAGCTGTGAAAAGACAGTTTAACCATTATTTCAAAAATACAGAACCAATCAGGCATTATGACATTGAAATAGAATTGTCAAAACAAAATCTTACACTTTTAACACTCTCGTCTCAAAAATTTTATTTGGTTTATTTTTGAGGGAGGGAGGGAGGGTAGGTTTAGTAAGTAGCTTATGTAACAGTATAATAATTGATATTTTCTAGCAATGTATCAAAGGATTCTCTCTCTGTCTCATCCCCAATCCCTTATCCCTGGAGATTTATTTCAACAATTAGATTTTATTTAAACTGATATTAAAAAATTAGTTTGTTCTCTGAACACATACTGAAGGTCAAACACTGATAAAATATATGTCTTGACCATCTGAGTTTAGCCAGGGAGGAATTGATACATTGCTATAGATAATTTATAAAGCATATAATCCCTATGTGGAAACTTAAGAGTTAACTATATGGGTAAAGATATGCCATGCTCATAGGTACTCCATGATAATCATTGAAGATTTGAAATTTACAGTATATTTTCAATGATATTATAATTATACTTAGCATTCAACTTTAAGCATCCCCCTATTAGTATGTAATTTGGAGCCTAAATTAGAGGTTATGATAGTATTGCTGCTGAGTTGCTGATTCCAATTGCATGGTGGAAACCAAATCAATTTACTAAGTTAAAAACATATTTCAAGAAGTTTCTTGTAAACACTGGAATTTTCCAAATAATACATTGATTCTGTATATTATCAGAAAGAATATCACCAAAGTGATACTATAAATATTTTTCAGAAATTTAGTTTTTGTGTTAACAAAAAAAAAGTTCCGTTTATTTTTGGTTCTATCCTGAATTACCAAAAGCTATCCAGATTGACTATGAATTTGGGTAATTATTTTTTATTTTATTTCAATAAGGCTGGATTGACATCTCTTGGCCTTCTATTTCAGTGTTCATTGAGAAATATTTCATAACTGGTACAATAACAAAAACAAAACCCAGACATCAATAACTAGGGCAGTTTAGTGAAATTGCAATTTATCAATTTAACAAGGATTTATTGAGTGCTTATTCTGTGTATAAACTTGTATCAGATACTGTAAGGGAGCTGCAAAGGAAGTGGAAGTGTTTGTGACCTTAATGTGTTTACAATCACTGAGGAAGTTGAAAGTGGAGGCAACATATGTATGTGCAAAACTAGAGGAGAAAGTTTATAGAGTATTGTACAACCATGGGCTTCATTCAGAATCAGAGAATTTGTTAAGTACAGACCTAAGTTATTTGCACTGTTTGTTCTTTAAAACATTTTGCATAAATGACCCAGAGAACAATTTAGAAGAAAGAATTCTAAGAGTGCAGTTAGAACATGTAAATTGAAGAAGTAAACAGTAAGTATTTTTTCTTAATTCTAAAACTTGTATTAGTGTCAAAAGTTATTTTTTTTAAATGCATTGGACTCAACAACATTGTGATAAAGGCAATACAAATATTATTCCCATATAAAATATGAGTAAACTGAGAGTAACTTAAGTGGTTTGCTCAGTATTATATACCTAAATCATACAGGATCAAAGATTCAAACTGATTTTCCTGTAAATCAGCATTCTTTTCATTATCTTGGCACCTCTTCCAATATGGATTAAAGGTTATATAAGCCTCAAAATGCAAAAATGAGAGAAATAATAATGAAAAATTTAATATTTCCTTAAGTTTGCTTCAGTACTTCTTAATTTAAATCTTTTACTTTTAGCCATTTGTACAGGAGATAATATTTGCTAAACAAGATTTAGGAAGTGTAAAGAGATATGTGATGTTCAATATATATCTATGAAGTTATATACATATATTGAATGTTTTATATTTATATACATACACATATATGTTGAATATTATGTTGTGCATAACTAAATACATATATGTATATGTACTTACATGTGTGTGCATATGTGTATATATAAACATGCATGTATAATTTTCCTTTCTTGTCTAATTGCCTTATTTGGTATTGAAGCTCTTACATAAATATTTTTTGAAAAAATCTGAAATAGAAGCACAATAAATTAATCTAAATATTTTCCATATGTTTGGATATTAATCAGGGTTTGATCTGTGTACATAACAAATTTCAATCACAGGTAATTCATCAACAGTAGAAAAGAACGTTGTAGTTAGAGTTAGAGGACCTGTGTTCAAATCCAAATTCTCTTACTAGTACATATGTGCTCCTGAGGGGAAGTTATTTAATCAGTGACTGTTGACTATAGAGAGAAAAAAAAACAACAAACAAATAAACAAACAAGTTTCTTATTAAAGAACTATAGAATCTTAAGTCATTTAATCCAATCACCACCAGAATGGCAAGTCCTTCTTTTGTGCAATGAAGTAATTGGTCATCCAGCCTTTAAATACAGCACTATTATGTGTTATATTCTAGTTATTAAATGCCTTAATGATCAAGGATTTCATTACCATTTCCTAATGATTCAGATCGCAACATCTTTACAATTATGGAGATAGTTTTTAAGGGCCTAAGAATTCATTATTGTGAAGCCAACCAGTTTAGAAATCTCCCTAAATTGAGCTAGTTTGGTTCTTAGACAATAAGCAAAAATCTGATTTCTTAGCTCTTAATCTAAGTTATTGAACAAAAGGAAGGTGCCATATACAGTAAAATATTTATAAAAACTTTTTTTGTATTAATGAACTAGAAATAAAGTATATGCTCATTGATTGGAAAATGGCTAAAACACGGTGATAATCTGTGAGAATAAATGGATATAATAAATAAAGAGAATGAGAAGACAAATGAAGTATTTACCCATTATTTTCATTATATAAAATACTATGCTCTATGAAGGGGTGGGATAAAAATCTATAGGGGAGTATAGGTGATATAAAAACAAAAGAAACATATTGGACTTATTTAAAACAACAAAACCAACAATAAAACCAACAATAAATCATGATTTCTCCCTTAAATTTAAAATTCTCCCTTATTTTTTTTTTGTTTTGTTTTTATTTTGTTTTTGTTTTTTGCAGGGCAATTGGGGTTAAGTGACTTGCCCAGGGTCACACAGCTAGTAAGTGTCAAGTGTCTGAGGCCAGATTTGAACTCAGGTCCTCCTGAATCCAGGGCCAGTGTTCTATCCACTGCGCCACCTAGCTGCCCCTAAAATTCTCACTTATACTAGAGTAGATGGCAAATACTTCATAATCATTTGTTGTCAGAGAATTACATAAAACTTTGAAAAATGTAGGAGGCTTTGCATATATCATTACTACTATTGTGGCTACATAATCAGAATTTCTGACTCATAATTTTAAGTGTTCTTTCCTGTGTGCCACAGAAGTTGAGGCCTGGAGCTCAGTTGAGGTTAATTCAGAATTATAGCCACTCTAAAATTTCTCACAATTTTTAGTTAATCTATAATAACATCATAAAGAAGAAACCAATTACTTTTCCTTAATTCTTTATAATGTTTTGTGGTACAAAGTGAGACAAAAGGAAATAATCATGAAAGTTTAAAGTTCTATTCGAAATTATGGGGTGGAGGAAGCAATGGAAAGTAGGTCTTTAAGATTCCCAGAATAGTATTTCACTTGATTATTACAGAGATAACAGATTTTGATATTTATATGTTTTGTATTCCTTGATGGATCTCAGATCTCATTCTCTTATCTTTCTTTTTTTTTTTTTTGGTGCGGGGGCAGGGCAATGAGGGTTAAGTGACCTGCCCATGGTCACACAGCTAGTAAGTGTCAAGTATATGAGGGTGGATTTGAACTCATGTCCTCCTGAATCCAGGCCTGGTACTTTATCTACTGCACCACCTAGCTGCCCCCTTTCTTATCCTTTTCAATTCTTGCCCATGTCTTTCTATGAATCCTCCAAAGAGTATCCACCCAAAAGATTACATCTAGATCTTTTAACTTATAAACTCTGAACAATCAGAATTATAATGAAAGACTAGATTAAAACATTTTAATCAAGGGAAAGTAAAATGATATTGAATGATAACATTTCTGGATTCTTTCTCCTTTCTTAGGACATTATTAGGATATTATTTTTCAATAAATATAAATAACAAAGTTTTCAAATATTGTATAATGTAGAATATATTTGTCCTAATTTCATTCATATTATAACCAAAAATGTAAATAATACACTGAGTAGTATTTGATACATATTAAGTACTGTATTGAATGAATGGATTTGGAAATGTAGTGAGCATTATCTAATACAGAGTAGGCATACAAATAAATGAATGAATGAATAAATGAATGAACTTGGAAAATGTTGATATACTTAAAATAGCAGAAATAGTTTAATGGAAATTAGTGTAATTTTAATTTAAATTGATTCATTGTGTAATGATTGGAATGATGCCACCTGTTGGAGACTTACTGCAGGAAAGCCCCAACATGAGGAGAGGCCCTCTGAGGGGAGGACCATGTGTCTTTTCTTTGGCGTCAGGAAGTGATGTTTGCTTGTGGGAGGAAGAAGGGGGAGGCTGGCATGCTGGCTCACTCTTTTTCCTGAGGACTCTGGTGGAGAAGGCAGCTAGAAATGTGCTCTCCCTTTAATAGATAGAAGAATCTAGGCCTTTCTCTGTCTCTTTACCAAATTCTTATTCTCCTTAATAAATACTTAAAAGTCTAACTCTTGCTAAAGCTTATAATTTATTGGCGACCACTCATTAGATGTTTTAGACAGTATGGCTAGAATTTTAGCCCCTTACAATTAAAACTTTATAGGTGGGATGGATAATGCAAACAGGGCACAGGTGAAAATCCCTTGACTTGGAAAGCTATATGATGCTAAATGTAATAATAATGGAAAGCAGAGGTTATTACTTTTTTTTTCAATAAAGAGTGATATATATGTATGTACATATGTATATGTGTGTGTGTTTGGGTGTGTGTGTACATGTATGTGTGTATATGTCTGTGTGTGTATTTAAATTTTGGAGTTTTTTCACCCTGAGAAAAATACTACATATTGTTTTGGTTGCATTAAAAACAAAACAGGGGCAGCCAGGTGGCACAGTAGATAGAGCACTGGCCCTGGATTCAGAAGGACCTGAGTTCAAATCTGGCCTCAGACACTTGACACTTACTAGCTGTGTGACCCTGGGCAAGTCACTTAACCCCAATTTCCTCACCCAAAAAACCCAACAAAACAAACAAAACAAAAAAGTTAATAACAATGGCATCTGTGGCTTCATTCATAAAGACTTTTAGGAAGTGATTGTGTTGGATCAGGAGGGAAAGGTTGTGGCTCATTTCAACCATGGGGAGTCTGATGTACCATACACCTTCCAGATCACTAATCACTCTGAGTTCATTGCTCCCCAGCTGTCTAGTGAGACAGGCAGTATGAAATAACCACTCTTAGCTCTTAGGAACCTACATCCACATCAGTAAGGGTCATCCCCACTCCAACAATATTGAGGCATGAGTGTATATCTAACTATGAGTCCAATTAAAAGTGTGACTGGCATTTTAGATCAAGTGTGCATAAGTATTGGGCTTTTCTGTTCCCCCAACCCCAAGTGCACAAAACAGGTCAGATAGTGTGGAAAGTAAATGCATGAGAGATTATGGGTGAGAGATAAGGCCTTGATTATTGAGACCAAACAAACAGTTGGCCAAGGACCACTGGTTGGTATTAGGGTCCTTATTCAGCTTAATTGGGTCAGTCGGTGGCTTGGGGTCTGCTTCCTTGTTTGGGTAAAATTAGTCCCAGAAAGGTTCCACATTGGATCAATATATCTAGCTCATTCATTCAACCACATTGATTGTAGTATGATTGATTACTATCTAGAAAAGTTCATTCCAGGAGGGATAGTGAATAGATATCTTCATTAAGTTGCAGATTCATACATATTTTCCTGGCTCAAATAGATGTACCATCTCTTCCAAAGGCAGAATTTGATTCAAGGCTCCTTCTATCCAGACCGGTGGAAGAGAACTAGAAAGGGAAATAAATGATCTTATTAGGGTTTTATCTCTTGTGTCTGGGATCAGGCTCCAAGTGTCCAGCCCCTGAATAGGTGGCATCTTGAAGCCTGCTGCAATTTCTAAGTTGGAACAACACAAGGGGTAATACCTGAGACCATTTTAATGGTTTTTCTTGGAATAGTTATCCCCAAAGGGTCTTAACTTCCCTATTTAACCTTCAATTCATCATGATTATAGTGAGTTATGGGTGTGCAGGATCAGGCTTATCCCAAAACACTTATATAGTTGTTTATTTTTGAAGTAAGTGTGACCCTTGGTTGCAGAAAATGGAACGAGACAGGCCAACTCTTGGTATTATATTCTTCATCAGACACCTTGCTACTAAATTTGCTGTGGTGTGTATTTCTGGAAAAACCTCTACCCAGTAGTTCAATTGATCTTAGCATGTCAAAAACATATCTTTAGCCCATGGACTTTAGTAATTCAATAAAGTCAATTTGCAGATGTTCAAATGGTAGGGCTGCCTACTCCCCCACCCCCCCAAACCCCTTTTGTCACAGTTTTCTTGCATGAGTAGTTGATCTGTTGACAAGAAAGGCAGCTAGATATCACATGATGGGCCTATGCATAAACAACAAAGGTAAACCATGCCCAACAAACTTACCACATAAAGGACTCAGTTCCCATATATCCCTGGGTATGAAGTTTCTGGCACAAGAGGCACACTAATCATTTAGGTGTAATGGGGCAACCATCTGGCACAATCCATAGGCTGTCTCACAGAATGGCTTCATGTCTGGTTGTACAGATGTTAATTTTGGCACTTGTGACTAAGGGAGAATAGTCAGTGGGTCGGTTAGCAGATAATATAAACAGTGTATTTGTTGGCTCTTGAGGACCCCAGTGGATGGTCAATTTGGTCTTCTTGTCTAGAAAATGGTTGGCATCTTACAACAATGACCACCCTCTGGTATGAGTTGGGTGATGCATCATGGAGATGGTCTTGGAAAACAAGATGGCTTGAAGGACTTAGTCAACAATTGAGGCATGAATTATTGGCTTACCATTTACTATGATGAAATGGTGTAGCATCCACAAGGAGCCAGTGGTGTGATAGACTATAAAGGTGTATTTGAAATCTATGTAAATGTCCACTTGAAATCCCTCAGTATCCTGGCAGGTCCTGATAAGTGTCACCAAATTGGCTCCCTGTGCTCCAATTCCATTGGATAGTGTAGTCATTTACTTAATAGCCATTTAACAGGTTGGAAGATAGCCATTTCCTTAATCATTTGCACCCCATTTTGATAAAAGGAGGAGCCATCTGTGAACAATGTGAGATCAGGCTCTTCAAAGGGGATATCTGTGATGTCAGGCCATGGACTCTCCATGGCCTCAATTACCTGAAGGAAATCATTTGTTACCTCATTATCTTTCAGAGGTTCAGGAAGGATAGTGGCTAGATTTAGGATATTGCAATGCTGAATAGAGAGATTAGGATCAGACAAAAGTGAAGACAAGCAGTAAGTCATCAACATTGAATTAAAGAGGACCTTCAGGATGAGTGAATATATTGAAGGTCCTTGACAGGCATTTGAGTGAACAGAGTGATTCAAAATAACCTTTAGGAAATCTAGTTCAAGGCAGAAAGGTGATACAGTAGATATCATGCTTGCCCTGGAGTTAGAAGGATATGAGTTCAAACCAGTCTAGACACTACCTTTGTTACCCATGGCAATGACTTTAACCCTCTTTGCCTCAATTTCCCCATCTGTAAAATGAGCGGTAGAAGGGAATGACAAACCACTCCATTATCTTTGGCAAGAAAACCCTAAATGGGATCACAGAGTCAGACTTGACTGAAATGACTAAACAGCAACAAACACCAAACCTAGTACAAGTATATTGCTGGCCCTTCTAAGTAAAAGCAAAGAGGTACCCTGTGTTCAGAGTTACTGGATTATTTAAAAGGAAAAAAAAAAGCTGTACATAAGTCACTAACAAAGTTTGCTTTCATGTTGTGGGGAAATTTGGTGATAACAAAGATAGAATTAAGAAACACCAGGTGTCTTAAGATAACAAAATTATTGATAGATCTCAGATCCTAGACAAAGTGTTATACAGGTAGGTCTTTATCATTTACCTTGTTTTCCTCACTGGAAACACAGATCACCTAATGGGGAATCATCAAGAAGATTACTCTGTTCTGCATCTATAATGATACTGGTATCCTTTGACTGTTCTGTCACTTAGAGATTTAATGTCAGGTCAAGGCCACTCACTACTGACATTTCCTTCTGGCCATCTCATGGCTGATTGAACACTGACTGGTGTGAGTTTTTGTTGCAGAATTGTATAGTAGGCTCACCCAATTACAGTCATGTGAGTAAAAGGCACAACATTAGGCAGCAAAATTGTTAAAAGAAATCTTGTTTCAGGTCTCACCCTGGACAATGAGGTAAACTGAGAAGGAAAAAAAGGCAAAACATTTTTCTTAGCACACAAAGGCAGCAAGCAGTTGGAGTGCTTCCAGTAACAATTACAAACCCTGTCTGGCTTTTATAGACAAAAGTAAACAACTTCCAAATAAGGACAAAACTATGCTGATAGGTACATATATCATAAAGAGATGGGTTTGGAGCCAACTCAGATTTTTCCATGTGTAAATACATATGCATATGGGTCTTTCCAGACTGCAATTTCCTGAAGGTTGGCTGTGCACATACACAAAGTTTAATCAAGATTTAAACATGGAGTCAGGTTGACTTTGCATGTTTTCAAGAAGTTTTAATTCTTAAATACATGTGTGTCTGTTAAGGGCTAAAATTCTAGCTAAACTGTCTAAAATATCTAATGAGTGGTCGCCAATAAATTATAAGCTTTAGCAAGAGTTAGACTTTTAAGCATTTATTAAGGAGAATAAGAATTTGGTAAAGAGAGAGAAAAAGGCCTAAATTCCTAGCTATTAAAGGGAGAGCACATTTCTAGCTCTGCTCTCCACCAGAGTCCAAAGGAAAGAGAGCGCGAGACTGAGCGCCAGTCTCTTCTTTCCTCCTCCCACTCGTCCGCGTCACTTCCTGATGCCTGGTCTTGCCCTCAAAGACCTTCGCTTCATGGGCAGAACTCTTCTACAGTAAGTATCCAGCAGGTGGCGTTATTCCAATCGTTACAGTCCCCCCTGTTGTTCCTCAAGAAACAAAATGTTTCCTTGACGGAACAGTAAAAACAATATAATAACTATTGCTAACTAATAATATGTGAACAACAATATAGAAAAGGAAGAGAGGAAAGTTTTGTCCAGAGGAGCGATTTTTTGTCCTCATGAACCGACGCTTTGACATTAGTCTTGCAAAGGGAGGGCCTCTGCAGAGAATACATGTTACAGATGGTGTATATTATAACAGAAAGAGAAAAAAAAACAACAAAAACAACAAATCAAAACTGTTCATTTAAAGTCTCTGAAAGTCTTTTCTCAGATGTCCTCTAGGTGTAGTCGTGGAATGGAAGTCTTTTCAGGGGTTGATGAGTGGATAGTGGTAATCAGCCAGGAAATTTCCTACAAAATTGAGCTTAACACAACTTTAAAATAGCTTTGTCAATAATCAAATCAAACAATGAAAGTTCTCAAAAACATGTCTAAGGGAATTCAGAATCTTAGTTGTTACACATGAAACATATAATAAAACAAAAATTGAAACATTCTTTAAAATTATAATATTACTATAGTCCCCCCTTATGGAGGGTAATTGAGAAGACAATTGCTGCGATATTAATTATTAAAAATAATTTTTTATCTTTGTTTTATCACTTTTTGCATCATCTGCCTAATTATCCTCATGCCATTATGAGAAATTAAAAAATCTAATATAATTGGTAACAGGTGTCAAGGCCAAATTCAACACTGTATTTATCATGACACCTGAGATAATTATGGGGGTTACCATAAAAGAACAGAGAAATGATGGGATATGAGCATTCCCACACTTGAGCAATATGTACTGCCCATACAGTATGCCAGGCTTAAAATAGGTGGATGGAATATATGTCCATGCCACCGAACATATTGGAAGAAACTGAGTCAGACTTAATCAGATGCATGGGATTGAGATGTCCATGGCATCAGGCATATAGGAGGGAGCATAGAAGCCAGGTGTAGAAGTGAGATGGGTGGGATCAATACTTCCAGCCATCTGTACAATATTGTGGGGAAAAAGAGAATAAAATATTAAACCAAGAGAATCCAACCTCAACATTTGTCAAAAGCCGTTCCCTTGGCCATACCTTGACTTCATGCATGTCTCCCCTCATGTGACTGTTCAGTGTCTGCTCTTGCATGTATTCCTCTTGTGATTGGATGGCATCTTGGCCAACTGGCATCTGATAACTCAGAATAAAGGCAATTAATGTCTTAAATGATAAGTTCCCATAATCCAAGTCTCATATGGATTTAAAAATTGAGGATAATAAATGATTGCAAAAAATGTGAATACATCTTGACTCAGAACACAATATATAATTATGCAACAATTTCAAATAATACCCCTTTTTTTTAACTTAGTATACAATTACTTTTTTGAAAAATCTGAAAATATTTAAATACAAGTTAAAGCACAACACAATCTCAAAGAACTTTTACAAATGTTCCCCCCCCTTTTTTTTTTTTTGGAATATGCTTATCAAAAATAGTACTTCTAGAATCAATTTACACTTGCCGTGGCAACCAATTTGCCAGGGGAATGCTTTAAAGAGTTTGATCAAATAATCAGTTGAGAAAAACAAAAACAAACAACTCAGAATATGGGAGCACAATACTACTAGAATTAACATTGTATTATGAAATCAAAACCAATTTTTTAAAATTAGATAAATGAATAGAAGAAAATACACATGGAACAATAAAAGACAGTGAAATTCAAACTAAGGAAATCTAAATGAGCATGAACTTAATATTAATAAGAGTATTATAAAATATAAACTTGATTACATGACTAAAAAGCTTTTACAAATATTCTCCTTGTTTTAAAAACTAAGTATAAAACACAATCTCAAAAGCATGAAAATCTCTATGAAAATAAACCCATATCATTAATTTCAAAATGTAGGTGTAATAGCATAGAAATCCTATGTAACCTCTGAACTGACATTAATACTCTGAGTGAATTCAGAACACTTTTGATTCCGATATCTAAAATCCCCAACACTCATATCAATACCTTGCTGCTTACTTCTACATTTCTCTAAAATATATACCCTTCCATGGCAAAAGAAGCAGAGTCTTGAACTATGTTGATGGTTGTCATTCTTATTCAGCTTAAGTTTTTCTTCTTTAACCCCTCTATATTGTCTGTCAGTCTTTTCACCATACAAATGCTTTATAAGATTACTAATTAAAGACAAAAGCAGGTTAGCAAAATTATGAACAAAACGAGTATATCTGGAATTTAAAGGGTTTTCTAAGGTTGTCTCAGAAGCACAGCCAGCCTGGGGAAGGGCTGAGCCTGAAGCTGCAAATGTAGTTAGAGAAAGTTGAGCATGCGCATCAGTTCTCTGGACTTCCCAGGCAGGGGAAGCAATGGGCTTGGCCATGGGAGGAGTAGAGGGTGGGGTTTGGATAGGAGGGGAGGGACCAGAGCAATTTGAATCAGACTTGATTTTGAACTCAGGCCTGGATTCCTCTTCCCCCACTTTGCCTCCAGGCGCTAGGGGATTAAAAGCTACTAGAGGGTGGGTCATTGCCTCCAGGCATGCAAAATTAGAGCAACAATTAGTGTTAGAACTGGGAAAAGCTGCAGGAATCTCTTCAGGTTCCTCTGAAAAAGCATGGTTGGGAAAGGGAGAGATATTTCCTTGTGTGAGTAAGTTGCTGGCTCTTTTAACAAAAATAAAAAGAAAAATAGAAAATCCACAAAAACAAAGCATTAACATGATCTTATCTCCCATTTGTCTGGTTAAACAGACTAAAATCAAAAATAGGGTAATTAGGGAGTTTAAAAGGTCCATTCGAAAAAATTTAAAGGGAAAACACAGCCAGTGCGCCAGTACTTAGCAGTTTAAAGGGTAGGGGAAATTTCTTACCCAACCGGAAGATCAGAAGTGAGGTTTAGCTTTCCTCTTCGTGGTCAGCCATCTGTTAAGGGCTAAAATTCTAGCTAAACTGTCTAAAATATCTAATGAGTGGTCGCCAATAAATTATAAGCTTTAGCAAGAGTTAGACTTTTAAGCATTTATTAAGGAGAATAAGAATTTGGTAAAGAGAGAGAAAAAGGCCTAAATTCCTAGCTATTAAAGGGAGAGCACATTTCTAGCTCCGCTCTCCACCAGAGTCCAAAGGAAAGAGAGCGCGAGACTGAGCGCCAGTCTCTTCTTTCCTCCTCCCACTCGTCCGCGTCACTTCCTGATGCCTGGTCTTGCCCTCAAAGACCTTCGCTTCATGGGCAGAACTCTTCTACAGTAAGTATCCAGCAGGTGGCGTTATTCCAATCGTTACATGTCTTTACACACATACACATATATACATATACATACATATATCTATATACATACATATATCTATGCCTATAAATGTACAAAGATAGATAGATATCCACCTTATTTTTCTAGATCACAATCATTTCCAGTCACACTCATCTATCCCATTCACTATTGTTATGGACCTGGGGTACCTCAGATGTTTTCTGGGGGAAATCAAGGAACTTTGCCCTTGAGAAACTAAATCAAAGGACAGACACACCTAAAGAGATAAGCAACACTCTATCTGGACTGAATTAGCTCCAGGACCACCACCCTTCATTATAGTCTCCCCCATGCCTCAGGGAGATAAGATTAGTTGTGACTGCTGCCTTTGTGACATGAGGGGGACAGAGATGGCTTGAGAGATCAGAGTTGCCTCTAACCCAAATTACCCCAGCCACTATAGTCAGAGGATCACTCCATAGGACCACCATCTATAAAAGTATTTGAATATCTCCTGCTGGAGGAGATAGGTATCTCAGAGAACTACACCTCTATGCCATGCCTTCTCCCCATGAGAAGTCCAAGGACTTCTCTCTTCATTTTCTTTCCCTAGCACCTAAATAAAATATTATTTATATTATTTTATTCTAATTGGATTTGTGTGCAAGATGGTATAATTCTTTAAAGAGGAATTCCTAAGAAACCCTACCCCAAACCTCCACCAATTTTGCCCCATAACACTATACATACCCATGGAATCTTCCCTTTTAATTTAGAAAAACAATTAAGTAAACTAATTGACCCAGACCATCATTTCTGATATTCAACTTGTTTAACCCTCCATTAATAAAAAGAGGAAGGTGTATTGATTCATATTTTCAACAAAACCAAGATTGGTCACTATAATTACATGATGTTTAGCTTTATTTTAGTATTATTTTTCATTTATATTTTCGTAGTCATTGTACATATTAGTTTTCCTAGTCCTGATTACTTCACTCCCCATCAGCTCATAAAATCCTTCCCAGGATTCAAGAAACTTGTTAGCAGATAAAATTTGTATGAAGATGAATAAAGAAAAGATCATATTTCTAAAATAACATTTTATTTTCCTCCAATTTCATGTAAAAACTTTTTTTAACATTTGTTTTATTTTAAATTTTGAGTTCCAAATTCCATTCCTCCTTTTCTCCCTCTCTACCATCTTCCTCAAATGGTAAACAATCTGATATGTTATACATATGCAATCATGTAAAATATTTCCATTTTAATCATTTTTTATAATGTCTCAAACAAGAAAAAGAGAGAGAGACAAAGCGACAGAAAAAGACAGAAAGAGCAAGGGAGGGAGGGAAGAAGGAAGAAGGGAAGGAAGTGAAAAATAGCCTGTTTTAGGCAGTATTTAGATAATATCAGTTCTTTCCCTGGAGTTGAATAGCATGCTTCATTACAAGTCCTTTTGGAATGTCTTGGATCATTGTATTGCTGAGAATAGCAAAGTCATTCACAATTCATCATATCATTATTGTTCTTAGTACATTATTCTCACTTCACTTTGCATCAGTTCTTTAGGTAAGGTAAGGTAAGTCTTTCCAGGTTTAAGAAAAGTCATTTAAAGAGTTAGAAAACACTAAGAATGGGGAAGGGGGGAAGGGGATTCAGGAGAGACTTCCCATAGTACATGACCTGAGTCTCAGAAACAAGGGAGAATTTTAAGAGGTGGGCATGAGGAGGGAGTGTTTTCCAGATATCATGCATAGGTGCAGTTGGAATTGACCACTTCCTGCAATACTGAAAAAGAATTTTGTTGTTTTTGTTGTTGTTGAGGAATGGGTTGGCTGAAGAAACCTGAGGACCCTTCTAACTAGGAGATTCTGGGTTGTGAGTTCATGACCAAAGTAACCTTACCTTATCAAAGAAGAAAATAGACAGTATGTGGTACATCATTACTCATATATGTGTGTGTGTGTGTGTGTGTATATATGTGTATATACATATGTGTATATATATATATATATACACACACACACATACACACACATTGATATATATATATGTATATGTATACACACATATAGATAGATAGATATTTATGTACATAAACAAAAGCTTAGAGAAGCAATTCTATGTAGGTGCACTTAATAATTAGTGGATTAAAGGGCAGCTAGGTGGCTCAGTGGATAAAACACCAGCCCTGGATTCAGGAGGACCTGAGTTCAAATCTGACCGCACACACTTGACACTTACTAGCTGTAGGACCCTGGACAAGTCACTTAACTCTCATTACCCCCAAAAAATAAATAGACAAATAAAAATTAATTGATTAAGCATAATGTAAATGTTCATGGCGACATTATTATTTTGCATTAAATTGTCAGAAAACAGAATACAATTTATCAAATGATTGCATTTTAAAATATAGATCTAAAGTAATGAAGAATATTTTATAATGGTACATTTTTAAATGTGATCCACCAATGAGAGTTCAAGTTATTCATTTTGTTTTCTCATTTATTTTATGTTTTAGAGGAGATAGGAGGGGTTTTATCCTTATGAGTAATTACACTATTTTCCCCAGAAGGTATGCATAGGATAATAGCAACATCTCTAGAGGAGAAAAAAAAATAGGACAACGTAGGCGATATCAACAGATTAACAGCACAAATTGAACTAATTTTACCATTAAATTTGTTTATGAAAATTGCCTTAGGGGGACATCAACATATGCTATGATATTTTCTTAATACCTTTAATTTTTAACATCAGAATTGAGCAAAGATAAAACAAAATGGCACAAGGGAGCTATGTCTTTTAAAATCGTGTTTAAAATGGGGAAAATTATATTTTTCCCCATAATTTCATCAGCATTTCCTATCATTCATATTTACATCATTAACTCTTAAAGTATTGTTTTATTGAAAACAATAATAATACATTACACATTTATAGTGCCTTAAGCATATACATACATATCTTGACTTCTAGATTATACATAATCTAATACTCATCTTAAACTCCTTGCCTGGCCAACACACACATAAGCACTTGCACAGATACAAACACACATATACTGATCAATTCTCATGTCTTATAATGATTCTCTGTACTTGCTTAATGTTCAAATGATATCTGTTATTATAAATCATCTTACTATAGAAGAGGAGGTAATTTAAATTATTTACTTCCTCTGGGTATCAGCTATTACAATCCCCGGATCATAATATTACTTTGTCAATATCACAGCAATTCTGTGGGAAATTAGAAATCCATGTGCTATTCCCTAATTATGTATGCACACACAACTCATTGTTATTCTTTTTAAATTATTTGACCTTTACAATATGTACTTGGAAGGGCTCTGCAATGGTACAGTATCACATGTCCTAGTTAGCAGCTCTGTAGTTGGATGCTGCAACTGAATACAAAACATTCTTGCTTACTGGATAAGCCTTCAATTCCAAATGTGAAAACAAATTTTAAGTGCTTGGACATCTCTGTGAGAAGGGAGTGAATATAAGGTCTGTATGGAAGTGTGGGGCAGCTGGACCTACTGCTGTTTTAAATTCTTAAAGGGGAACTAAAAGGATGAACTATCCTGTCACTATGAAACTTTTTTTTTAATTCCATACTTTGAATTTAGGGTTAGAAAGAATGGCTGAAGACAAAGCTTATATAGCTGAGCAATTTGTACTGAATTAACTAAAAGACGTGAAATTCTGACAAGATAGCTTGGGAAGCTTCTGTGATTGCTGTGATTTGTTATGTGGGCATTTAAATCAGCCTGGTAATTAAGGCATTGTTAGGGCTCCTAGGATGAAAGGATGGGCATTATTAACATATCTGAATGGATAAAGACAAATATATGCATTCAAACTATGTGATTTGGTATATAGAAATTAATAGATAATTTGGATCCTAAAATTTCTGTGCCTTCTTAATATTTTCATTCTCATCAGGTTTTCCCAACTTTCTTTTCCTACTATCTGTAACTAATAGTTTGATCTTCCTTACAAAACTATTAAAAATGAAAAAAGGGAACAAAGGCTGCAAGTCAAAGACCAATAACTTTGACTTCAGTTCTTGTCAAAATTCTAGAATATACAGGCTATCCAGAAAGTCCTGTTTCTCTTTACATATTTACAGTTTTAAACTTTTATAGCTTAAAATTGAATTAAGACTTTTATGACACCCTGTCTCACTATTGTTCATTTGTTTCAGTTATGTCTGACCCTTCATGAACCTATGTGGGGTTTTGTTGGCAAAGATACTGGAGTGGTTTGCCATTTCCTTCTCTAGTAAATACATTTTGTCAGTTAATCAAAGGTCACACATCTAGGAAGATATCTGCATTTGAACTCAGGTCTTCCAGACTCCAGGCCTAGTGTTCTATCTACTGAGTTACTAGCTGCTTCTAATTAAATGCCTGTCTCATTAAAGCATGATTAATCAACAATTATAAAAGGAATAGTGATCACAAATAGCCAACATGATTATAGTGAGAAAAGATGACCTCAGATTAACTTTTTTTTATATGGAGGAGAGAGTAGAAACCTAGATTTCAGGAATGAATGCATCAAACTCCCATTCTAGCAGGAGCAGTAACAGGAATTCTAACCCCTTAAATTACATTGTATTAACAGTGTAAAATCTTTCATTTCATGTGTGTATGCATATTATGTAAGTATACATGTGTATGTACATGTATGTGTATATGCACATATATGTATTAGTCTATATACATACAGAGGGAGAGAGAGAGAGAGAGAGAGAGAGAGAGAGAGAGAGAGAGAGAGAAATGGTTATACATACACGTGAAAGGTCATTGAGGGCAGGGAGCATTTAATTTTTAATTCTGAACCTCTAGTGACTTACATAGTACCGTGATACTGAAGTTGTTAATTACTAAACACAAGGCATAGTCATTACTAGTTAAATGTCATTTTTCTTGGTGGAATGTTCCATGGATCTGTGCTTGGCCCTGTACTATTGGCAAAGACTTGGGGGAAAGCATAAATTTTGTGATTATTCAATTTTCAGCTGGGAGAGCGGTAAAATAGAGTATGACAGGTATTAAAAGAAGCCTCAATAAACTAGAATTTTGTATTGTTTGTTGTTATAGTTATAATGATAGGTCTTCAAAATGGAATCATTTAGTATTAGTGTTACTTATGCCCATGAAATAATATAGGTAAAATAGTTAATAATTTTCCATTGTTAACTATGTGGCAGGCAGATAAAGTTTGAGGATTTTGATGAACTCTTGGTCAATCCTCAGGGACCTGGAGTCATTCTCCTTCTGCTGCTTTAGATGGTTAAGATTAACTCTCTCCCTATGTTTGTGGTCCTGATGAAGAACTTCCCCTTACTTGAACTACATTTAATCCTTGTGTCAATACCTGACCCTGAGAATTTTCTCACCATAACTGGGTCTTTTTATGAATGTTCCCATCTAAATCTGGAAACTATTATATATACCTTTCAACCAATTCTTAGCACATAAATTTTGCCACCTGAAGCCCACATTTTAATGTGTTCCTATCCCAAAATGTCTCCCTCATACTCAGGGTGAGGTGAGTCTTTTGTATCCAAGAACCAAACCAAAATATTTGCCAAGATGGGAGGCCAAATAAAGCAATCGGCCAAATGTTTAGAAGGGATTTAGTAGATTTACTTGTAAGGCTAAAAGAAATCCATTTTATTTTTAAAATACTTCTATTTTTTTCAAATAATAACAAACAATATTTTTTAAAGTTTTGAGTTCCAAATTCTGTCCCTCCTTCCTTTCCTCCCTCCCTGACGTGGTAAGCCATTAGATATAGTTTATACATGTGCAATTATGTGAAATATTGCCTTATTTGTCATTTTGTATAAGAAAACTAATAAAATAAACAGAAAAGAAAGTGAAAAGTAGCATATTTCAGTCTGTGTTCAATTAATATCAGTTCTTTCTTTGGAGGTGGTTTGCATGCTTTATCATTAGTCCTTTGGGATTGTCTTAGATGATTGTATTGCTGAGAATAGTTAAGTCGTTCACAGTTCTTCATTGAACAATATTACTGTCAGGCCAAAAAAAAAATACTGTGCATAACTTTCTCCTTGCTCTGCTCACTTTACTATACATCAGTTCAAATAACTCTAAAAAAGTCCATGTTATAAGGAAAAACTGGGAGTCATGGTTAGTCAGAAATTCATCTCAAAAAAGAACTGGAAGTTTTAGTCAAATAAAAGTTCAATGTACTCACCTATATGCTATGAAAACAAAACAAAATAAACTAATTTGATCATGAATTCATTAAGAAACAAACAAACATATCCTCCAAAATGAAAGGTCTGATGGTGATGTAACTCTGCATCATCATACTATGGTCACAAAATATCTGTGATATTGCTTTTGATTTGGGGTGTCAAATTTTGGGAAGCATATTGTTAATCTAAGGCAGCTAGATGAAGCAGTGGATAAAGTGTTGGACCTAAAAACAGGAAGAATCAACTTCCTGAGTTCATATCTGTCCTCACCCTGGGAAGTCACTCAACCCTCTTTGCTTTAGTTCCTCATCTGTAAAATAAACTGGAGAAGGAAAGAGCAAACTACTCCAAGATTTTCACCAAGTAAACCCCAAATGCAATCGAGAAGAGGTGGACACAACTGAAATGACTAAATAGCAACTGTTAAGTAGGAGGGCATCTAGAATGGTGAAAATCATTGAGATCTAGGGATTAAAGTTTCTTTGAATGAAGAGAAGATACTCAATGTAGAGAAGATAAAATGAAAGACTATACATTAGTTCTGTATTCAAGTATTTTAAACTTGGTAGGAATAAATATATGACATGGTGCTTCCCAAAGGAAAATTATGAACAAAAATGTTACTAAAAGGCAGATTTAAACTTGAAAGGAAGAAATAATGCCTAATAATTTAAATTATACAAAGTGAAAGTAGCTATTTTGGGTGATGATGCATTTCCCCCTCAATGGAGGGCTCCAAGCAGGGTTTGAATGGCAACTAGGGATTTCTGAAAAAGGTATTCTTTCAATTATGAATTATATAAGATATCCTCTACTACACAATTTTGAGTCAGTCAATGAATAAGCATTTATTAAGTAACTCAAATGCATGAATCATTGATATAAGCATTAGTTACACAAGAACAAAATTTAAATAATCCCTGCTTTCAAGGAAGCTGATATACTAACAATGTAGTAGTGGTAAGATGAATGATCAAAGATAAGTAAAAAATATATGTAAAATGAAAATACAATGTTTTCCTGGGTACTAACTATGAATAGAATCAAGAAAAACTAGTGATTAAAAAAGTATAGTATCAGGGGCAGCTAGATGGCGCAGTGGATAGAGCACCGGCCCTGGAGTCAGGAGTACCTGAGTTCAAATCCGGCCTTAGACACTTAACACGTACTAGCTATGTGACCCTGGGCAAGTCACTTAACCCCAATTGTGTCACTAAAAAAAAAAAAAAAAGTATAGTATCCCTTTGGGGATGCACAATGGAGGAACCCTTAATACTTCTATGAAGACACATTTTCATTCTTTCCAACAAGCTGGTGGTGGTAGTGATTTGTGAGGGAAAGGGAGAATAACCTTCCTACCTCCCTACACTTTAAAATGTATGGCCACTTTGTTTTTGTACTTTTTTTATCATAAAAGTATTTCATTTTCCAGTTACATGAAAAGATTGCTTTCAACACCTGTTTTCATTAGATTTCTAGTTCCCAGTTTTTCTCCCTCCCTCCGCTCTCACTCCCCATCCCCAAGGAAGAAAGTAATCTGATAAAGGTTATTTATGTACAATCACATTAAACATATTTCTGCATTAGTCATAATGTGAAAGAAGAATCAGAACACAAAGGAAAAAATCTCAAAAAAAAAAAAAGCCAAAAAGTAGACACAGTATGGGTCAATCTGCATTCAGAATCCACAGTTCTTTTTTTATGGACGTAGAGAACATATTCTATCATTAGTTCCTTGCAATTGTCTTGCATCACTACACTGCTGAGAAGAGCCAAGTCTGTCACAGTTGGTCATCACACATTATTGCTGTTACTGTGTAATATACTGTCCTGATTCTGCTCATGTCACCCAGCATCAGTCTACTTAAGTCTTTACAGGTTTTTCTGAAATCTGCCTGCTCACCATTTCTTACAGCACAATAGTATCCCATTAATTCATACACTACAACTTGTTCAGCCATTTCCCAATTGATGGAAATTCCCTGGATTTCTAATTCTTTACCACCACAAAGAGAGCTGCTATAAATACTAGTGTACATGTGGGTCCTGTTCTCTTTTCTATGATCTCTTTGGGATACAGACCTAGTAGTGGTGTTACTGGGTCAAAGGTTATGCATAGTTTCATAGTCCTTTGGGCAAAGTTCCAAATTGCTCTCCAGAATGATTGGATCAGTTTAAAACTTCACCAACAATACATTGGTGTTCTGATTTTTCCACTGCTTCTTCAACACTTATTATTTATCCCTTTTGTCATATTAGCCAATCTGATAGGTGGAAGGTGGTACCTCAGAGTTGTTTTAATTTGCATTTCTCTAATCAATAGTGATTTAGAGCATTTTTTTCTTTTTCTTTTTGTTTTTAATGGGGCAATGAGGGTTAAGTGACTTGCCCAGGGTCAAACAGATAGTAAGTGTCAAGTGTCTGAGACTGGATTTGAACTCAGGTATTCCTGAATCCAGAGCTGGTGCTTTATTCACTAGAGAGCATTTTTTTTAAATATGCAATAGATATCTTTGATTTCTTCATCTGAAAACTGCTTGTTGATATTCTTTGACTGAATGGCCCCTTTGACAACCAAAATATTGTAGTTGAAAAAGTAGCAGAAGTAGAAACAGAAGCAGACATTAGCTAAGGAGGAAAGAATTTCCTACATAGAAAGAAACCTTCAGAAATCAAAATGCCCACTTGAAAGAGATTAGGCTATCATCAATGAAGACAATTTGTAAAATAGCTATTGAGGAGTCACAAAGAGTCCTTGTCTATTAGTATCTTAATAGATTCCCTGATGTTTAGCAAAGTGCCTGACACTGAAGGCAGTTAATATATGCTTGTTGACTTTGATTTAGTAAGGCAACAGATGTATAGAGCAGTTAAGAGTTAATGGCAGTAATGTGTCTGAATCCTTCCTTCTTTTTCCTGAATAGCAGGAAATCACATTTATTGATTGCATCATCTCTGGAGAAACTAAAACTTCTCAGGCCCACATTCAGGAAACCAATAAAATTTTTTGGACCAGTAAAAAAAAAAAATAGATTGCAATCATTCTAAGATTTTTCACTGTTTATTAATCTACTTTGATTAAGGCTGAAATATAAACCAAGGAAAATATTTAAATATGAAAAACCAACAAGTATATTTCTGATTTGCATTTATACTTTGTAGTATATGGGTATTCAAGGACTAGTAACTCTGATGTGAGGGTTTGCTGAGCCCTTCTTAGGGTTATTTATCTGACTTTGTTTCTAGTTTACACTGAACACTCATCTGTGGCTCCAAGAAGTTGTGCATGTGTAGTGGTCACACTCTGGTAAACCTTCTCAGCAGATGAGCTATACCAGGTTGAGGGTAATCAATGAGCCATAAACCCATCAGTGATTGGGGGGGGTAGTTATCCCAAATATGTGAAAATTTCCCCCAGTAGAATGTGCAGATGAGAATAATTTGTTCCAAAAGCCAATAGGGAAACTGAAGTAGGTTCTGTGAAGCACTGAGAGCTTTGTTAGAGTTTGAAGATGCCAAGGTCAACCACTGAATCTTGAGCCATCACCACTAATCCTGACTTTTTTCTTGCCTCTGGATTTAGATAACTATGGCATAGACAGAGTAAGACTGATGATTTTGTGAAACTTTCACACAAATCCAATTCATTCAGGAATCAAGATATCACCCTGTGATATAATTGGTCTTTATCGGAAACAAAGGTCAAATAACAGCAGATCCTAAGTGGTAAGAAGCAATATTACTAGAAAATATAGTCATCATACTAGTAATAGCAGGTCCAACAGCAGTAATAGCTATAGTAAAGTAGTAAGAAATGGTAGTAGTAAACTAATAATAAGAATATAAATAGCAGTAAGTTGTAGTAGTAGTGAAAATGGTGGTGATAGTGTTGGTGGAAGTAGCATGTAGTAATTAGGTAATAGTAGTAGTAGTAGGAAGAAGTAAGTACTAATAGTAATAGCATGAGGAGTAAGTAGTAAGAAGTAGTAGTAATAGTAGTAGCAAAAGCAGCAATTGTAGAGGTAGTGGTGGTAATTATAGTAATAGTAGCAGCAGAAGTAGTAGTAGACAAAAAGTAGTAGAAAAGTAGAAGTAGTAGCAGTATTAGTAGCAGTAGTCATTGTAGTGGTAGTAGAAATAGTATGGCAATATAAATACTCATGTTAGTGGTAATGGTGGCCATAGTAGTAGTAGGCAGTACTACTAGATAATAAATAATAAGAGCAGGTCTGACCTTGTCACTCTCATACTCAATAATTCCCAGTGATTTTTTATGGCTTCTATGATCAAATAAAAATGCTTTGTTTGGCATTCAAAACCCTTCATACCCTGGCTCTGTCCTACCTTTCTAGTCTCTTAACTCTTTGATCCATTGACACTGTCCTCCTGACTGTTCCTAAAATCAGGCCCTCCATCTACATTTTATCACCTCTCTATCTCCCCTCCCCCTCCCAATAGTTTAAGATCTTCCAGAACAAGGACTGTCTCATTTTTGTATCTGTATTTCCTAGAATGCTATTGTAGTTAGTAGACACCTAATAAATTCTTACTAAATTGAATTGGATTGAATGATTTATTTTTACTGCAAATAGTTATGCAAACTTGCAATAACCTTTTCTTTATTATATTCCTTTTGTTTGTCATTTAAGTTGTTTATAATTTTAATTTTTCTTAAATTGTTGTATTCTGTGATTTTCAGCCATATAGTAAATAAGTATTACCAGCAGAATAGTCACATTAAAGAAATGAGATTTTGTAGCAGTGAAACTTTGAGATCAGAAGCACTGTAGTGTCAAAAGGTCACTGGCTCCATCTTTCCTCACAATACAACCTTGACTAAGTTTCTTATCCATTTGAAGTATTTGTCCAGGATATATGTCAATTTGAACATTAAATTAGCATACTAAAGGAATCATAAGATGAAATAAATTTGTAACTTGAAAATTATATTAAAAATGAAAGTATTTATGTATAGCTATATTTTTATTCTATACACTATTATTTACCTTCAAATAGTTTCTAAAGTGAATTAGATAATGCCTATGTTACTGATTTTTTTTTCAAAAACATATTTTTTTCTTTCTTTCTTTCTTTCTTTCTTTCTTTCTTTCTTTCTTTCTTTCTTTCTTTCTTTCTTTTTTTGTTTGTTTTGATTTTGGTGAGGCAATTGGAGTTAAGTGACTTGCCTGGGGTCACACAGCTAGTATTATGTGTCTGAGGCTGGATTTGAACTCAGGTCCTCCTGAATCCAAGGCCAGTGCTCTATCCACTACGCCACCTATAAATAATAAGGCCGCTTTCTATTTTTAAAACATTTTTCTTCTCTTACTTTTACTTGTTGTTATTAAAAAAATTATAGATTCCTAGAGATAGATAAGACTTTAGGAAAGCCTTTAACTTAGACCCATGACTCTAGGTTAATGGCTAACTCATTCAAGAGATATGATTTGCCAAACTTCAATTGAAAAGATTCCCAGGGAACTGTGGGTTATTACCTAATAAGTTTTTAGGTTTTTGTATTCTTTGGCATACATATAAAATGAAACATTTTAATGTCAAATTAAAATTGAAATGATCTTGTTTTAAGTATTTCTAAATTATTTTAAAATCAAGTTCTTTTTCTTCCAAAATGCCATATTATGTTCTCATCTTCACCCAATAAATACCCATTTCTTCAAAATCCTAAACTACAGGAGAAACCAAAAGGATAAATATCGCAGGCTGGAAATGGAAACATTCTTGAGTATTTCATTATAATTCATGTAAGAAATAACAAAGAGGAGGGGAAGCTAGGTGGCACAGTGGATAGAGCACCAGCCCTGGAGTCAGGAGTTCCTGAGTTCAAATCCAGCCTCAGACACTTAACACGTACTAGCTGTGTGACCCTGGGCAAGTCATTTAACCCCAATTGCCTCACTAAAAAAAAAAAAGAAAAAGAAAGAAATAACAAAGAGTAAGGAAAGTATTTTTATTACAACATTCACAAAATCTAGACTTCATACTGAAAGTTAATGTGTTAATCTAATTTTCCCTATTTTTTTCTATATGTATAGTTCATCATCTATGGTTGATATACAACATATATTTTAATTTAATTGGATAATTTCAGATAACTATAATATTTAAGAAATAATAATAACCAAAAATAAGGTGTTTTTTTTTTAAATCAAGCCTTTCCTGAATATATCATCAACAGCTACTGCCATAAATGGCCATTGTTTTATGTATTACTTCATTATCATATGATGTATTTATAGTGAAAAATTTACCATTGGCTCATGATCCTATGATTTTTTTCTTTGGATATCTTGGTCTCATCATTTCAGGAAGCTTGAAAAAATTAAGCCTTTGTCTTATTTCAAAGAGCTCAAAGAATGGCGATTTTATAACTTTCTTCTAACATCTGTTCCAGAGTTGCATGACCTTTAGAGTCAGCATTGCCTTCATAACTAATTTTCATATGTTTCAAGACTTTAAGCCTCTTGTTGCCCTTCTCCCAGCTAAAAAAAAAATCATAGTTCCTTTGACCTATCCTCAATAGAACCTGTTTTTGTTTTGTCCCATGATTATTCTTCCCTGGATCTTTTTCCAGTTTCCCTAACTTGATATGAAGACTTCAAAAAATTAAACAGAATTGGAAAAAAGCAGAATTTCCCAAGCCTTATATTTTTACTACTTTAGCATCTCCTAATTAATGTTCCTATTCTAATAAACTTTATAGTAGAATGGAATTTGAACAAAGAATATATCAAAATACTACAATTCATATTCTTCAAGTCTATTGCTACTAAATAATTTTTTAACATTTGCGATAAAAACTTGCATTCCAATGAAATCTCTTTGTATACAGCCTCCTTACATTCTTTATCATGTCCTCAAATATTTCTGATAAAATAATATCTACAATTATCACTTTTTATCTATAACTTCCTTTTAAAGGAAACCGCTCATTTTGCTAAATAGTTTTACCTTTTGAACTAATCTATTTGAATAGATTACTTTTGGTGAAATATCTCCCTTGAGTAAAGCAGTTGAGAACCTGTTTAGATGAGCAACTGAGCAACTTTTAGTCTTAGGAAGTTTCCTAGTATTTTGTATTCAAGGTAAAAGATTATCAAGAAGAAATACAACTGATTTCATTTCCACATATCCTCCCTAAAGATCCAGAAAATGTACAATATTTCTATATTTGAAAATCTGAGAAAATGTCAAATTTTTTTTTCTTAGCCCAATATACCATAGGAAATCAGAGAAATGTATGATCAATGGGGCTTGGGTAGAGCTAGAAAGAGTGTGCTGGAATATTCCAGTTCAGTGAATGAAAAAGCACTGAAGGCATATTACAGAGCAAGGAAAAATACCAGACCCTTTTAGAGGGGCCTGATTTTTGTAAACTTTGGCACAACCTAGTTCCAGGTCACCTATCCAGGGCAGAGGAAAAGATGTGAGCCTTGGAGTGGTATTACATGGTCTGCAACATCACTAAACCATGCACGAGCAAGGAGTCAGTTCAACAGCAAGTAATAACTATGTGGATCCCATGTCAAGAGCTGAGTTCTAAGCACTCAGCTTGAAGTAGTTAAAAGGCCAGGAATTCCACCCCTCCAAATAAGCCTGTAATTCTGTTCCTTTGAATCAACAAAGCTTTCCAGCTGGCTGATAGAGACTCTGAACTCAGCAATATTTTCCTGGAACTCCAACCAGGGTCAAGCCTGCAGGTATGTAATCATACTTAAACACAATTCAGGAGCTCACAGAGCTCAGACAAGGAGTGCAATTATCAGAATTTCACCTGAATAAGACCACTTTGGGAACACTAAAAGTTTGCAATTCTGTCAATGTTATTGCTAAGATGATGTAATAACATAATACTCAATACCCCCAAGGAAGTAACAGCAGGATCCAAAATAACACAAGCTCTAGTCATTCATCTCTTCCAGGATTACAAAGAGTTCCTCTTTAACACAAAATCCAGTCAGGAAGTAGGCTGATCAAATTAGCAAACAACAAAAACAAAAAAAAGTCTACCCTAAAGAAATATTATGGTGAAAGGAACATTCAAGACATAAACACAGAAAAAAAAATACTCCACGACATATACAAACAATGGCTCAAATCGAAACATAAAATGGGTGACAATTTCAACTCGAATTCCTGGAAGAGGCAAACAAAAGAGTTAGAAAGGTTTCTAATAAATGAAATAGGAGCTCTAGAAGGGAAAAAGGTGAAAAGGAAGTGAGAAATATGGGAAAAATGAAAACTCAGAATAAGAGATACAAAACCTTATCTAAACAACAAACTTTGAAAATTAGAATGGATCACAAAGAAGATAACGACTGTGAGTAACCAATAAATATTAAATCAAAGTGAAATTATTGGAAAAAGAGAAGAAAATGTAATGTAGCTAAAAGAAAAAAACTGACATGAAAAACAAGGAAGATAAAATTTTAAAATGACATTAAAGGGGGGTGGCTAGGTGGCGCAGTGGATAAAGCACTGGGCCTGGATTCAGGAGTTCCTGAGTTCAAAACCAGCCTCAGACACTTGACACTTACTGGCTGTGTGACCCTGGGCAAGTCACTTAACCCCTAATGCCCCGCAAAAAAAATAATGACATTAAAGAAAGGCTAGATATCCTATTGTATGAAATCATATGAATAAAACTTCCAGGGGCAAAGGATAAGCTTATTCTCAAGAATAACATACCAACAAAAATGAGTCTAATGTTGATAGGCCAGAAAAAAGATATTTAATAAAATAGTAGACATAGAAACATTCTTTTTTTAAATTAATAATGTATTTTATTTTTTTTCCCGTTACATGTAAAGATAGTGCTCAACTTTTGTTTATACAAGCTTTCCAATTTCAGATTTTTCTCCCTCCCTCCCCTCACTCCCCCTTACCTAGACAGCAGGTAACCTGATATAGGTTATATATAATCTATGGTATGGTATGGTATATACACACACATAATAACATTAAACATATTTCTGCATTAGTCATGTTATAAGAGAAAAATCAGAGCAATGATGAAAAACCTCAAAATAGAAAAACATCAGCACCAAAAACAAAAGAAATAGTATGGTTCATTCAGCTTCTATATTGCACAGCTCTTTTTTTTTTTTCCCTGGATTTGGAGATCCTCTTCTACCATGAGTTCCCTGGAACTCTTCCGTACCATTGCATTGGTGGGAAGAATATAGTCCATCACAGTAGATAAACACTCAATGTTGACGATACTGTGTACAATGTTCTTCTGGTTCTGCTCATCTCACTCATTATCAGCCCATGTAAGACCCTCCACGTTTCTCTGAACTCCTCCTACTCATTGTTTCTTACAGCACAATAGTATTCCATTGTATTCATATACCACAACTTGTCCAGCCATTCCCCAATTGATGGGCATCTCCTCAACTTCCAATTCCTTGCCACCACATAAAGAGCAGCTATAAATATTTTTGTACATGTGGGTCCCTTTCCCCCTTCCATGATTTCTTTGGGCAAAAGACCTAAAAGTGGAATTGCTGGGTCAAAGGGTATGCACAGCTTTATAGCCCGTTGGGCATAATTCCAAATTGCTTTGCAGAATGATTGGATCAGTTCACAGCTCCACCAACAATGCATTAGTGTTCCAATTTTTCCACAGCTTCTCCAACATTTATTATTTTCCTTTTTTGTCAGTTTAGCCAATCTGATAGTTGTCAGGTGGTACCTCAGAGTTCTTTTAATTTGCACGTCTCTATCATTAGAGATTTAGAACATTTTTTCATATGGGAATAGATATCTATGGTTTCTTCATCAGAAAACTGCCTGTTCATATCCTTTGACCATTTCTCAATTGGGGAATGACTTGGATTCTTATAAATTTGATTTAGTTCCCTATATATTTTAGAGATGAGGCCTTTATCAGAAGTACTGGCCATAAAAATTGTTTTCCAGCTTTCTGCCTCCCTTCTAATTTTGGATTCATTGCTTCTATTTGTATGATTGTTTTTAATTTAATGTAAGCAAAATAATACATTTTGCATTTTATAATATACTCTATCTCTTGTTTGGTCATAAACTGTTTTCCTTTCCAAAGATCTGATAGGTAGACTATTCCTTTCTCTCCTAATTTACCTATGGTATCACCTCTTATGTCTAAATTATGTATTGATTTTGACCTTATTTTAGTATAAGGTGTAAGATGTTGGTCTATGCCTAATTTCTGCCATACTATTTTCCAGTTTTCCCAGCAGTTTTTGTCAAATACTGAGTTCTTATCCCAGAAGCTGGAGTCTTTAGGTTTATCAAACACTACATTACTAGTGTCAGTTACTGCTGTGTTTCCTGTGCCTAGCCTATTCCATTGATCCTCCACTCTATTTTTTAGCCAGTACCAGATAGTTTTGATGACTGCCACTTTATAGTAAAGCTCCAGGTTTGGTACCACTAACCCATCTTCCTGTAAATTTTTTTTCATTATTTCCCTGGATATTCTTGATTTTTTGTTTTTCCAAATGAATTTGATTATTATTTTTTCTAGCTCTATAAAATAATTTTTAGGTAGTCTGATTGGTATGGTTCTAAATAAGTAAATTAATTTAGGTAGTATTGTCATTTTTACTATATTAGCTCTGCCTATCCATGAGCAATTGATATTTTTCCAATTATTTAGATCTGATTTGATTTGTGTGAAGAGTGTTTGGTAGCTGTGCTCATAGAGTTCCTGAGTTCATCTTGGCAAGTAGACTCCCAAGTATTTTATATTATCTACCGTTACTTTAAAAAGAATTTCTCTATCTCTTGCTGCTGGACTTTGTTGGTCATGTATAGAAATGATGATGATTAATGTGGATTTATTTTATATGCTGCTACTTTGCTAAAGTTGTTAATTGTTTCAAGTAATTTTTCAGTTGATTCTCTAGGATTCTTTAAGTATACCATCACATCATCTGCAAAGAGTGATAGTTTTGTTTCCTCCTTGCCTATTCTAATTCCTTTAATTCATTTTTCTTCTCTGATTGCTAAAGCTAACATTTCTAGGACAATATTAAATAATAGGGGTGATAATGGACATCCCTGTTTCACCCCTGAACTTATTGGGAGGGCCTCTAATTTATCTCCATTGCATATAATACTTGCTGATTGTTTTAGGTAGATACTGTTTATTATTTTAAGGAAAGCTCCACCTATTCCTAAACTCTCTAGTGTTTTTATTAGGAATGGGTGCTGTATTTTGTCAAAAGCTTTCTCTGCATCTATTGAGATAATCATATGATTTTGGTTGGTTTTCTTATCGATGTGGTTGATTATGTTAATAGTTTTCCTAATGTTGAACCAGCCCTGCATTCCTGGTCTAAATCCCACCTGGTCATAGTTTATTATCCTGGTGATCAATTGCTGTAATCTCCTTGCTAATATCTTATTTAAGATTTTAGCATCAATATTCATTAGGGAAATTGACCCATAATTTTCTTTCTCTGTTTCTGCTTTGCCTGGTTTTGGTATCACCACCATATTTGTGTCATAAAACAAATTTGATGGAACTCCTTCTTCACCTATTTTTCCAAATAATTTGTGTACTATCGGGATTAATTGTTCTTTAAATGTTTGATAAAATTCACCTGTGAACCCATCTGGCTCTGGGGATTTTTTCTTAGGGTGTTCATTAATGGCTTGTTAAATTTCTTTTTCTAATATGGGTTTATTTAAGGATTTTATTTCGTCTTCAATTAACCTGGGCAGTTTGTGTTTTTGTAAATATTCATCCATTTCATTTAGATTGTCAAATTCATTGGCAAAAATTGGGCAAAATAATTCCTAATTATTGATTTAATTTCCACTTCATTGGTGGTAACATCACCCTTTTAATTTTTGATACTGGTAATTTGGTTTTCTTCTTTCTTTTTTTATATTAAATTAACCAATATTTTATTGTTGTTTTTTTTTCATAAAAACAGCTCTTAGTTTTATTGATTAATTCTATAGGATTTTTTTGTGCTTTCAATCTTATTAATTTCTCCTTTAATTTTCAGGATCTCTAGTTTAGTATCTAATTGGGGATTTCTAATTTGTTGTTTTTCTTGCTTTTTAAATTGCATGCCAAATTCCTTAATCTCCTGTTTCTCTTTTTTATTCATGTAAGCATTTATAGCTATAAATTTTCCCCTAAGCACTGCTTTGGCTGCATCCCATAGATTTTGGTATATTGTTTCATTATTGTCATTCTCTTGGATACAGTTATTGATTGTTTCTATGATTTGTTGTTTGGCCCATTCATTCTTTTGAATTAAATTATTTATTATCCAGTTGATTTTCAGTCTACTTTTCCCTGGCTCTTTCTTACATGTAATTTTTATTGCATCATGATCTGAGAAGGATGCATTTACCATTTCAGCCTTTCTACATTTGACTATGATGATTTTGTGCCCTAATACATGGTCAATTTTTGAAAATGTGCCATGTACTGCTGAGAAAATGGTATATTCCTTTCTATCCCCATTCAGTTTTCTCCAGACATCTATCATGTCTAACTTTTCTAGTAATCTATTTATCTCTTTCACTTCTTTCTTATTTATTTTTCAGCTAGATTTATCTACTTCTGAGAGGGGGATATTCAGATCCCCCTCTAGTATAGTATTACTGTCTAATTCCTCTTATAACTCATTAATTTCTCTTCTAAGAATTTGGATGCTATACCACTTGGTGCATACATATTTAATATTGATATTATTTCATTATCTATAGTACCTTTTAGCAAGATGTAATTTCTTTCCTTATCTCTTTTAATGAGATCTATTTTTGCCTGCACTTTGTCTGAGACAAGGATTGCTATACCTGCTTTTTTTACTTTAGCTGAAGCATAATATATTCTGCTCCAGCATTTTACCTTTACTCTGTGTGTATCTCTCTGCTTCAAATGTGTTTCTTGTAAACAGCATATTGTAGGATTCTGGTTTTTAATCCACTCTGCAATTCACTTCCGTTTTATAGCAGAGTTCATCCCATTCACATTCACAGTTATTATTACTGACTGTCTATTCCCCTCCATTCTATTTACCCCCTTTGTACTTTCCCCCCCTTCTTTCACCCTATTCCTCCTCATCGATGTTTTACTTCTTACCCCTGCCCCTCTCAATCTGCCCTCCCTTTTTATCACCCCCTCTCTTTTCTTTATCCTTTTCTCCCTTGCTTTTGTCTTACCTTCTATCATTCCCCCCTTTCCCTTCCCCTTTTGCTTCCCTAAAGAATGAGCTAAGTTTCTTTACCCCAATGAACACATATGTTATTCCCTCTTTGAATCAAATCTAATGAGAGTAGGGTTGAAACAGTGTTCACTCCTCCTTTCCACCCTCTATTGTAATAAATTTTTTTTCACCTCTTCATATGATATAATTCATCCCATTCCACCTCCCTTTCCTTTTCTCCCCATAGACTCCCTTTTTAACCCCTTAATTTTTTTTGTATCATCATATCAAAGACAATTTATATTTATACCCTCTGTGTAAATCCCTTCTCTCTGCCCAAATACATTTACAATTCTTAAGAGTTATGAGTATTATTTTTCTGTGTAGGGATATAAACAGCTTAACCTAATTGAGTAACCTTTTTTTTTTCCCTCTGTTTACCTTTTTAAACTTCTCTTGAGTCTTGTTCGTTAAGATTGAATTTTCTATTCAGTTCTGGTCTTTTCATCAGGAAAGATTGAAAGTCCCCAATATCATTAAATGTCCATCTTTTCCCCTGAAAGAGAATGTGCATTTTTCCTGGGTAATAGATTCTTGGCTGCAATCCAAGCTCCTTTGCCTTCTGGAATATAATATTCCATGCCTTGTGGTCCTTTAATGTTGAATCTGCCAGGTCCTGAGCAATCCTGACTGTGGCTCCATGATATTTAAATTGCTTCTTTGTGGCTGCTTGGAGTATTTTCTCCATCACCTGATAATTCTGGAATTTGGCTGCAATATTCCTTGGAGCTTTCCTTTTGGGGTCTCTTTTAGGAGGTGATCAGTGGATTCTTTCAATGACGATTTTATCCCCTGATTCTATGGTATCGGTGCAGTTCTCAATAATTTCCTGGAATATAGTGTCTAGATTATTTTTCTGGTCATGGCTTTCAGGAAGTCCAATGATTCTCAAATTGTCTCTCCTTGATCTCTTTTCCAGATCAGTTATCTTTCCAATGAGGTATTTCACATTTTCTTCTATTTTTTCATTCTTTTCATTCTGCTTGGCTGATTCCTGGTGTCTCATGTATTCCTTATCTTCCAACCGTCCAATTTTAATTTTTAAGGCATTGTTTTCTTTAGTGAGATTATGCACTTTTTTTTTCCATTTGGCCAGATGAATTTTTTAAGGAATTGTTTTCTGCAGTCCATCTTTGTGCTTCCTTTTCCAAGCTGCTGATTCTTTTTTCATAGTTTTCTTGTTTTGCTTTCATTTCTCTCCCTATTTTTTCTTCTACCTCTCGCAATTGATTTTTACAGTGCTTTTTGAGATCTTCCAGGAAGGCTTTTTCTTCTTGAGACCAATTTACCTTCCCACATGAGGCTTGACATGTAGGAAATTTGAGGGTATTGTCCTCATCTGAGTTTGTGTTGGCTTCTTCCCTGTCGATACAGAAGCTCTCAATGGAGAGGGCTCTTTTTTGCTTCTTACTCATTATTGCAGCTTATTTATTTATTTTTTAAGTTGAGGTCTGCTCTAGGGGCGCCAGGGTCCCTGTTTTGGGCTTCTTGTTCAGGGTTATAGGTGCTGTGTGACCGGCTTTTTACTCCGAGGCCTTTATAGTGTGTGCAGTTCCGCCCCTTGATGATTCCTCACTGCCATCTTTGAAACATTCTTGTTAAAACAAAGGCTGAAGAGAAACTCTGAAATATAAACACAGTAATTAAGAGAATCATATCAAGGTACACAGGGAAAAATACTAAATGAGTCCCAATAGAATGTTACCATCATCAAGGATCCAGGACCAAGGATATCTGATAAGACAAAGGGCCTAGGAATAGATTTGGTATGCTTTATGATCTTGAAAAAATGAATGGAAAGGGAGGAAAAGATAAATATTTTGGGGGAGGACTAAAATTGGAAGGAAGAATGGAGAAAATGATCTCACATAATTTGGGTTGCACAAGGTGGGAGATGAAGACTCTAACATAGAGTAGAAAGAAAGGGGAATGAAAGCTGGTGAATTTGAACTTCATCCTCATCTGATTCTTCAAGAGAAAATATCTGTACACCAAGTTGGGTAAAGAAATACAATCACTAACAAAGAAAAGGAAAGAAATGGAAAAATGCAGAGAGGATAATAAAAGTGTAGATTGAGAAAGGGATATGCCCTAAGAAGTAGTATTAAAATCTCTGAGGAAACCAGGTATAAAACAAAATAAAGAAAAATATTAGAACCTGCAATTAGGTGAGGAAAGGAGAAGAGGGAAAGGGGAAAAGAACAGATTGTAACAAACCCAAATCCCTTATGCTGGGCATACTACTTCCCTCTTACCACATATTCTTTATAAAAAAGGGAGTGGAAAAGAAAAAGCATTTCTAAGAAGAACAAGATGGAGAAAAGTGTAAATTAAAGGATAATCACTATGAATGCAGAAATAAAATCAAAGCTACTGAAGATAGAAAATAAGCAGGTAAATGGGGGAATCATCTTTGCAACAAAATTTTCTCATTTATAAGATGAATAGGTAAATTATTTAATAAGAAAAAGAGCCATTTAGCATTTGATAAATTGTCAAAGGATATCAAGAAGCTGTTCCCAAGATAAAAAATTCAAGATTTCAATAGTCATATAAAAATTCTCTGAAACACTAATAATTAAAAATGCAAATGAAGTCTCAATTTCCACACTATTCAGATTATACTGTCAAAGTTGACTAAAAGGAGAAATGACAAATGTTGGAGGTGCCGTGGAAAACAGGCATAGTAATGCCCTGCCAAGGGAGTTGTAAATTCGTGTAGCCATCATGGGAAGCAATTTTTTAATTTTGCCACAAGTCTTATTAAAACAGATATACCCTTTAAGCGAGATGCATCATTCTTAGGTTAAACTTCCAAGAGATCAAGAAAAGAGAAAAAAGACTCATACACACACACATGCTTGTGTGTATAATTGAACAGTTCTTTTTGTTTGAAATAGATTGTATCAAAGAATTGAATCTGAGAGGGTGCCCATTAATTGGGGAATTGATGAAAAAAATATAAAATATGAATGTGATATAACTCTATTTTGCAGTAAGAAATGTTTTCAGAGCAACCTGGAAGACTTCTATGAAATGGTGCAACATTAAATAAGTAAATCAAGAAGAACAATTGATACAACAGCAATAATATTCTAAGACAAAAATCTTTGAAAGACATAAGAATTTTAATCAACAAAATTACCAACAATGATTCCAAAGGACTTGTGATAAAGTATGACACCTAAACCCTGATAAGTGATAAACTCAAAACACAGATTAAGGCCATTTCGGGGGAGGTTTGGGGAGTAGTCTTGAAAAGGTAGAAATTTGTTTTATTTGATTGTGTATGTTAGTAAATGGCATTTTATTTTTCTTTCTTTCTCAATTGTGAAGGGAAGGGAAAAAGTGAGAAGCAAGATGTTTGTTGATTGACAAAATGACATTTAATTTCAAAATTTTTTAAAGCAAAATTCCCAAGGTTATAGAGTCTTAAGATACCATTTGGGATTTGTATACAGTTTAGATTTAAAATTGAAAGGGAGCAAAGAGAGCTTGTAAGTATAATCTCTTTACTGATGAAAAAACTGAGGCCTAAATGAATTTAATGATTTTTCCCACAGTTACATCATCAGTATTTTTTCAGAGGCAGGAATTTAAATCCAGATTTTCCTATCTTTGAGGCTTAGCACTTAGCACAGTGCCTGGTATATAGTAGGCATTTAGTAAATAGTCTGTCCTTAAAGAGGATGTAACTGATAACAGGAGAAATTTCCATAAAGAAAGAAGTTAGCTATTTATAAGAGAAAGGCCATGTTTGACCCACTTACTAGTAAAAAATAAATAAAAATTGTTAAGAACAATCCAAGCTAAAATGAAAAACGGCTAAGTAGTAGTTCTATGCCTCTTGGTTGGGAGGGAGGGGAAGGGCTGGTCACAAAATAGTTTAAATTTTGTTGATGCATAATTTTATTATCTTATGATAATCATTGCAGTTCATAGAGGAATAAATTACCTTTCTATACCTAATTCATATTATACCTTAATCAGGACTCCTTTTTTATTTATTTTGCGCCCCCCCCCCCCTTCTAGAGAAGGCTCAACTTGAGGCAATAAGTTGCATTTTCCCTCTGACTCCAGGGTAAAGTTTTAATGAGTCAATAAGGGTGAGAATGTGGATGCTAATTTCTCTAATTAGAGGTCAGGCTCACTCAATAGTGAACTATAGTGACTAAGAACAGGGCAGGAAGGGGCAATTACAGAACCCCTGTGAGTTCTTCCTGATTGGTGCCTTCATAATCTCAGTGAACAAATACATAAATAAATGAACACATAAATTATGCTCAGTGTAGGGTTTTTTAAAATACATTGCTGAGATCAACCCTCATAAATGTGCCCATATTCAGAACAAAATTAAACACAATTTCATACAGGAAATCCTCCTATGGATGGCCTGGGAAGTTGCACTACATAAATTATTTATCAAGGGTGATGTACTTGCCACATAGGTATAAAATTCTCATGTTATCTCTTAGATGATGACTGTGTATCTCACAGAGTTGAATTAAACATTGGAATTGAATTTTCTCTGTCTGAACCCACAATGCCTACTGTTAAATTTCTCTGCCTTTTTTGTTTCAGTTGTTATAGCCTTCATTATTTAATCCCATTAGATCTTTCTTGGGTGTCAACATGTTCAATATAATTGTGAACTTTTCAAGGTTGACCTTCTTGATTTATTTCTCAAGGCCATAAAGAGATCCCACCACCTGCTTCCATCTGAAATGTAAAATAATTAAATTGAAAGTAGTTTGATGGAAAAACAGTTAACCTTTTGCTTTACAGAGAGAGGCCTGCTACATTTACCTCAGAGGAACTCTTTAGTCCTCTTGGATAGGTTCTCCAGACTTAAAGTGAAGTACTATTTCAATATTTATAATAAGATGAATGAAATTACTAGGCTATAATCTGCTAGGCAAAATATTTCAGTGTTTTTCAAGACTAGACTGGGTCAAATGTACTGTGTTCTGATACAGTGCTTACTGATAAGCTATTTTAATAATAAAAGGGGAAATATCACTGTCTAAATGATCAAAATGATTCACTCTGTAAGAAACAGCTTACGTGTACAAGTTCTCCATATTCCTCCACTGCCCATTTTGACCTAAAATATGAAAAAAAAAATTTAGAAATCAAAATTGGTAAACATGAAAGAATTGAAACATTAGTCTTTTAATTAAGTTGAATATATTGTTATATTGGAAATACCATTATTTTACTGATGTGGTCATAGTCTCTATGTAAGTAACATGGTATAATGGAAAAAGCATAGACAGACTCTGAAATCAGCATTTTAATCCTGGTTCAAAAAAATCACTTCCTGTATGATTTGCCTTTTTAGAGCAAGTCTCTGATACTATCTCTCCTTCTGCTAAATCAAAGTGACAATAATATAGTCCCTACCTCACATTACATAAAACTTAAAGTGCTAGAGAATTTGAATTATTATAAGGTATCTTAATACATTTTTTGAGCTGCAGTCTTTTCCCCATCAACAAAAGCTACACATTCCTACTCAAGAGCAGACTATAGAATTAGCTTGAAAGTGTGTCCCTCATAGCATTCTGACTGAAGATTTTGTCCATTTAACTATATACATGCATCTTAGAAATAAATCAACAGAATCTTATTACGTACTTGTTAGGTGTCAAAGTCTGCTAGGCACTAAAGGAACATGAAATAGTCCTTACCTTCAAGTAGTACTGAAGGGAAATAGCATTTACATATATAAGTACAAAAATATATGAAATTAATATAAAGTCATTTTGAGTGGTAACGCTTATGAATGCGAAGGGTTATTGAGAAGGTTCAGGTATCAAATGGTACTTAAGATAATCTTTAAAGGAAATTAGGATTTCTAAAATGTAGACATGAGGAGGAGTAATTAAAATGCTTATGGGGCAGCAAACAAATACTTGGTAATGTGGGATTAGAGATCATATGAAAGTCTAGCATTAGATATATAGATTTGGGATTCAGCTGAATTGAGGTCACAATAGAAATATTGATTTTTTCTCTTTAAATACTTACTATTCCTTTGAAGACTCACTATTTTAAAAAATCTGATAGAGAAATTGAAAAGCTATCAGGAAAAATGAGACTTATACTAAGGGTTCTTAATCTGTAGTACACAGACATGGATTTGGATTCATGGGGGGTATGGGGACAATAAATTTGGATGAAAAATATATCTTTATTTTGATATAATTGGATTCCTTTGCAATCCTATGTATTTTTATTTTATGTATTTAAAAAATAATTCTAAGAAGGTATCCAACATCTGTAGCAACTGTCAAAGGTATCCATGAGATATTTTTAAAAGGTTAAGAATCAATGTTTTATATTAATATCTCATACCATATACCACAATAAGTTTCAAATGGCTATGTGACCTAGATATAAAAGTTCAGATCATTAAAAAGTAGGATAAAGAGGAAAATAATTAGAATCATATCACACTTATGGACAGGGAGAAAGTTCTTGATCAAGAAAGGATAGAGAAGATTTTATATATATATATATATATATATATGTGTGTGTGTGTGTGTGTGTATATGTATATATATATATATGTGTGTGTGTGTGTGTGTGTATATATATATATGTGTGTGTGTGTGTATATGTATATATATATATATGTATATATACACATACACACACATACACATATACACATATGTATATATAAACACACATATATAATACATATAATATATATTTAATACATACACACATATATACATAAATCTTCTCTGTCCTTTCTGGATATATGTGTGTGTGGGAATTTATGTGTGTGTATATATATACACACACACACATATACATATATACACACATATACATACATATGAACATATATACAATATATTATATGTTTATGATATATTTTGTATATAATATATATTATAAAATTGAAAACATTTTGGACAAAATAAATCATTAGTTTAGGGAGGATGATATTCAAAGTAAGAAATCTTTACAGAATATTTCTGACAAAGGCGTGATATCCAAGATATGTAGGGAACTGATACTAATATATAAGTAAAAGGGCTGTTTAATAATAAATATCAAAGGCTATGAAAAGACAGTTCTCAAAAGAATTAATGCAAGAATATGAAAAGTCTCAATAAATAAAGAAATATAAAAACAACTTTAACATATTTTGCATCTCTCATACTGGCAGATAACAAAAAATGAAAATGGTTATTATCATAAAAGCTATTGAAGTACAGGAATACTAATGAAATTATTGGGGGAACTGTGAATTATTACAATCATTCCAGAACATACTAAGAAGACATCAAAGAAAGAAGGAAAGGGCATTAATGGACAAAAAAATACATATAGCAGTGTGCTAGTATGTTGGGGAGGGGAGGGCTGCATAGTATGCATGACCAGGCTGTAATACATTACACATAATAACTAAAGAGAAGCAAAGCAAAGGTTATTTTTTTTAATGTATTACAGAGTCAATTGAGAATACAATTACTTTAAAAAAAAAACTTATGTAGAAATGTAATTTAATCCCATGATAAGTTGAGAAAGAAACTTAAAGGGGTTCATGAATATATGAAGGATGGAAAAGATATGTATAGAATGTTATGACAAACTATATTCACAATGACTTTGCTATTCTTGTATTCTAAGATCGTAGTCCTGCATATGCTTTTAAAGTAGGTAGAAATAAAAATAAAAAAGAATAAAAATGGGAAAAGTAGATACCTTTTTGGTCTTCATATATTTATTCCCTTCTATGATCTCTTAATTTCCACTCATACTGTTCTATTTGCTATTCCTTACAAACAATGCTCCTACACCCATGTCCATGCATTTGCACTGGCTGTCACCAGTTGTGGAATGCACTCCTTGTTCATAAAGCAGCTTACTCTAAAGTGACTTATTTTCCAATGGGTAAGATAATAAGCATGCATACATGCATGTAAATACATGTATCTATACATGCATAGTAAACATGAATGTACATGAATGCATGCATATATACATGTATTTTTATAAATATATATTAACTCCTCCATTAGAACATAAGCCACTTTAGGGAAGGGAACATTTCACTGTGTCTGTATTTCTAGTACATTCCCCCAGCGTCCAAAAAATATTAATTAAGGGATTGGGGGCAACTAGGTGATGCAGTGGATAAAGCACCAGCCCTGGATTCAGGAGGACCTGAGTTCAAATCCAGCCTCAGACACTTGACACTTACTAGCTGTATGACCCTGGGCAAGTCACTTAACCTGCATTGCCCTGCCCTCCAAAAAAAATTGTTTGAGAGATTACCTGAAATCTACATAATACAAGTAAGTTATTTGTGAGAGACTTGTGAGATCATTCTACAAATTAGCTGAAGAAGGAAATACTTGTAAAGTTTTAAAAGTCTTGTTTTTCAGTTGTTTTTCAGTCATGTCCAACTATGCATGACCCTATTTGGGAATTTTTTTTGCATGTAAAGATACTTGATACGGATAATGCAGTCCATCTACTTATAGAGAACTGATGGTGTCTGAATACAGAATGATGCATTAAAAAAAAAAAGATACTTGAGTGGTTTGTCATTGACTTTTCCAGCTGATTTTACAAGTGTGCAAACTAAGACAAACATGGTTAAGTGACTTATCCAAGATCACATAAGTAGGAAATGTCTGAGGCCAGAAATGAACTCAGAAAGATGAATCTTCCTTCTGGCACTCTAACCACTATGCCACCTAGCTGATATTAGAAAATCTTTAGTCTAAAAAACAAAATAGGAGAGACACTTTTTTCCTTTGGCGATTTTCCCTGTAGTCAACACAGTATTTCAATAAAACTTGGGAAACTGAAAAAAAAAATAAAAGAACATGTAAGAGAACCTCAATTATCTACTTCTTGGGGGAGTGGAGCAATGAAGGTTAAGTGAGTTGCCCAGGGTCACACAGCTAGTAAGTGTCACGTTTCTGAGGCCATATTTGAACTCAGGCCCTCCTGAATGCAGGGCCTGTGCTTTATCCACTGCACCACCTAACTGCTCCAGTTATCTACTTTTTGACATACTTTCCTATCTATATTAAATTTGTCCAAGAAAAATAAGACATAAGTTCACCTGTCTGCAGAAAAGGACAGTGTTGCTGAATCTATTTTGGTCCCAGTATAGGGGGTTGATAGATACAAGAGAAAGAAGTAAGGGCAGGTAACAGAACATAGATACAACATAGTGACACAGTCTTTATAAGAATAATGTCAAGAGTGCTTAGCTCAGAAGGAATGTATGCAGGTTGTTTAAAAAAAAAAAAAAAACTACAAAAAACAACAAAGTTTCCTTTAGGTAAACTGGTAGCAAGAAAAGATCAAAAGAAGGAAAGGTCAATCTCTCTTGAAGCAGCTCTCTCAATGATAATGGAAAATGAAGGAAGGGAGAACTCTTCAACACTTGCTTTGTAGAAATTTTCTCTTTCATGGCAAATGATCTTTGAACTGAGATATACAGAACAAAAGTGGTTAGTAGGCAGTTGAAATCTAAGAAAAGGGAGGAAGAGATGGTAAGATTGCAACTAGCTGCCCTCATTGAATTTTGCTGAGCCACATTTGATGAACTTTGAAATTTTTTGGAGAATAGGGAAGGTGTCTTTGGGCCAGAGCTCAGCAAATGGTGTTTCAGTTAAAAAAAAAATGGAAAGATTATAGATTCAAGATAGATATGATTAAATATTAACTTCTTCACAAAAATTTATATATTTGTAGTTTGAATGTAAACTGAATCAACAAACAAAAAAAATTGAGATGTAAAGAAGAGGGAAGAATATACAACAAAATGTTAGAGAAGGAAGAAGGAAAGGAAGGGATGAAAGAAAGGAAGGAAGGGAAGTAAGAAAGGAGGGAGGACAGTTTCAGTATTTCGTAATTTCAAGAATTTGGACCTAGGCTAGAAGAAAGGGCAGTCTCTTGATAAGGGATTAGAGGAGATTTAAACTGTTTCAAGTAAAAGAAGTTAAATTGAAGATATGTTATCTAATCAGCTAGCTCTTGTAACATTTTACTCCCCCCACTCACAATCTGCTTTTACATGAAACTTTTCCTCACATTAAGGGTTTAGGCATTTGTAAATTTTGTCTTTTTATTCCTTCAGGGATTTTCTGCCTGTGGGTCTCTCTTGCTGGAGAATTCAATAAATCCCCAAACAAGTTTAATATTCTGGGGTCTAGTTATTACAATATCTCAAGAAGTGCCAAGTGTCATTTTGTTTACATTGTACATATTTTAATAAGGCCAAATTTAGCTAACTGAATTGACCATAAGTCTGTAGTATTTCAACGCTGTTTTTCTTTATAGTCTTTTAGTCATCATTTTAGTTATTTCCTAATTCTTTGAATGTTATTCCATATCAATTCATATCAATTGTTACAAAAATGTCCTGCTCTAAATTGGCCTTAAAATCTGCCATACACCTATGTCCTTTGTCCCCAGGCACTGCTGTCTGATGTGCTAACCCACCCCAAAGCTCTCTTTTCCTTGACATCCACCCACGTAGTCACTGAACACAAGGCAAACTTGACATTTCAGAAAGTGTTATTTCCTATTACTAAATTTCATTTTATTGTACAGTCATTCAGTCATTCCCAAGCTTCAGGGACCCTGTGGACCATAGCATATCAATGCTGTCCATGGGGTTTTCTTGGCAAAAGTACTGTGGTGGTTTGCATTTTCTTCTCCAGTGGATTAAAGCAAACAGAGGTTAAGGGATTTGCCCAGGGTCAGATAGTTTTGTGTGTGTGCATATATATATATATATATATATATATATATACATATATATATATATACACACATGTGTGTGTGTGTGTGTGTGTGTGTATAGATTTAAAATCTGTGATGTCTAAAAAATATAATAAGTGGTTGCCTTACATTAGAAGCTTTAGCACCAGTCTTTGGGCATTAAGCATTTATTAAAGCATACCAGGTATTCATGTGGAGTTCAGAAAGTTAAGAAAAGGCCTATCTAGCCCAGAGGTTCAGCCTGGTCAAGTTGTGTCTCAAGTCCTCTGCCATATGCCTTCTTCAACCATGAAGTCCCCAGCAAACTAAGTGTGGAACCTTTTTATAGGTCTGGAGCATAGTCGGTCCTTACACACTGCTTCAAGCTGGATTGGTTAGCATCATCCAAATCCATTGGTTCCCTGTACTTAAAGGTGGTCTCAAGTTGAGTTCAAAGTCCTTAGCTTCTGAGAACAATACCTTCTTAAGGGCTAGCCAGGTGTGGTTACTATCTAATTAAATTGAAGTAGTCTAATCAGCAGTCAATCATTCTCACTTAATTCAATCAGTTTAGATTAATCTCCAGAAGAGCCTTTGAGTATTATGCCAAATCCCATTATTTTCTCACAGCTGAATAGGTCAATTTGAGTTCAAATCTGGCCTCAGATACTTACTCAAATCTGTGTAACTCCACACCCAGTGCTCTATCCACTGAGTCACATAGCTTCCCCATATTCATCTAGAGGAATTTGAATAACAAAATGATTTCCTTTAAGTTGAAGGAGTTTATTTAGTTGAAAGTGGTATTGTCTAGTGTCACTAGCTTTGCCATTCTCCTTAGTCTACTTGATTTTTTGACAAACTGTTTATTTCCCTTAAGATTTGATTTAATATTTTACTAGTTACACTGGGGTGAAAAAGGGTCAATACTTTTCACTTTTCACAAGGTTAAAGAAAATGTTAAAAAATATAGAAATTTGAGGGGTGTTTTGATTTTGTAAAATAACATGATCTTCCCTTGCAGTCCATTTTTAGACTGTTATTTTTTATTCACTTCCCTCTGCTCCTCGTGGGAAAAAGAGGTAAGTAAAAGTGTCTGAAAGTTTGTTTAGTTTTAGGTTTGGATTATATTAGAATAAGAGATAGGGCTTTCTAAATGTCCGTCCTCATGTTGTAGTAAATCTAAGTCACAGCCAATTTATACTTACAGATACAGGTTTTAAAATTGCTTCATTAATAGTTGGCAGTCAAAGTATTATAATTGAAACTTACAAAAATGCCCCAGAGAGTATATTTTACAAGAAAACAAAAACTTTGAAAAACAACGTGAGTTAAGGTCTTTTACTCTTTGTATTTCTATTCTGGAACAAATCAGTGGCAATAATGTTTGTTAGGGTTGCTTTAGCCTTTGAGAAGATTTACCTGTGAAAGTTAAAGTTTCAGTTCTGGCAAGTATAGAAAAAGGTTAGGGTAAATTGAATTCTAAGGGTAAATTGTGCTAATCCAGATTTGAGAAAACACTGCATGGTGTTTCAATATTTCACATCCATTTTAATCTTTTATTTTAAAATTATATATAAAGCAAGTTTTTAAGATTAATTTTTAAAATTTTTAGTTCCAAATTTCTTACTCCCTCCCTCCTGTCCTGCTCTCCCTGATAGAGTAAGCTATATTTGATACAAGTTAAACATGTGTAATCATGCAAAACAGTTCCATATTAGTCATGGTATAAAAGAAGATAGATTTTTTAAAAAATGAAAAATAATAAAGCAAAAAATATTATTGTTTGATCTGTATTCAGATTCCATTAGTTCTTTCTATGGAGGTGGATAGCATTTTTCTTCATTAGTACTTTGGAATTATATTAGATCATTGTACTTCTGAGAATAACTAAGTCATTCATAGTTAATGATAGCACAATATTGAAGTTACTTTATACAATGTCCTCCTGGTTCTGATCATTTCACTTTGCATCATTTAGTGTCAGTCTTTCCAAATTTTTCTAAAATTATCCTGCTTGTCATTTCTTCTAATGCAAATGTATTCTGTCACAATCATATACAAGTATTTGTTCAGCCATTCCCCAATTGATACATATCCCCACAATTCTGAATTCTTTGCCACCACAAAAAAACTGCTAGAAATAATTTTGTATAAATAGGTCCTTTCTATTTAATATATGTATATATGTATATATATGTGGATATATATATATATGGATATATGGATATAGATTTAGTAGTGGTACTTTTGAATCAAAAAGTATGCTGTTTTATATCTCTTTTGAACAGTATCAAATTGTTCTAAAAATTATTGAATTACTTGAAATCTCCATCAACAGGGGATTAGTGGATTACAACCTACTGAAAGCTCAGATAATGGTTGGCAATTTTAGCAATAAAGTTTAGTTAATTAAGGAAAATACATGTTTTAGATACAATATCAATGGCCACTTAGTAGACTATACTATAGTATAAACAACTTAAATGCACTGGAAAACCAAAACAACAACAACAAGAAAACCAAAACCACGGTGAATTAGTGTTCCAGTTTTCCTACATCCACTCCAACATTTATCGTTTTTATTTCTCTAATATTAGCAAATCTGCTATTCATGAGGTGGCATAAGAGTTGTGTTAATTTGAATTTCTCTAATAAGTGCTTAGAACACTTTTAATGATTATATATAGCTTTTATTTCTTCATCTAAAAACTTCATATTTATATCCTTTGACTATTTATCAACTGGATAATTACTTGTATTCTTACAAATTTGACTCAGTTCCCTATATATTTGAGAAATGAGGCCTTTATTAGAGATACTGTAAATCCCCACCCCCCTAGTTTTCTGCTTGCCTTCTAATTCTTGGTTGCATTTGCTTTATTTGCACAAAAACTTAAATTTAATATAATCAAAATTATCCATTTTATATCTTTTAGTGCTCTGCCACTTATTGTGTCCTAAATATTCCCTTCTCCATAGATCTGACAGAAGACTATTCTTTACTCTCCTATTTTTTTATGCTTTTATCCTTTATGTCTAAATCAGGTACCCGTTTTGAGTATATTGTGGTATATGGTGTATAATACCTAGTTTCTACCATACTGTTTCCCATTTTTCCAAGCAGTTTTTGTCAAATAGTGAGTTCTTGTCCCAAAAGCTTGGGTGTTTGTGTTTATCAATCTTTAAATTACTATGGTTATTTACTACTGTTTATTATGTACCTAATCTAACCCACTGATCCACCACTCTATTTCTTAGTCAATACTAGATTGTTTTGCTGGTAACTACTTTATAATACAGGTTAAGATCTAGTATGGCTAGGTCACATTCCTTCATATTTTTTGAAATATTATTTTGCCATTCTTGCCTTTTGTTCTTCAAAATGAATTTTGTTATGATTTTTTCCTATCTCTATAAATATTTTTGGTAGTTTGGTATGGCATTGAATAAGTATGTTAATTTACATGGAATTTTTACTTTTATTATATTGACTCAGCCTACCCATGAGAAATTCATGTTTTCACTTGTTTAGATGAAAAGTGTTTTGGAACTGTGCATATAGTTCCTCAGTTTGTCTTGTTGGGTAGACCCCAAAGTATTCTTTTCTGCCATTCTTTTAAATGGGATATCTCTTTTTATCTCTTGCTGGTAATATATAGTAATGCTGATGATTTATATAGGTTTATTTAATGTCCTACAGCTTGGTTAAAGTTATTGTAACGATTGGAAGTGACGCGGGCTAGTGGGAGGAAGAAGGAAGAGACTGGTGCTCAGTCTTGTGCTCTTTCCTCTGGACTCTGGTGGAGAGTGGAGCTAGAAATGTGCTCTCCCTTTAATAGATAGGAATCTAGGCCTTTCTCTCTCTTTACCAAATTCTTATTCTCCTTAATAAATGCTTAAAAGTCTAACTCTTGCTAAAGCTTATAATTTATTGGTGACCACTCATTAGATATTTTAGACAGTTTAGCTAGAATTTTAGCCCCTTAACATTATTAATTATTTCAAATAATTTTTAGTTGATTCTATAGTATCCTTTAAGCATATCATCATGCCTACAAAGGATAATAGTTTTATTTCCTCCTTTATTCTTATTCCTTCAATTTGTTTTTCTTTTATTTAAATTGATAGAATCTCTAGAACAATATTGAATAATAGTGGTGATAAGGGCCATCCTTACTCCAGCCCTGATCTTATTGGGAAACAAGAATGTTTATTTTCATTACAAAAAATGTGTAGTAATAGATTTAGATAGATACTACTTCTCATTTTAAGGAAAGCTCTACTTATTTCTATGCTTTCAAGTACTTTTAAAATGGGATATAGGTATTATATTTTGTTAGAATATTTTTCTGCATCTATTGAGGCAATCATATGATTTCTATTGGTTCTATTATTGACATGGTTATTTATGTTGATAGTTTTCCAAATATAGAACCAGCCTTGCATTCCTGATATGAATCCCACCTAGTCACAGTGAATGATCTTTTTGATATATTACTGTAATTCCCTTGCTAATATTTTATTGATTTTTTTATCAATATTAATTAGGGAAATTGGTCTCAAGTTTTCTTTCTCTCTTTTCACTTTTCCTACTTTAAGCATAAGCACTATATGTGTGTCATAAAATGATTATGGTAGGATTCCACCTATTTTTCAAATAGTTTATGTAGTTTTGAAATTAATTGTTCTTTTATCTCCTTAACTTCTTTCTTGTTTATTTTGTGGTTAGATTTATCTAGATCCAAAAGGGGAAAGTTGAGGTTCTGCACTAGTATAATTCTACTTTCAATTTCCTCTTGTAAATCATTAAACTTCTTTAGAAATTTGTATGATAAACCATTTGTACACACACACACACATGCACCCACACACACACACACATATATATTTGAAATTACTTCATTGTGTATGGTACCTTTTAGCAGAATGTAGTTTCCTTCCTTATTTCTTTTAATAAGATCTATTCTTTTTTTCTTTTTGTGTGTGTGTGAGATAAAGATTGCTATCCCTGCTTTTTCTTTTAATTTCAGTAGAAGCCTAATAGGTTCTGCTCTAGCCCCTTATTTTTACTTTGTATTTATCTTTATGCTTCAAGTATGTGTCATATACACAACATCTTATAGGATTCTTGTTTTTAATCCACTCGGGTATCTACTTCTTGTTTGTGGGTGAGGACATCCTAATCATATTCCCAGTTATGATTACTATCTTTATGTTTCCCTCCATCAAATTTTTCCTTATTTATCTTTCTAGTTATCCTTCCATATTCCCCTATATATCCTATATATGCCCTTCTATATATCTATCCCTATTTTCCTATTTATCTCTCTCTCTCTCCATCTGTCTCTGTTTTCTGCTCTTTCAGTCTCTCTCACTCACTATTATCTCTCCTTTCACTCTGCCCCTTCTCATTACTGTTTTGCTTCTCACCACCACCTCTTCCAAAGTGTTCTTCCGTATATCACTTATCACCTTTTCTTATTCCCCTCCCCTTCTACTTCCCTAAATGGGAAGATATATTTCTATGTTCAAATGTGTATGTGAGTGCTATTTGCTCTTTCAGCCTATTACATTAATAAGGGTCAAGTGATACCCAAACTTCTTATCTTTCACTCCACTGCAGTAGACCTTTCTTGTCTCTCAACATGAGATAATTTACTCCATTCTTCTTCTCCCAGTACAAAAATATTTTCCTCTTCATATATCTATACATACACACACACACACACACACACACACACACACACACACACACACACATATATATATATATATATATCCCATTATATTAAACTTATACCCACACCATTTATCTATGTAAACTTTTTTTTTTTTGTTAACTGTTCTAATAGTGGAAAAGTTCTTAATAGTTTCAAATATCATCTTCCCATGTAGGGTTGTAAACAGTTTAACCTTACTGAATTCCATATGTTTTCTATTTTATATTTATCTCTTTAAACTTCTTTTGATTCTTATATGTGAAAATCAAATTTTCTCTTCAGGTCTTTTAATTAGGAATTCTTGAAAGTTCTCTATTTCATTGAATATTCATTTTTTACCCCTGAAAGTTTATATTCAATTTCAATAAGAACAGGATTTTTGGTTATAATCCTTCTGAAATATCACATTGTAAGCACTCTTATCCTTTAATTGAAAAGTGCTAACACTGATTAATCCTGACTGTGGTTCCATTATATGTGAATTGTTTCTTTTTTGGTTCTTTGGAGTATATTATCCCAGACCCATGAGTTCTGAAATTTGGCTATAATATTCTTGGGAGTTTTCAATTTGGGATGCATTTTAGCAGATTATCAGTGGATTTTTCCAATTTCTATTTTAAATTCTGGTTCTGGGATATGAGGATGATTTTCTCACATCATTTTTTGAAATATTATGTTCAGGCTTTAATTTTTTTTTCTTTAACCATGGCTTTCAAGTATTTCTATAATTCTTAAATAATCTCTCCTGGCTTTATTTTTCTAGGTCACGTATTTTTCCATTTAGATAGTTCAGATATTCTTTTTTTTTCTTTTGATTTGATTTTATTGTTTCTTGATGTCTCACAGAGTCATTAGCTTCCACTTTCCCAAATCTAATTCTTCATTGAGTTTTTATAACTCCTTTTCCATTTGGCCAATTCTACTTTTTATGGAGGGGTTTTCTTCAGTGAATTTTTGTACATCCTTTCTCATTTTGTTTGTTTATCCTTTACCAAGTTGCTTATACTTAATTCATGATCCCTTGCATGACTCCTATTTCCTTTACAAATTTTTCTTCTACAGTTTTAATTTTATTCTTAAAATACTTTTTGTACTTTTCCATGTGTTATTTTTGGTCCTGAGGCCAATTCACATTTTTCTTTGAGGCTTTTCATGTAGCTATTCTGACATTATTGTACTCTTCTGAGTTTGTGTTTTGGTCTTCCCTATTATTATAGTAACTTTCAATAGTCTCATTCTTTGTTGTTGTTGTTGTTGTTGTTGATGATGATGATGATGATGATTTGTTTTTTTCACATTTTCCCAGCCTATTTTGTAAATATTAATTTTACATTAAAGCTAGATTCTGCTTCTGCGGTTGAAGTGGTCACTTTCCCAACCTTCTTTTGCAGGGGTTGTGTGGGCCTACCTGTTGGACTGCTGCACTATGTTAGAAGGGGTATAGCTGTTGGCCTGGGGCAAGGAAGCTGTGTCGCTTAGTTGCTAACCTGAGCCAGGGCCTGTACCTCTTTCACTGGGAAGTGCAAGGGCCCTCAATTGGCCTGTTGGGGTGGGGTTCAGGGTCTAGCTATTAGCCTGCTGCTTTGGTGTTGTAGGGTTTAGCTGTTGAACTGTCTTGGCTTGGAGCCTTGCTGCTATCTTTCTATGGCACAGGCATGTGGTAGCTTATGCAGGAACAATCTATACTCCTTTTCCCTGAGAAAGTCAAACCTTTCTTCCCAACTTTCTAAGGTTTCTTGGGTGGGAAGATTGTTTCATCCCATCCTGTTGCTGGTTCTGTCTCTCCATAATTTTTTTTTGAGGTGTTATTTTATAGTTGTTTGGAGTTGAATTTGGAAGATATCAGGAGAGATTTGCCTTCTTCTGCCATTTTCATTTGCCCATTTTCATAACATTATGAATATTTCACATTCTTCATAAAAATTATAAAAGTTCTTTCTAGAGATGACACATAGATTATTTAGAAACAACACAAATTCTCAAAGCATTGTATTATTCTGAAAATACTTTAATATAGCTGATTTAGTATTATAGTTCCTTGATAAACATTTATGAGTAGTCATGTTATTTTAGTTAGAGGGTTAGTTAGAGGTTATTAATTAGAGTGTGTAATCATAATCTTACAGAAATTGAATTCTATTCCTAATGTCATCCTAAATATATTTGACCTCAGGTTTTCCATGTGCAAAGATAAAAGGAATCATGAAAGAATCTCACTAAATAGTTTGCTTATGTTAAATTGAATAGGATCTTAAAATTCCAATATTTAAATATTATATTTAATATATATACACAATACATAAAAGTCAAATGAAAGATCTTTCAAAAAAGAACTGTTTTTTTTTTCATTTTGTCTTTATATCCTTAGTGCCTATCACAGTTTCTTTCATATAATCAAGATTTAATAAATGCTTCTTGGATTTAATTGAAGATTATTACTATTATAAAAGTCACTTAAACACTAAGAAATGGTAGATGTCTTCCACCTTTGTTAAAAAAATCTAATATTATTCTTTGGAACTATCCTCACACTAACTAGCCTAATTCCCTTTCTTTTCTCCCTATCATTTTTATAGTGGCATTTAGGATATCATGGCATCTATCTCATTTGTCTTCCCTATTAAGATCTATATTATATTCACCTTTGTATTCTCCTTATGTAGAACAGTGCCTTTGGCAGTAACAAGAGTCTTTAAATGATGTAAGCAAATTACAATTTGGGACATAGAATAGTAGCAGAATACAGGAGTCCCCAGCAAGGACAGAAGGGGCAGAGTTTTAAAATTTCTGAGATAAAATATAAAATTATCTGCTTATTATGAAAACCATTTACAACTTGGCCCCTTTACCTTTTCACTCTTCTTATACTTTATATCCCTCCATATATTTCCCAGTCAAGGAATACTGACTGATTTGGCATTGCTTGAACAAAGCACTCCTTGTGCTTTTTTACTGGCTGTTCCACTATTTTTGCCATCTTGTGTATCTTCAACACCCAGCATGTTACCTGGCATATAGTAAATGCTTAATCAATGTATTTGGGCTCTGCCCAATAGATTTCATTTGTTTTAAACAAGGGAAAGCAGTCAAATTACCCTAAACATTGTTCCCTGTCTATGTGGCACAGATTTACATTTGTATAGTTTTATATTGGAAAGGGCTTAAGCAATAATGGAAGAATGTCAAAGATGTTATAACATATTTCAGTTTCTATGTTTATATTTTTAAACTGTAATATCTATGTTTTATATTCTAAAACATTTTGAATCATATGCATAGTTGTAATTTCATAAGAGTGTGCTTGTAATATCAGTTCTAACTGAAAAAGTTGCTCCAAGATGGAGTTCATCTTTTTCCTCCCTCTTTGTTCCAAACATGTTTTGAAAAATTAAAATTATAAATCATCAAAATGCAAATTCCAAGAACTCCAAGGATTTATCTTACACTATATACAGTAACAAAGGTCAGAGAGGACTGGAACAGTCAATGCTGGGATAGCTGTGCTGACAGGCTTTATTAATAAACCACTGTTGTAGCTGTGATGTGGCCAAGCTCTTACAGATGTTCATTCAAGAAAAGTGATTAAACTGTTACATACTTACCCCAGTTATCCCACTAATGATTGTGTATCCCAAAAAAGTCAAAGGCAGACATGAAGGTTAAGATAAATAATGTTAATTTCTTAGCAAATAACTAGGAATATAGTACATACTATAAATTAGGAATGTGAAAATATCAGTTCTGCTTTATAAATATAATGGGATATAGTTATGTACTCAAAAAAGATGAATTTGGGAAAGTACAAAAAATAGAAAAAGATTCATGTGAACTGCTACAGAGTACAAGAAGTAGAACTAAGAGCACAATGATAAAAGTGTGTTATTTAAAAGATCATGGGATAAAGCACTGGTCCTGGATTCAGGAGGACCTGAGTTCAAATCTGGCCTTAGACACTTGACACTGACTAGCTGTGTGACCCTGGGCAAGTCACTTAACCCCCATTGCCCCGCAAAAAAATAAATAAATAAAAGATTATTAAAAAAAAAAAAAAGATCATGAAAATGAAGTTAAAATTTGGCAAATAAGAAAGCTATGAAAGTCCTAGAGAATATGTAAGGAAATATGCCTCCCTTATTGTAGCCAAAATGAAGGGGACAATGAAGACACATCTATCAGGATGTCCCAGGCTATCTTCCCTGTACTAGTCATCCTCTCTGCTTCGCTCCATCTTGACTCCTTGAAGAACTAATTAAACTTTACACTGTCCACTCTTGAATCCTTGCCTCCTTTATTATATGACCAATTATAACTAGCCAAGCTTCAGCCTTGCATGACTCCCACTATTTATCCCCTTCATTTCTACACAGGTTGAATGAAGGTGGAGTAAGTCATGCAATCTTTCTGATTAGATCTACTAAAAATTTGTTAAATAACCTCAACGGGGCTTTCACTGTCACTAGGCAATTCTACTATACATTCCTTTTCTACACATTAACCTACTTTTAACAGTGGCTTTTCATAATTTTTTCATTCATTTCTCCTCAAAATTCCCATTTCTCCTCTTCTCCCCAAGTCTCTTTGCTGAGAACCTTATCTTATATTTTACAGGAAAAAATGGGACCATTCACTATAAATTTCTTTTTCTCCTTTCATTCCTTATCACAGAGTGGCTTTATACTACTTTCTTCTCTGTCACCCCTATCTCAAACGATGAAGTCATCTTACTCCTTACCAAGACTAGCACCTCTACTAGTTCAAGGTATCACATTCTATTACATCTCCACCAAGAGATTGCCCCCTCTGTCATCCCCAGATTTTCACTTATTTTCAATTCCTCTCTCTATATTGTTCATTTTCTATGACTTCAAACTTGTCCATCTCTCCTCTACCCTGAAAAAACCAACATTCACTTTATGCTTTCATTCTGCTATGAGCCTATATTTCTTTTGTCCTTTTTAGCTAAATTTCTCAAAACAAACAAACAAAAAATAACCCACAACAACTACAATGATCTTTTACATAGGTACTTCCCCATTCTCTCATCTCATTCCCTTATAATCTGGCTTCCAAACCTGTCATTAGTAACATTTCAAAGTTACTAATGATATCTTAGTTGCCAAATCCAAAATCCATTTTTCAATCCTTGACCTCTCTACAGTATTTGATACTGTTGATTACTCTCTCTGCCTTGATACTCTCTCCTCTCTAGGTTTGCAGGACACTACTTGGTTTCCTCCTACACATTTGACAGCTCCTTCTCTGTCTTCTTTGCTGGTTCATCTTCCAGAGCATGCCTTTTAACCTTAAGTGTCCTCTCTTCCCTCTATTTCATTTGGAAATCTCATAAGCTTTCATGAACTTAATCACCATCTCTATGCTGATGATTCTTAAATCTACATTTTCTTCTACCATCACTCTACTGACCTCTAAACTACCTTTCAGGTATCCTTAAATGGAAGTCCAAGATGTCTTCAATTCAATATGTCCAAAATAGAAACTTTTATCTTCCCCCCCAACCCCACCCCCTCACCTCATATTCCTACAAGTTCCTCAGGTTCAAAACAACCTAGGACTCATTCTGGATTCCTCATTATCTCTCAGTCTTCATATCTAAACTGTTGCCAAGGTCTGTTGATGTCACTTTTGCAATATCTCTTGAATATGACCTCTTTTCTCTTCTGACACAGCCAAAATTCTAATACATGTACTCATTACCTCATTCATAGACTATTGCAATAGGTAGCTTGTGGGTCAGCCTGTTTGAAATCTTTGTGGACTCCGATCTATCCTCCATTCAGCTACTAAAGTTATTTCCTACAACTCAGGTCTGATCATGTTACTCCTCTACTCAATAAACTCTATTGGCTTCCTCATAACTCCAGAAGAAAATAAAAATACTCTATTGGGTATTCAAACCGGTTCAAAACCTAGCCTGCTCTTACTTTTTTCAGGTGTTTTTTGTTTGTTTGTTTTGTTGTTGTTGTTGTTCTTTACACCTTATTTTCCAACATGTACTCTTCAATGCAGTCACACTGACCTCCTGGCTATTCCATGAATGGGAAGTTTCTCCATCTCTCAGCTGTGGAGATTGTCTCTGTTCCCATGCTTGGAAATTTCTTCCTTCTACACTTTAACCATTGACATCCTTGGCTTCCTTTGAATAAATTTGTACATTCTACAGGAAGCCTTACCCAACCCTTTTTAATTCCAATGTCTGCCATTTGTTAATTTCGTAATTATCCTTTGCATAATTTGCTCTGTGTGTGTGTGTGTGTGTGTGTGTGTGTGTGTTGTACATTGTCTCCCTGATTAGACTGTAAGTTCCTTGAGGGCAAAGACACTTTTGCCTCTCATTATATTGCCAGTGCTCAGTACATATTAAACACTTAACCAATGTTTACTAATTAATTGATTGATGGTCACTTTTCCAGAATGTTTTCCTTAACTGCCCTTATTTGTCATATTCTAAAGGGCATGATTTGAAATAACTGTGATATTCAGATAAAATGCAGTAACAAAATTTATTTTTTTAAATTAAAAAAAAGCAGAATGAACATTTTCAGGATTCAGAACTCAATTCTTTCATATTTTGGTATTTCAAGGACATAAGAAACAGCTATTGGTATACTCTCTTAGTCCTCACTCATTTATAAGTATGTTAATATTTGCAATATTTATATTTTCACAGGTTTGTTGAACTTAAATGCACAAATTGCATATTATTACTATTGATTATAAGCATTAAATATTGAAATCCTTGTGGGAAATATTTTATAATTTTAATATAGGGAATTGGATGTAGGTACAGAAACTTTTGTATTTAATTTTTTTAAGTTCACAAAATACTAGTTTTATATTACATATTGTGTTTGAAAGGGGTTATAAAAATAGTTAATTTAGTGTACTATATGAACTATGCTTGCTTAAACACCCACTGGATGCCTTACCTCATGAGATTTTGGGACAAATTTTAGATACATATAAAAATAACAGAGAAGAAAATCAATGTGTTATATTTTCTTATTCCTCACTTAGCATTTTGGCTTCAGCATGATGAAAAATTAAAACAATATGTGGGGCAGCTAGGTGGCACAGTGGATAGTGCACCAGCCCTGGATTCAGGAGGACCTGAGTTTAAATCCGACCTCAGACACTTGGCACTTACTAGTTGTGTGGCCCTGGGCAAGTCACTTAACCCCAATTGTCTCACCAAAAAAAAACAAATTAAAAAAAAAACAATAAGGACATCAGGTATTTAAAAAAATTGGTTACCTGTTTTTGGCTAATATTTTTATAAACAATAACTAGAAAAAATGAATGCTAAATGATCATTATCAATTACTGGAATTTGAGAAGATTATTTATTTATTCTCCTAATCTTACATTTATCTATCTCTGTTCATTGATAGTCATTCCTTAGTTCCTTATACCAATACAATCCTGAGGTCAAAACAAAAATAATCTATCTAACCATTGATTTAGTTCAGTACACATCCCAAAGAATCAACGTAGATGCTGTTTAAGGTTATCAGTGTTGATATGCCAATTCACTTCTATTCTGGCATTAAACATTCTCTATTGTTTTCCCATAGGAAAGGCATGTTTTCCTGAATAGTTAAAGCCAGCTTCATATGACAGTTAGAGCTACCATGTTCTGGGTTTATGATGATTCATCTAAGCTTCTGGGAAATGACAACATTCCATTCCATTGTTATAAAGATTGCTCACAATTGTGGGTTCTCAAGAGATGTACTCAATTAGTGACAATATCTAGATTTCATTTCAAAGAAAGGGTAAACTCTGAATGATTAGATGGAATCTTTCACCTTTTCATTTCCTTATAATAAAAAAGAAAGTTAGATAAAATTCCAGTGAGATCTAGACTCCAGTTTCATAAATCCCAATTAAAGTAACAATTTCACCTTGAAAGCAGAGCAAACTGACATTTTCCTTAAAGGAAGCCAATGCCCTTCACACAGGTGGTTTCTTAGGCTAAACTTCTAAAAACATTTATAAAGTTAAAATGTGTACAATATACTTGTCATATTTGGGGATGAGAGCCTGAATTATTTGATGCCTCTATTAAAATAATAACCACCACTGGACTGGAAGTGAATGAAAGAATTACATGTAGCTAACCATTAGCTGACAAATGATGTCTTATCAAAATGAGCAGGGTAAACTTCCTTGATCTGTCTTGAAATGTGCATAACTGTAATTATACTCAGACAAAGTTATCAATTTACCAACAGGTAAGTTAAACAAATTAGCAACATGGTGTAAGGTCAAAATAGGGAAGCACAAATACAAATAAGGTATCACACAATAAGGGAATGCAAATGAAATACTAGTTTTCTAAATATTTTTGATATCTCACATTGGCTTCTTTTTCAGTAATAAATGAATTAATGAATAATAAAGCATGTATTAAGTACTTAATATATGACAGACTGTGCTAGGTTACACTGAAACTCAGAAGTCTGTGTTCAATTCAATTTACTACAACAAGCATTTGATAAACTGTGTTCTGAGTCAGGAATATCTAAGTTCAAATCTTGCTACTGACATGTACTGGCTGTGTGACCCTATAAAAGTCACTTAACCCAGTGCTCCAGGAATCTTGATAAAACAAAAGTTACAAATACAAAGTAAATAAATGAAAAAGTAAATAAGTATATAAGCAAACAAGCAAATAAATGAATAAATAAATGCATGACAAATAAATAAATGGTTAGATAGATAAATAGATGAATGAGTGAACAAATAAATGAATGAATGGATGGTTAGGTAAATGAATAAACAAGTAAATAGATAAATAAATAGATTGGTGAATAAACAAATGAATGAATTAATAAACAGATGAATAGATGAATAAATAAAAAGTCAATGAATGAATGACATTTTAATTGGAGCTCTAAGGAAAGGGAAAAGTTCCTTACTATATGAACAAAATCACAGGTTCTGCAAAAAACAAACAAAAACACCCCCAAAACATGTAAGTCACCATTGTTGGCCAGCTCTGACAATATAAAAGGGAAATATGACAAAAGCCTTTTCCTCAAATAGAATACGTTTTATAGAAGGGTGAAGAATGTACAAAAATAGAACTAATGCAAATTAGCTTAAGAGTATAGGAAAACTTAAACTGGTTTTAGAGATAAAAGAATTATGAATAATAAAATCACACATTTAGAATTGAAAAGAATCTTAGAATTCATGAAGCAAAACATCATCATTTTATACATAAGGAAACTGAGGAAAATGAAGAAAGGTTAAGTGACTTGCCTAATTATATGCAAGTAATAAGCAGTGGAGTTGGGATTTAAATCTAGGACTCCTGATTCGAAAAAGTACTCCTCTTGTAGTATATTCTATTTGGGAGAGTATCATGAAATTGGCCTATTTGTGTGCAAAGGTAACTGCTGAGTTGGCGATAAAGGGAGAGAAATCTTTTACAAGGATAAAGGATGGCTTGTATTAAAAAAAAATGGCCATTGGAGAGAGCAGGACAAAAGCACGAAATGGCAATATTCTAGTTTGGTAGAGCAAACAGTATGTGTGTGGGGTTTTTATAAACTAAAATTGAAAAGTTATGTTGAAATTAGATCGTGTAAAACCCTGACTGCCAGAGTCAGGTTCTATATATTATCTCTTAGGCAGAGGAGAGTGAATAAAGGTTTTTTTTTTTTTTTTTTTTTTTTTTTTTTATAAGGTGTGAAGGCAAGGCACCTAATTACAATAATCAATGCAACATATGTTGAAGGTCTCAACTAAGATGGCAGTAAATGGAGTGAAACATAAAGCAGAAAGAGAAGACCTATCATAACTAAAATCAATCAAAGTTCAAAACTTATAAGATGTTGGATAAAGGATATAAAAAAATATTTGGAGCTTTTAATCATAGGTCATTAATAGGATAATAACCTGAGTCTGAAAGCCCATTGGTATGGGACTCTCCCCTCACTAGTGGGTATCATTGTCTTAACATATATGAAGGGTAGGATGGAGTGGTTGAATGTGGTAGCAGAAAGTCTCTTCAGTCTTTTCAGTTGTTTGTAGGACCTTTGGTCTCCACAGTCTTTTGGGGCTATCTGGATTCTACCTTTTAGAGAGAAGATGGATTATGGCAACTCCACTTCAGGTTGCTTCTGAGGAAACAAGACTCTGAGGAGGCAACATGAGATAAGCTGGAAAACTGTATAATATCTTTGTTCCTTGCCTACTATTCTAGAAACATTTGGGGATTTTCCTTTTTGTGAGATCTGGGACTCTAGCTTAATTAAGCTATTACCTCAGTCCCAATGTGAGACTTCCTCCACTCTATTTTGTCTATTATACATTATAATACATACTATATAGTATATACTAATATATATATATATATATATATACATACATACATATATACACACATATATATGTATATATATATGTATATGTGTATTATATATATGTATATATATAATACACATATACTATACATATATATATATATATACATATATATATATATATATATATATATATATATATATATATATATATATATATATATATATATATATATATATATATATACAGAGAGAGTTACTTCTTCGTTCTGGTTTCTGCCTTGCTATAACCTTGAATAAATGGATTGCTTTGCTATTGACTATGTGTGTATCTGGGGTTGTTAGGTGGTGCAGTGGATAGAATGTTGGGCCTGAAGTTAAGAAAACCTGAATTCATATCTGTCATTAAACACTTAGTAGCTGGGTGACCCTGGGCAAATCATTGGACCCTATTTGCCTTAGTTTCCTCATCTTTAGAGTGAGTTGGGGAAGGAAATGACAAACCACTCCAGTATCTTTTGCCAAGAAACCTCCAAATGTAATCATGAGGAGTTGGACATGACTGAAATGACTAAACAACAATGTGTGTATTCATTCTGTAACTGTTATTTGGAATAATGGTAGGTTGTAATCTTCACAGATTTGGTGAATACACACAACAGTGTGATGAAAAGATGTCTTAAAAAGGAAATGGAGATAAAATATAAAGTAAAGGTTTCAATGATTTTGGTTAAGGGAAGACTTTCTGTTTTTTAAGGCTAGGAAATGTCATGGGGAGAGGGGTTCAAGAATCAAAGAAAATGTATTATTTAGATAACAAAACATTGGCTAAGACTGAAAATGAGAAAAAAATAAATACAGAATTGGAATGGTATGATGGGATGGGATGACTCAAATCAATGGATAACTTAACTAAGGTAAAGAATCTAGAAACCAGTACCTAGAAGGTCAGAGCTTGAAGTAGCTTTAGAGGTCATCTGCTACAACCCCTCATTTGACTGATAAGATTTAGTTTCGGAGAGAAGAGTGACTTGCTCAAGGTCGTAGACCAATTTATTAGTGTAACTCTAGCTTCATGGTTACTAGTCCTATATTCTTTTCCACAATGGTATTCTGGATCCTCAGGTGTGGAATTAATGTGGTTATATGAAAAATAAAAGGTGATTATGAACAGATAAAGAAATTTCAGTGTATGATATTTTAGAGATTGATTAACTTTGAGTGGTGATGATAATTTTGTTGTGATCAAAGTGATGTATTAGAGAATTAGTATAGAGATGAAAGTCATCAAAATTGATGAGCTTAAGAAATAGATATCACCAGCTATTACCACTTGGTGATCAAATGATCTGGTTATATTTTCTGAATTTAACTAGGCTGGTCATCAAGTAACAGAAAGTCTATTTGTGACCCATACTCATAGCCTTTCCAACTTAGTAGAATTTATTTTTACCCTGGAATAGATCAGGAGAATCTAGGTCACCTCCATGCTATGAAATAGGGCAATAATAAAGGTATTATTACAGGTTATTCATAAGAAATATCATAGTGCAGTGGATAGAGCTCAGGATTTGGAGTCACAAAGACATGGATTCCAATTCTGCCTCAGACACCAGTGTGTGAACCAGAGAAAATTATTTCTCTCCAGCTCTCAGTTCCTCATTTGTAAAATGAAGGTGTTGGACTCAGTGAACTAAGTTGCACTTAAGATACCAATTTATTATACTCTGGTCCATGAAAATTATTCTAAAAGTAGATGGTTTTAATTCCTTCCTCTAAAACAAAACCAAAAGAAGCTTTAAAAACTTAGCTAACAGAAACAGTCTACCCAATGCAAAAGAAGCAAATGCATCAAAGTAGGATTAGCTTCAGGAACAATGACAGATGTGAAGTGCTTTGCACATGTTGTTTGTGATTTTGAACATATGTTGTCAATTGAAAATTGCTTAAGAAATATTTAGCAAGGCAAATCTAACACTCCCCTAGTTTATAAGAATATATTGAGTTTTTGCCTAGCTGCTTCTCTTTTTCATTTTGCCCATTTTACTGTAGGCTAAACAGCACCTTTTGCAGCATGATACCTAATTTATTTGCTAAAGTTATGTTTTAATTAAACCTCTTTGAAAGCTGCATTTTTTTCTGACATTGTGGTGGTTATTAGATATCTTCAGACCCATAGGTGGTAAATGTATTACCATTGTTAGAATTTCCTGGGCTGTAGAACATAAACTGCTTAATAGATAAGGAATTAAGTGAGGAAATAGTCACTATCATTTTTTTTCTTTTTTGCTGTATTATGCCCACCCATACTTTCTCACTAATTTTCTATTAGAATGGAGTAATTCCAGAGAACCAGGTCTTTTTTAATACTTTTAGAATAGCACTTTGGGAAATTATTTAATGATCAAAAGACCAAGTATTTGATATCATAATAGAGTCCATCAACTCTGACCCCTGGATAACATTAAGGAGGAAATATTCCTACTTACTATTCTCACAGGAAGTGCATCGGCAAACTTATATGTATCTCATATAATACCTGATAGCCTAGATCCATATAGAGCTTTACAGTTTTGGAACATGCTTTCTTTGCACCAACCCTGAGAGAGTCACACTACAAGTCTATATTATCCCTATTTAAGGAATGAGAGAACAGAGGTTTGGAGAGTAATATGTTTACAATTATGTAGCTACTAAGGGGTACCTAATCCTTAGGAGTTTCACTAATGCATGCGTCCTTACTCTAGAAATAGACTTGTTTTTTTGGTGAGGTAATTGGGGTTAAGTGACTTTCCCAGGGTCACACAGCTAGTAAGTGTTAAGTTTCTAAGGCTGGATTAGAACTCAGGTACTCCTGACTTCAGGGCTGCTGCTCTATCCACTGTGCCACCTAGATGCCCTGAAATAGACTTTTCTTATACACGTACTCTACCCTAGCCAAACTAAATGGATTACTCTCCACCTCCTCAAAAATTACTTCTGTTTTTCTATATCTGAGCTTTAGAGAATGCTCTTCTAATTCTTTTCCTTCTCCCTCTCCCCATACCTCTTCTCCTCCACCTCCTCCTTGCCTCTCCTCCTCTTCCTTCTTCTCCTTTTCCTTCTACTTCATTACTTGCTGAATCCTAACTCATCTTTTAAAACTCAATTCAAATGTCACCTCTTGAATGAACTCTTCCCTAATTGTTGACTGCTATCACTAACAACCTCTCCTTCAGGATCACTTTAATTCAGCTACCATGTAGTTTTACTTGTTTCTATATGTAAAGCTGTGATTTCAGTAGAATAGGGAATTCACAAAAAAGAATTTCATCTCCATCATCAAAGCCTTTGGGATCTTTCTCTGTAACTCATAATCTTTAGAGATTTATGTCATATCTCTTAGTGATTAAGTCATTTGCCCAGGGTTACATGACCAGTAAGTATCAGTGGTGGATCTTGAAACTATGTCTTTCTTGTTGTTGTTCAGTCATTTCAGTTGTGTACAACTCATTGAGACTTTATTTGGGATTTTCTTGGTAGAGATACTGGAGTGGTTTTCTATTTTCTTCTCCACCTCAGTTTACAGATGAGCAAATTGAGGAAGACTGTATTAAGTGACTTGCCCAGGGTCACATACCCAGTAAGTGTCTGAAGCCAGATTTGAACTCAGTAAGATTAGTCTTCCTGATTCCAAGCCCAGAGCTCTATCCACTGTGCCATCTAGCTGCCCTGTATCCATGTCTACCTAAATTCAAATTCTGCTTTATATACATTCAAGCTTGTTGCCTCCGATCATATTATATTATACTGTACATAATACTTATGATATCATTTTACAAGACTGTTTTTTTAAAATTTTCCCCAATGTCCATCACAACACTCTGCACAAGGTAGGCATTTAAAATGTAGACCCAGTGCATTATTTTGGCACTGTGAAAAAACCTATATTCTGAACTCAGCTCTATCCCTGAGAAACTCTGTGATATTGGGCAAAGAAATTAACTCCTCTGGATTTCAGACACCCCATAAGGAGATGAATTAAATAAGTTCCAATGGTCATATTTTCAGCTCTACAATTCTTTTAATTCCATGTCATATTCATAGGTCTTTTCTAGGTCATAATAGAGATACCTTACATGATGCCAGAAATTTAACTGTTTGTTGCACCACTTCAACATATATAAAACACACACTTAGCACACATATACACATGCATATATATCTACCAAAAGATGGTCCAAGTTTTCTAAATAGGCATAAGTAGAATGCAACATTGCAGTTTTCCTGCAGAGATCCTCACACTTATTGACTTTCCTCAATGCACAGGTGAATAAAAAATGTAACTAGAGAGCTAGAAATACTCTTTCTGAAGACACATATAAGGCTATTAAAAGAAACAGGCCATTTTGAAGCCTCCAGTAGTAAATGAAATTATTTTGTGAGCTTCATTAATGCTAGTAAAATGCCCAGAGATAGTCCTCTATTTATTTTCTCTGTTATTTTGTGTGTGCATATTTGTATTTGCCATTCTCTTCAACGAGTCTCAAATGTTATTTCCAAAAATAGGTGACTAAATCCAGAGTAATGGTTGTGTTTACTGATATTCAGTTACATAAGTGTCAAGGAAATTGAGCTGTGAAATTACAGGTGAAAACTTTACTATTTGACCGCTAACATTGAGAATATTCTCCCACAGCTTTCTTCATCAAATGCCTGACTAAATTCCCACCTATTCCCCTTCCTCACACCTATAACTACTAAAAGAGGAGTTTACATGGAGATGATCAGATCAAAATTCTATGCAGGGGGGTAAAACCAAAATGTTTATAAGTACTTGTCACATTGTTTCTCTGATTTGAATCAGTTTCTTAGTTTCTGTCTTTCTAGTTATCTGTTTCAGTATCTGTCTCTGTCTTTTATTAGGTCTTTCTCTTTGTCTGTCTCTCTGCCTCTGTCTGTCTCTCTGTCTCTCTTTGTCTCTGTCTCCCTCTGGCTCTCTCTCTCTCACGCCCCTGCCCCCTCCTCATCTTTTCACTATAATAGAAGGTACTACAGTCATTAGGATTATGCAATCATTGATTCAGAGCTAGAAGCAACCTTAGAGGACATTTAGTGCAAACCTCCCATGCTATAGATCAGAAACTTGAGACTCAGAGAGGTTAAATTATTCACCCTAAGTGGTGATAGTAGTAGATGACAAAACCAGGAATTTAATTTATCATATGAATCTTCTCATTTTTTCAATTATTCTAATTATCCCCATTTAATAGATGAAAAACAAAGTCTTAGAGAAGTTTAAAAGACTCTCTTATGCTCATATAGTAAGTAACAGAAATGGGATTTGAACCCAGAACCTTCCAATTTCAAGTCCAGGTTCCTTCAGAGATAGTGTGGTATAGAAGCTAGGAAAAAAAAAAAAAGATTTATGTTCAAGAAGAGTTGGTTTCAAAATCAATCACAAACCCTTACTACCTAAATGGTACTGGGCAAATCAGTTAAGCTCCCTGAATTTCAGTTTCTTCATCTAGAAAATGGGTATAATAATAGCTCTCAGTTAATTTGGCTCCTGAGAATCAAATACAATAGCATACATAAAACAATTTTCAAATGCAAGCATTTAAAAATTATCCATTATGCAACACTGCCTGTACAGTGTGCCAATTATTTATTTAAAAGTTTTGTCCAAATAATCTCCTCATCCTTCCAATTAAATAAATTATAATATCACTATCAATCTTTGAGGAAATAGACTGGGATTGCCCAGTCATTACATGTGGCTCCAGGAATCAATTATCAAAGATCTAACTAATTTTCCCTATCTGATGTCAGCATTTATTTTTTTTTTCTGAATGGGATCAAATAACTCGATGATATCTCCACCATCCACTAAATCCCAAACAAGTTTCTGGAATGCATGGTGTTGTTTTTTGTTTTTTGGGGTTTTATTTTTTTTTTCCTTTAGCAATTGGGTTTTATTTGAAACCAGTGAAATACATATACCTAATTCTATATTAGGAGCTAAGCTATGTACCCAGCTCCAGCAAGCAAGAATGACAAAGATATTTTATGCTGTGCTTTGAACTTTCATTATTTTATTGAAGAAAAGGAATTAATCCATACCCCTCACATGTCAGTCTAGCTGTCTAAGACAAAGTCGAAGGTTCGGAGCAACAGAGAAGTGGCCGAGAAGTCAATGACAGCTGAGTTTGAAATGAACAGATTTCAGAGGCAGGATCTGGAGTTGTCAAAGCTGCCAGATGACACTCACATGCTAAGTACTCCATTTTAAACCTCTGGCAAGCCATTCCTTAACCTTCACCCTGATTTTATTTCATCTCCTGACTACCCAAAGATCTGACTCTAAGTGTAGCAAGGTACAGCAGCTGAAGCTACTTGATGCAGTTTGTCAAGTATTGGAGGAATTCCTCTACTAGGTACCACAGGGGTCCAAGAGGAATAATTGATCTTCCACTTCAAAGGACCTAATATGCTGAGTCTCTCAGGGTCCCAGAGTGTCACTTTTTAAAAAAAATTCACTATGTGATTTAAGCTTCTGGGGAAAGCCAGGGCATAGTATGTGCTTCAAAGTTTCAAGTGCGTGAATGACACTTTGTATAACATGTTATGCCAGAATCAAGCAACTGAAATGCCAGTTAAAAGGTCCTTTCTCTATTAAAGTCCTCACCTTGAATGATTATCCGTGGATTCTAAGAATCTTGAAAGCCCCATAGAAGAGCTTTCTCTTAACTACAGTATTCTTCACATACTGTCATGCTAATTTTAGTGGGAAAAGGTTTTTTTTTTTCCTTTTATGCCTACAGCATCTCAGGAAATATACGGATACAGAGTACGTAGTTTTGAACATGATAGTATATAATACATTTGTTTGGAATGTGATACTTTCAATTTGACAAACATTTATGATGCCTGCTATAAACAAGGTATTGTATTAGGCACTGGGGATAAAAGAAACAATGAAAAATTTTAGAAATTCATGTAGATGTGACATTTCACAACTTGTAATAAATATGAAAAATAGACCACCAATAATTCTATTTCAATCAAGAATCATAACGGCCATTTATATAGCACTTTAAAGCTGGCAAATGTCTTTACATAAAGTATCCTGTTTGAGTTTCCCAACAACCTTCTGAGGAAGGTACTAGAGGAATTATTATCCATATTCTTATATATGAAGAAATGGAGTCAGAAAAATTAAGTGTCTTTTGCATGGTCACAGGACCACTAAGTATCCTTGATGAAATTTGAACCCAATGTCATAGTCATATTGGCTACTGACATCTAAAATAAGGAAAATTATTTTCTAATAGCTATCTAGAACTGCTGTTTCTTTGATATGCACACATTAGTACAGATAGTTCTCCCTCCTGATTCACCAGGATATTCTCCTGATATTGAATATTACTATTCAAGTATATACTATCACTATGTAATCATCAATTTTGTTTTGTGTTTGGCGTCTTTTTTGTTGATGCTACTATTTCTTTTTCTAAATTTCTAAAAACAACAATGGCAGTTGTCAAAGAAAGATATGATTTGCTATCTAAAACTGATTTTCAATACACAATGACCTAGGGAAAACTTTGAAATTCTCCATTTGTAGGTCCATGTCTAACAGAAGGACAAAAAGAAAAGACACTTGAATAAAGTACTGGTCTATTCTGATAAAATCAATGACTATTAATCCCTTCTGGTTCACAATCCTCTATTTTACTACATTAGAAGATGATTCTTTTTTCTTTGTTTTTTGCTTTGGTGATCATGAGGTTTTTGTAAGCAAGTTTTTACAATAAGTAATATAAGAACTTAATTAAACACATATAAATACACATTAGCAAAAATGCCCAGAACCAATTAACCAGACTCTATTAACTGACTTTATTATAATTATGTGAATATTATTGCATTAATATCAATCCAAAATACCAATGACACTGAAGGGTAATGTCTTGATGTTCACATGAATTAGTTTTAAATGAAGCAGAGTTGCACAAAATGGTCATCCTCATACTCTATTGTCTCCTATGGATGAATTATTTTGAAATACATTGTTACCAGTCATTTTTCTGTCTATCATAATGCTTAATTTTGTGAAATCATTTGTTTCTTTTAAGATCTATAAATCATGATTCTCTTCTTGGAGATAATAATCATCATATGTTGGTTAAGAATATGTTCCATGGGGCGGCTAGGTGGTGCAGTGGATAAAGCACTGGCCTTGGATTCAGGAGTGCCTGAGTTCAAATCTGGCCTCAGACACTTGACACTTACTAGCTATGTGACCCTGGGCAAGTCACTTACCCCCCTTTGCCCCACAGAAAAAAAAAGAAAAGAAAAGAAAAAAAAGAATATGTTCCATAATATAAGCATCTAACCTCTCTTTTTTATTATTTAATCATAGTTTCCAACATGGTTTTATCATGTGCTCCCCTATGCCCAACTAGGCTTTAACATGTTATTGAAGCTGATACATTGGGCAGCTAGATTAGGCAGTGGTTAAAGGCCCTGGATTCAGGTTACCTGAGTTCAAATCTGGTCTCAGACACTTGACACTTACTAGCTGTGTGACCTTGGGCAAGTCATTTAACCCTCATTGCCCCACAAACACACACACACACACACACACACACACACACACACACACACACACAAAAGAAAGAAAGAAAAAAAAACCCTCATACATTGATTCAATTTTGAGGGAATTGGTGAGTTCTTATTATTTTTTTACGTTGTCATCCAGTGAAACAAATGCTGGTAGGCAGACAAATGCTTATTATGAGTACTTCAATATAAGACAACCAAGTGTTACAAGGGATTTTGTTTTTATTCCATTTGGATGCATAATAAAACCAATGCTTTCAACTGTTTGTTTTCTCTCCACATGTGAATTATCTTGTTCAGTTCAACTCCCTTGTTGCTTCTGTGTGCCTGTCTAGAAAGAATGCCAAGACTGAAATGAAACACCTCCTCCAATAATATGTCCATTTATTGGTCATTTTTTATGTTCCTTCTTATCCTGGTCAAAGAGTTTATCACCAAATAGATAGCTTATTGGTGATAATTTTTTGCACTTTATTATGCTGTTCTTCAGAAACAGTATTAGAGTGTTAGGACTCTGCTAGTTCTCTGAATTCAGTGAGTGTGAAAACACTTAAAATAACTACTTTCCTATAATTCTGTCAAGACATGTAGAAAAGGAATCAGGACTATCCATTCATGTATGGTGTAATGATCCCATGGTTCATGAAGCAATGGATTCCAGGGGTAGGATGGTCTTCCTTGGCTAAATTTCATTGGTCCTGGAGAACTTGGAACAGTATTGTAGGACAAGGTAGATATGATATCTTCACCATCCTTCCTTGTCACTTCTATTTAATTCCCCTTATCACTCTGTATAGTATTCAATGCCATATCCACTCTTTGAACTTTTGGTTGTTGACAAAAGAGGGTAGCAAAGATTTAGATGTAGTATCCTCTGCAGAAGCATTAAGGTAGTGCAGGTAGGTACTTACAACAATGTCATGGACCCTGGCATAACATACTTGTTTTTCACAAAACTTCCTCTGACACATCCTACCTTTTGCCTCACAGAAGCACACACCTTCTTGGTTTAATATATTCTGTGTATGTGTTGGGGGTGGGGAAGGAGAAGGGAATAATTGGAAGGCATTCATTCAGAAACAAGTAAACTCTGATTTGACCTCTCTCTTCATTTAGGCCAGGTGACCCATGCTTCCCCAAGCACAAACAATGAGAATTATGACTTTCCTTGGACTCAAAACAAAACAGTCTGTTATCAGTTTCACAGTTCAAGCCCTTGCAGTGTGGTAGTATGTGAAAGAATTTCTGCCCCACTGATTAAAGCTTTAAGAGCTCAGAATCACCTCCAGACTATAAGGAATAACAACTCATGTGTTTGGAGGCCCACTCCCTTCTTTTTTAAAAACATAATTAATTAATTAACAAACATTTATTTTATTTTTTCCAGTTAGATGTAATAGTAGTTTTCAACATTCATATTCATAAGATTTGGAGTTCCAAATTATTTTCCCTCCCTCCCTTTCTTCCCCCCTCCACAACACCACAACCAGTTTTTACATGTACAATCCACAAGTGCTCTTTTTATCAGTTCTTTCTATGGGTGTAGATAGGAAGTTTTGTCATTAGTCCCTTGGGATTATCTTGGATCATTGCATTACTGAGAGTAGTTAAGTCATTCACAATTGCTCATTGAACAATATTGCTGTCACTATGCACAATGTCTTCTCGGGTCTGCTCACTTCACTATACACTGATATTCATTAATCTATCCAGGTTTTTCTGGGATCATCCTGTTTGTCACTTCCTATAGCACAAGACCATTCCACCACAATCATATAGCACAGCTTCTTCAGTCTTTCCTCAATTGATGGACATTCCCTTGATTATCAATTCTTAGTCTCCACAAAGAGTTGCTATAAATATTTTTGTACAATTTTCCCCCTTTTCTCTTTTTCATGATTACTATTGTTAAACTGTTACCCTTCCATCCTATTCCCTTCCCCATAATATTTATTCTATTATCCATCTTCTTCCATCCTATCCCTCTTCAAAATCGATTTGCTTCTGACTGTCCCCTCCCCCAATCTGACCTTCCATCTTTTGCCCCTCTCCCTTTATCCCCTTCCCCTCCTATTTTCCTGCAGGGTCAGAGAGATTACTCCACCCAATTGAGTGTATATGTTATTCCCTCCTTGAGTGAATTCTAAGGAGATTGAGGTCTTGGAACCAATTCTGATGATGTTAGGCTCATTTACTGCCCAGATTAAATAGATTACTCCACCCAATTGTGTGTGTGTGTGTGTGTGTGTGTGTGTGTGTGTGTGTTAGTTCCTCCTTGAGGCAACTCTGATGAGTTTAAGGTCTTTGAGCCTTTTATGATGAGTATAAAGTTCATTTACTGCCCTGTTCCTCCTCCATTTCTTCCCCCACTCCATAAGCCTTTTCCTGTTTCTTTCAAGTAGGATTTTACCTCTGCTCTTCCCCCTCCCCCAGTGCATTCCCCTCACCCCTCAATTTAACCCTGAAGATATCATCATGAGGGAGCTAGGTGACACAGTGGACAAAGCATCCACCCTGGACCCAGGGGGATCCCAGCCAAAACTTGGCCTCGTACATAAGATAGTCACCCACTGCACAACCGCAGGTATGTCCCCCAACTTAAATTTTTTATGGTTCTCTGGGTCGTGTATTTGAAAGTCAAATTAGCCATTCAGTTCAGGTCTTTTCAGCATGAATACCTGAAAGTCCTCTTTTTCATTTAAGTCCCATTTTGTCCTCTGAAAGATTATGCTCACTTTTGCTGGGTAGGTGATTCTTGGTTATAATCCCAATTCCTTTGCCCTCTGGAATACCATATTACATGCCCTCTAGTCCTGTAATGTAGAAGCTGCTAGACCTTCTGCTATCCTGACTGGGGCTCCACAGTACTTGAATTCTTGCTTTTTGGCAGCTTGCAATATTTTCTTCTTGAACTGGAATTTGGCTATAATATTCCTAGGAGTTTTAGTTTTTGCATCTCTTTCTGGGGGTGATCAGTGGATTATTTCAATTTCTATTTTATCTTCTGCTTCTAGAATATAGGGCAATTTACCCTGAGAATATCTTGAAAGATGGTGTCTAAGTTCTTTCCTTGTTCATGGTTTTCAGGTAGGCCAATAATTTTCAAATGATCTCTCCTGGACCTCTTTTCAAGGTCAGCAGTTCTTCCAAGGAGATATTCCACATTGCCCTCTATTTTTTTATTCATTTGGATTTGCTTTATTGTGTCTTGGCGTCTCATAAATTCACTGGCTTCCATTTGTTCAATCCTAATTCTTAGGCAATTATTTTCATCAGAGAGCTTTTCCATTTGGGTTTTTAAGCTGTTGACTTTTTTCTCATGTCTTTCCTGCATCACCCTGATTTCTCTTTCCATTTTTTCTTCTACCTCTCTAACTTTATTTTCAACATCCTTTTTGAGTGCCTCTATGGCCTTAGAACAATTCATACTTTTCTTGGAAGCTTTAGATATAGGGGCCCTAATGTTGACATCTTCCTCTAAGGGTGCACCTTGATCTTCCTTGTCACTGAGGTGAGGTCCTCACCTTTCTCTGTCAGCTCATCTTGCCTTTCTTTGACTTGACTTTTAGCTCATTAATGTGGGGTACTGTTTTCAGGCTGCAGTATACCAAGTTTCAGGAGTCCCAGGTGGTATGATTTAAGGAGGAGCAGGTTCTTTATTCCCTGGCCTGTTCCCTGGTATGTAGATGACCCCAAAACAACTTGTTATTCAACCAGCTTTGTGTGTTGTGGTTGTCAGCTCTGACAAGCCTGTGCCCCTCCCCGACTTGGGCCACTGCTACTGAACTCTACCTCCTGGTTCCCAGCAGGGGTGAAGAACCCAAGTTCTGCCTCAGCACCAGCATAGACCCCTGTAGTCTTCCCCCTTCCAAGGGCTCGGCCCTCTCACCGGACTGTGAGCTTAGTTCCAAATGACTCTGGCGCTTCAGCTGATTCCCGAGTCTCTGGGGACCTCCCTGTCTGGTGAGGCTTTTCTGGGACTGGATCTATGTCAGGGTGACTGTGGGGTTGGGCTCGCCTCCTGTATTAGCACAGCAGCTCCCTCCTTCTGACCTTCCAAGCTGTTCTTGGTTAGAAGAAGATTTCAGCACATTCTTCTGTGGGCTTTACTGCTCCAGGCATTGTCCTGTGGCATTATTTGGATGGTTTTTGGAGTGATTTGTGTCATCAGTTTGAAAGCTCACTGCCTTTCCTCAGCCATCTTGGCTCTGCCCTGAAAGTCCCCCACTCCTTCCTTAATAAGAAAATCATTTATTCCCATGAAGGAAACCCATAACTTAATATATACTTTGAATCTGCAGTTGGAACAACCTTGAAACATTAAAATAATCTTATTAAAAGTCTATTTTGTCTTAAGACTTAGGGTTTACACAGTATATTCTGTGCCATAATCACTTGAAGGTTGGCAGTTCACACATTCTAACCACCAATCAATGTTTTATATGGGAGAGAACTAGAGCTAAGAATTCCTTTTCTAACTTCATTTTGAAAATAAACAGTAGAATTGGTATTAAACCCCAGTTCTTGTAATTCTTAGACTATTTTTTTTCTTTTCTAAACTATGCAATTCAACCTTTTACTTCTGGTTTAGGAACCTGACTTTCACTTTGCATGAAATTTGATTATATGAAACATAAGCCATATTTCTTGAATGCATCTCTTCTTTGCCCACTTATTACTCTATTCTTTAAATGTCTGGGGAAAATCTAGTTGATCATTTTTTTTCAGGGCAATGTGGGTTAAGCGAATTTCCCAGGGTCACACAGATAGTAAGTGTCAAGTGTCTGAGGCTGGATTTGAACTCAGGTCCTTCTGAATCCAAGGCCAGTCCTCTATACACTGCGCCACCTAGCTGCCCCTGATCATTTTTTTTTAATGTTACAGGATTCTTATCTATGATTCTTTATGTCCATGTGTGTTAAATATGTGAATATGCAGTATTTTTCCTAATACCCACAATTCCCTTAATACCATAGTCATTTCTTGAGAGATTAAATTTGCCTTATTGGACCTATTGTCCAAAATAAACTGTGAGGATGCAAATGAAAATAGAATTTGTTCATATAATGATAAACATTTTCTGAAAAGTGTTCTTTTTTATTTGAACTTAAGAGAACCTATGAATTAAAAAAAAAAAAGAACATAGATCCTAATATTGCAATTAGTATCAAGATGAAATGTTATTTCAAGTATTAAAACAACAGACCTTGGTTCTTGTTTCATGTCTTTCAATTACAAAACAATGAAAAAGGAAGGATTCAATGTGAGGTAACATGCCATTGTAGCTGATGGATATATATTATTTCCCATTTCTCGTTCAATGAAATATTTGTGTGACAAATACTTACTTGAAGTTCCTATATTAGATTAAAACATAACTTCTTTGGAATTTCATAAAATGTTATTTTGTCTGTAGTTTTAAGTCAGTTGGTTGCTTGAATAAATTGAGATATATACTTGAGGAAAAAGCATTCCATTATTATTGACTATTATATGCATTATTTGCTTTACTTTAAGATGCTACTTGTTTCACGTAGGCTAGTGTTTTACTCTCCAGTATAATATATTTTATTAGTCTTATTTTACCATAACATCTGGTCTTATATCTTCCTAGGAATAAAAACACATCATTCTGTCCACTGTCCTGTCGACACAGCTGCTTCTCATTCAAGAAATCCTACTGGCAGCAGGGAGCTGTCCAGAGTTACAGATTCTTGAAAATAACAAGAAAGTTAGGTTTTTCATCACACTGCACAAGCCAAAAAAAGGTTGTCAATGTGCTCACTGTAATGAATATGTAAAATGTTATACATACTCTGGTTAGATGTTTATTGGAAACCAGTTTTATGAAACTCCTTTCTAACCTTGAACATGTTTTGTCATTTGCTTTTTGGGTATATTCATTGCCATATTGTCAGCATTGTCAGCCTGTTTTGTTTTTAACCTAGATGATAGACAATTTCACATCCCTGGTCCTTGGTTGTTTGAAATATAGTATTAACTGTTCTGGTAATGATAACTGTATGCTCTCCAAATCCTATTTATTGTGTAAAGTCTCTTTTAAACTCAGATTCTGAGTGGGTGCCTTTCTAAGCTATTGGTATCCTATTATCAAAATCTGTCATGACAGCTTCTAACCACAATCTCTGACTTGTCCTATCCTTTCATACCCTTTCTTATTCAGGGAAAAATTATGCTCATTGAAATACAAATACACATAAGCTAAAAATGTATGTGTTGGGGGCAGCTAGGTGGCGCAGTGAATAGAGCACTGGCCCTGGATTCAGGAGTACCTGAGTTCAGCTGTGTGACCCTGGGCAAGTCACTTAATCCCAATTGCCCTGCCCCCCAAAAAATGTATGTGTCATTACTAATCTAAAATATTATTTTAACCTATTAAAATTGATAGTTAAACTTCCAGAATCTTAGTACTTTTTATTTTTAATTCTTTAGTGAGGCAATTGGAGCTAAGTGACTTGCCCCAGTGTCATATAGCTAGTAACTGTCAAGTGTCTGAGGCCCGATTTGAACTTTGGTCCTCCTGACTCCAGGGCCGGTGCTCTATCCAATGTGCCACCTAGCTGCCCCAGAATCTTAGTACTTTAAATGAGTCTTAGTTACTATTATAAAATTTTCTCTCAGGAAACTGTTTTGAATCTAATACCTATACATGTCCTCTCAATTCCATCCCTTCATATCTTGGTCCTTCAATGATTTACTCTTTTTTAAAGCTCTTCCATCTTTCCATAGAGGCAGCTAGATGACACAGTGAATACAATGCTGGGCCTGGAGTTTGGAAGACTCATCTTCCTGAGTTCAAATTTGGCCTCAGGAATTTACTAGCTGTGTGACTCTAGGCAAGTCACTCAATCCTATTTGCTTCAGTTTCCTCATCTGTTACACGAGAAGGAAATGACAAACCACTCCTCTCTTTGCCAAGAAACCCCGAATGAGTTCATGAAGAGTTGGACACAAGTGATGATGACAACAAAAACAATAACAACAACATTTTGGTTTCCTCTTGTTTCTATCCCTATTGTTTAAAAATATATTTATGAAATTCTCAAGTTATAGAGACTCTTTTTTGACTAATCCTGATAATTCCTAGTGTAATTCTTGTTTGTCTCCTTCCTTCTATCAGAAAAAATATATACTCACAACCTTTATGTCTTTATCATTCATTTTCTTCTAAGTTCTCCACATCTGTCTCTTCATATCTTTCTTCTCAAATATTCTTTTCTAGCTCATCTATCACTTTTTAATTGCTAAGTCAAGTAAATTTTTCTCAGTCCTTCCCAATCTTAACCACTCTGTAGCATTTGACATAATAGATATCCCCATGCTTCTTTAAGATTACACTATCTTTTTCTCTTCTTCCAATTACCAAAACTGAATTATAGTATCTGTTTTTTCCCTTAAAGCTGTGCCCCTTGCAATTATTAGTTGCCCTTTTTACTTCAGTCCTGATCTCTGCATGAACAACTCCAAATCTGCACCTCTAGTCCTTTCTCCTTAGCTCTAACACCCATATATCTGATAAGCTTTGATGTTCTTCTGTCTCATTAATCTTAATATTTTAAAAACAGATTTTTTCACATTCTTCCATTGAAATGAGATCACCTTTGAACAGAAATACATATTTCAATTATATTAAGATCCTTGCAAGACAAGACCAAAAAATACAGAACCATGTCTCCTCTCCTCTCTTACACTCAATTCCTATGATCATTTAAATGGTCACTAAATCATATTGATTATTTATTCATAAATGTTCATTCCTTCCATCTATTTTTATTGGTGCTACCATACCTTACAATTCAATCACCTTGAACTTTACATATTGGAGTAGCCTCCATGTACGTCTTATTTCCTTTGGTCTCTCCCTATTATAACTCACTAACATACTGCTATCAGATAAATCTTAAGATACAATGTTACTCTTTTTAACCATGTGTTCAAAAACTGATTCCCAATTGCCTGCAAATTATGATCTGAATTCCTTAGGTAAGTAGTGAATACCAATTTATAATATGTCCCCCATCTAATTCTTCAACACAATCACTAACTACTCATTCATTTAGTCATCTATCTTGCTATGGCCAGCGTGGTTTTGTTATTGTTGTTGTTGTTGATTCTTCTTTATTCTTGAAGAATGACAATGACATCGCATGGGTGATGTTTTCACTTGAGCTTGAATTGGATAAAAGTCAGGCAGAGTTGTGTAGTCATCAACCTCTCGCTTTCCTTTACAGTCATAAAAATCTAGTGGTAAGACAAAGGTCAAGACAACTGGACATTGTCTAGGATGCAATGGGTGACCTTAGCTTTTCAAAATTAAGGTCTTTTCAAGGCCTATTTGTCTGAGGTTATGCCTATTCAATGGATAAGGACAAGTTAAGAGTTGAAAAAAATGGCTCAATTTACCACAAAGAATTCAATCTGAGAGATCATACACATTCACATATATACACATGTACACACATATCTATATGTATCTGTATATGTATCTATATATACATGCATGTATGTAGACATATATACAGATAGGTAGATGTAGACATATCTATATATCTATATATATAGATATATTATATATATAGAGATTGATGTATGTTTTTCTTCCAGCCTCCCCTGAGTCTTTAATTTTCTTTGCTCCTATTTATGGTCAATGTAACTATTTGCACTTATGGAAAGGAGATTTAGTTCAAGCACTGCTGTCACTAAATGTGCCAAGGTAGGAACTGTGTGAATATGGAGCTGACATAGTCTAGTTCTGTGACATATTATGCTGAAAGCTTGCCTGCCAACCTGTCTATTGATTTACACATTTATACAACTTTGACAAGTGTGCTATTTTAGCAAGAAACAATACAAAGGGTAGGACAAAAAAAAACCCAAACTAAAAAAAACCAACTATCCTTCATCACACTAAGTCTCAGGCTTCTCAGGGCCTAAGCCTAAGGGAATTTAGGCTCCTTCCTCCTATGGTGCTATTTGTTGTCTGGACCGAAGTCTCTGATAGACCCCAAATTCTTTTCAATGATGTTGAGTTGGAATGTGACCCCAAGGTACAATTTTATATTAAATAGGTAAATGACTGTAAGTATTATAAGACAAAAAACACACAAATGCTAGAAACAGTTAAGACAATAAATTGAATGAACATTCAGAAGAGGTATGCAACCTTATTTGAACCCTTCAGCATAACAATGTACCTTAGGTTCTATTGTGGCTTGAAGCTTTTTGGTTTCTTTCTCACTGAGCAAAGATGAGCTACAGAGAAAGATTCTTGATAACTTAATTTAACAAAAGCTTTTGTTTGGGGCTTTATTTCTCACCATAGACTGACATTCTCTTCATATGATGATGGTATAACAATGCTTTCATACTGGATGAGGGTTGTTGCTAAAACACACTTCATCAGCATTCAGTCAAATAAACAAATAAATAAACAAACAAACAAATAAATGAATGAATGAATGAATGGATAAATGGATAAATGAATTAATGAATAATTAATTAAATGAATGAGTGAATAAATAAATAGATAGGTGATAGAGAAAGAAAGAAAGAAAGAAAGAAAGAAAGAAAGAAAGAAAGAAAGAAAGAAAGAAAGAAAGAAAGAAAGAAAGAAAGGGCATTTCCAATTTTCAGTATTTCGGATCAACAATCCAAAGCATGAAATAATTAGTAGTATTCTGAGTCTGGTTAGATATATTGATAAGAGAATTATTTTTGTACTTTAAGAAATGTCATTATTCTAGTCCCTTAATCTCTTGCAGTCTTCAAATAGTATAAACAATATCACTTCTTTCCACTGTTATCTTTTAATAATTGCATCTAATATGTTTTGTTTATTATGTAGATGAAAATATGAGTAGTAAATATCTAATATTAAATTTTACAAAGAGATTGATTAAACAAAATGGATGTTAGCTCTGTAGATTAGGACCTCAAAAATCCTTACTTTCAAAGTTTCAGCTAGTTTTAATACAACAGAGATGTATTATAATTGGTCTTGGGAGGCAAGTGGAAAGTCAGAAAACATTACATAGAATTATGACTTTCTTCTGGGGAATTCAGTAGTGCTCTGAAATGTATTGGTCTTGTAAAAATTAGAGAATTCTCCATAGGCATCTTATGAAGGACCTCCCCTTTTGGGGAAGAAAAGATTGAATGCTCCCTGCAGGGAGGCGGAGGGTGATTCTGGAATGCTAGGCAGTTTCTGGAAATCTAAGATGCTTCCGGAACACTAGGCTGCTTCCAGAACACTAGGCATCTTCCAGGACTTGGCCTTTTTCATGCTTGGCCCTTGTGGTGGTGGTGCGTATTCTTTCTGTCTCAGGTGGCTGCTGTTCTGGTGGCACAAGCAATTGTAGACTTTCAGGTTTGGTGAGTTAATTACAGAAAACCCTAAAGTCCTTTGACCTACCTTAACTGGAAATGGTCTGGGGTTGCACAGGTTAAGTTTAGAGTTAAGAGCATTTATCTGTATTTCTATTTTCCTATTTCCTTATCTTTGATTTTTTATTAGTTTCACCTCTGTTGTTTAATTAATTCCAAAGTAATAAAATCTGATCCTTTTGTGAACTAAAGCTTAAAGGCTCCCTTCTTATTGGCATGGGAGAAATATCTAAAAAAGGCAGTTCAGAGGGGAGGGTGAACCTAAAGGTCCCTCATATTTCTGGGACCCAAATATTAAGGCGAGTCACCCAAATAATGCTCTGTATATCTAATTTTGGCCCTCACAGCCTTTTACCTTGGGCAAGAAACTTAACTTTCTAAAATGGCTAGTTGCTATTGTTGAGGTGAATTAGTAGAGGGACATTCTTCATCAGTGATGTCAAACTCAAATAGAAAAAGGGGTGACTAAACCATATACAGGAATCCTTGTAAGTCACACATTGAATTAGAAAAGTACATATTAACATTATGTTTTACTCTATTTTTTACTCTATTTTAAAAAATCTTTCCAAGTTACGATTTAATCTGGTTCTAGTAGCACTGGACCCAAGTTTTTGACACTTCTGCCTTTTGTCAATGAAAACATACCATAAAAAGGGGGAAAATTAAGTTGGACTAAATTACCTCAAAGGTCTCTTCCAACTTTAAATTTCCATACTTATTAAATAAGGCAGTGCCTATACCTAGCATTCACTTATTATCCAGCCTATGTCAAGTGTTCATGTGATCCTAGGAGGGGAAAAGACAGAAAAAGTACTTTCTTTTTTTTTTTCTTCAAAAGGTTTCAGTTTTCAATTTTAGGCCGATTGCATTTAATAATGCATTTATAACTGTTTGCTAAAACAAAATAGTTTCTATAGTGATAAACATAAGAAACATCTAGACACTTTTATATTATACACTACAGTATTGACATAATTAACCCTCTTTCTTCCTTTTCATATTTTGAAACATATCACCTCTTCTCTGAAATACTTTTGTTTTACATTTGATCACTTAAATTTCTACTTTGAAAGAAAAAGACATCTCAGATCAGAACATTTATCAATTTATTTTATGTTACTTCAAGGGGGTAGTTCAGAAATTTATTTTTGTTAAGGTACTAATAATTTTCAAACTTTTAGAGGATCCTTCACATTTCAGCAATTACTCTTTAGTGAACCCAATTCTCATGTTTTTAATCCAATTTCATGTTTGGTTATGTAAAACTATGCTAAATGGTTAGACTACAAATCAAGAATAAAGAGAGCCAAACTATATTTTGTCAGGTATCATAGATTCCATATGAAGTTGAATAAGTGTTGTAGATATTTCATTATACAGTTTTCTCATTAGAAAAATGTTAACATCTTAACAACTAATGAGTTAGCTTTCCTTGCTCAAATAAAGCAAAAGTAATGTTTTATGAATTTTCTTTGACTTTATTCAAAGGGGAGAAAATGCCTATTTCCAATGCATATAAGCTGAATTCCATTATGAAGAGCAACTTTGCTTGCTAAAAAAAGAAGGGGTAAAATTATATATCTTTATTAGCAGTCTTCCTCCCAGCCATATAGCAATACAACCTGTACCTGAGCTCTGACACTTTTTCCCTGACATTTCGAAAAGCAAGTGGAAAATGTCATATACTACAACTCTACTTGAGGGCATAAATTGAGTATGAGCAGAGAATCTTCTCTGGTCACCCATTCTTACAAGTCCAGGATGTATTAGTTAAGGAAAGGCAAGAGACAAAAGAAGATAAAAATAGTAAATAAGACTTAAAATGCATATTTTTGACCACTTTCTGGCCCTATACTCACTATGGTTTTGTTCTTTCTAATATAACTCTCTGGTTTTATTATGTAAAAGGGGATAAAGTACAAAAGAAAGAATCAGTGATTCTTTCAGTTCTTCCAAACTTAGGAATATGTGATGGGGCAAATATTTTCCCTCCAAATGAGTGACCCAAGAGAAACCTAGAACCTTTTCTCCATTCATTTCTCTACTCTATCCTTTATTTTGTAGACTTGAGAATCACAGAGTTGTCAGACTCTGTGAGTGTAAGATTACATGGTCAGTAGTCAAGTGGTTCATCTATCTCTATTACAAAATCATATTAGAAGGGACAGATCCAAAATATCTGAGGAAAGGCAGGAAATTGCCTGACTTCTCCTCAAGATCACTCCAAATACTTTCAAATAATGGTATGAAAATTCCTGGAGCAGCAGAACCCACAAAAAACAGGATGAAATAATTTTCCACCAAAAGACAACATAGAAGATCAGCAGGAAAGGTCTATTGCACTAGGGTGAGAGTGGAGTATAGCCTAGCACAGGCTACACCAGTACAGACCACACCCCAGCACAGACCCAGACCCAGAAAACCAGGAACAGGCCTTGGGAGCCTCTGAATCAGCAGCAGCAGCAAATGCTTCTGGAACTCAGCCCACAGACAGTAAATGGGTCCAAAAAATGGTCAAAAGATTATAGGTATCTAATTGCTAACACTGAGGGAGGACCCTGTTGTTTTGTCCATACTCAGAACCAGGTCACAGTCTTGAGTAGTAGTCCCAGGCAGGATAGTAGTACAAGAGTGAGAGTAATGCAAGAAAATCATGAAAAAAAAAAAGTCAACCGCTTGGTAAAACAAATACTGAAGAAAATAACACCTTAAAAAAACAGACTAGGCCAAATGGTAAAATAGCTACAAAAAGCCACTGAGGAAAGGCCTAATTGGCCAAATGGAAAATGAGGTCCAAAAGCTCTCTGCAGAAAATAACTCCTTAAAAATTAGGATTGAGCAAATGGAAGCAAATGACTTTATGAGATATCAAGACACAATAAAGCCAAACAAAGAATGAAAAAAAATGGAGGCAATGTAAAATATCTCATTTGAAAAACAACTGACTAGGAAAATAGATCCAGGAGAGATAATCTGAAAATCATTCGACTACCTGAAAGCCATGATCAAAAAAAGAGTCTGGACATCGTTGTCCAAGAAATTGTCATGGATAATTGTCGTGATATTCTAGAAGCAGAAGGTAGAATAGAAATTAAACGAATCCCCTAATCACTGTCTGACAGAGATAGTGAAATGAAAACTTCCAGGAATTTTATAATGAAATTCTAGTGTTTCCAAGGTAAGGAGAAAATATTTCAAGGAGTCAGAAGGGGAAAAAAATAAGGTTCAGAGAGCCACAGTCAGAATAGCACAAAATTGAGCAGTTTCTGCATTAAAAGATAGGATGGCTTGGGATATGATATTCTGGAGGGCAAAGGAGATTACAACAAAGAATCACCTACCCAGCAAAACTGCATATAATCCTTCAGGGGGAAAAATGGGAATTTAATGAAAGAGATGACTTCCAGGCATTTGTGATGAAAAGACTTGAGCTGAATAGAAAGTTTCATTTTCTTTTTTTTTTTTTGGTTTGCTTGGGTTTTTTTTTTTTGTTTTTTTGGGGGGAGGGGGGGCAATGAGGGTTAAGTGACTTGCCCAGGGTCACACAGCTAGTAAGTGTCAAGGGTCTGAGGTCAGATTTGAATTAAGGTCCTCCAGAATCTAGGTCTGGTGGTTTATCCACTTCACCTAGCTGACCCCGAAAATTTCACTTTCAAATACAAGGCTCTAGAGAAGCATAACAGGTATGAATTGAATATGAAGGGATTATATCTTTAAAAAAATAAAATTAATGTGTAAGAGATAAATTCCCTGGGAGAAAGGCAAAGGGAGAGGTGGAATGCAGGAAAGTATGTCACACAAAAGAAATAAGTAAAAGCTTATACAGTGGAGGGGAAATTGGGGAGGAGCTGGGGAGTAAGTGAACCTTACTCTCATCAGAATTGGCTTCAAGAGGGTTTAACATACACACTCAATTGGGTATAGAAATCTATCTTACCCTGCAGGAAAGTAGGAAGGGAAGGAAAAATGAGGGGGAGGTAATAAAAAAGAGGGCAGATTGGGAGAGGGGCCAGTTAGAAGCAAAACACTTTTGAGGAGGGACAAGGTGAAAGGAAATAGAAAATAGAGTAAATTTAAGAGGATGGAGGGAAATACAGTTAGTAATAATAACTGTAAAATAATTAGAAACAAGTTTGTCTGATAGGCCTCCTTTCTCAAACACATAGAGAACTGAGTAAATTTTTTTTTAAATAAGAGTCATTTTCTAATTGATAGATGATCAAAAGATATGAAGAATGTTCAGATAAAACAATCAAAGCTACCTATAGCCATATGAAAAAAAAATGCTCTAACTCACTATTTTTTTTAGTGAGGCTATCAGGGTTAAGTGACTTACCCAGGGTCACACAGATAGTAAGTGTCAAGTGTCTGAGGCCAGATTTGAACTCAGGGCCTCCTGACTCCAGGGCCAGTGCTCTATCCACTGCACCACCTAGTTGCCCTCTAACTCACTATTCATTGGAGAGATGCAGGTCAAAACAATTCTGGTGTACTACCTCATACCTATGGGATTGGATAATAGGACAACAGAGGAAAATAACTAATGTTGTAGAGGATATGGGGAAAATGAAACATTAATGCTATATTAGTGGAGTTGCAAACTGATTCAAACATTCTTTAGAGCAATTTGGAACTATAGCGAAAGGGCTATAAAACCATGCATACTCATAGACCTAGTAGTATCCCTACTAGGTCAGTATCCAAAAAGAGATAAAAAACAAAAATTTGATTTCAAAATTGAGGAGATGCCCATCAATTGTTTAATGGCTGAACAAATTATGGGATTAGATTGTGACGGAATAATATTATGCTATAAGAAATGATGAGCAGGATCCAATCAGAAAAACCTGTAAAGACATATTAGCTGATGCAAAGTGAAATGTCCTGTATACAAAGTAACAGCAACATTGTAAGATGGTCAGATGTGAATGACTTTGCTATTTTAAGCAATACAATAATTTAAGACAAATCTGAAGGACTTATGAAAAATGAGATCCATCTTCATTGAAAGAACTGATCGTGTCTGAATACAGATTTAAGCATATATTCTAGTTCCTTTTTCTTAATTTTTTGTCATTTTTCCCACAACCTGACTAATGTGAAAATGTTCTGCATGACTACAAATGTATAACTTACATTTAATTATTTTGTTCTTAAGTGGGGGGGGTGGGGAAGGAGAGAGGAAAAGAATTTGGAAAGCAAAATTCTAGAAATTGACATTAAACATTGTTTTACTTGTAATTGGGGAAAAATAAAATTCTAAATAAATGAAAGGAGTAATGATACAAATCATATTGAATCCTAGAACAGGAGATTGCAAAAATTAATATTTATAATAAAGCTATAAGATTCTCTTCCAGTTGATTCAGCCCTATCTTACTCTCTTATCTTCTCTTTTTGACTTCCATTTCCCTGCTTTTGCCAACCACTTTAAACTCTGCTCCTATCAAGTTATGAAACCATTGTTTCCAAGCACAGCAATATTCTTTCCCACTGATATTGAACCTTGAACTTCTTTTGCTGTGTCCTTCCTGTATACCCAGTGTTTATTGTCATAATCATAATCCTAGAAATTCTGTTCTGAGTCATGGATCTTCAATTCCTATCATGGATTTTTTTCTGTGTATCAGCTCAGCTAGGGTTTTATTAATATATACAGATTTCACAGGGATATTTTTTGCAGCTGTTAAAACAATCTAGACTTTAAAGACATGCACAACATTTGTGTTTCAATAAAAACCAAAAAAACGCAAATATTTATTTCTAAAATATTTTATCCAATCTCTCCTAAAGCTAATTTATAATAATATCCAAGGTGGGGGGACTTGTTTTCCTTTTCCCCTGAATTTTATGTTTGTGAAGCAGTATGGAGTAGTGATAATGAAAACAAAACAAAACACTAGATTTGGAATAAGAGGGCCTGGATTCAAATTCTGGTTCTTTCAATTATCTGTCATTGGGCAAGTCACATAAATCTCTCTGAAATAGTTTCCTCCTCTGGAAAAGGAAGAAATTGGAAAACATAATCTCTAAAATTTCTTCCAGATCAAAACCTTATGGTTCCATGACCTGACCAGAATAAATGAAAATTCAAATCTTTCAAATAAGAGATTAAAACCTTAAAAGAGAACATTAAAACTAAAGGCAGAACTACAAGGCAGTATTTCTGTGCTGAAACTTGCTCAGCAAATCCCAATGAAAGTAATATTTAAAACTGAGCAGGCTGAGCCTCTGCCCTTTTAACTGAACTCCCCTCCATTCCTCCTACACAGGAAGGAAGGGAAGTAAGAAAAACCCCTCTCAAAAGACACTTCAAGCATTTTCCCCTCTCTCTTTTCTTTGAATACCGGACACAAATAGACTCTCTCTATTTCTGTCCCATCATGAGCCATATTCATTTCTAGTCTGTAAATGCCTAGAGGCTAAGGTGATAGGTGCCACATACATTTTTAAATAAAATGGAATGGAGTCTTGTGGAGGGAAAGAAAAAAAAAACAAAAGATGGGCTCCTTAAAACTGGGTTGCTTTTCCTTTCATCTACTTGACAGCACACTTTGTATTTTTCTTCTACTACTGATGAACATCACTTGATTTTATTCTCCCTTTAAATTAAATGCCTTTTTTTCTCATTGTCTTTGCATATATACATTATCCTGCCTATTACATATCCAAAAATAGCACATGCATGAACACACCTACATATATGTACACACATATGTACATATATACTCATAAGATTTCAACTTGGTAGCTGGTATTTCCTTAGCTAAGGCCACCATTGATCTCAAATTATAAAGACATAAACAAAAAGGATTTACAAGAATGATAGAAATTGCTTTTAATTTGGCCTTTAGGCTCTAAGTTTAAACGTGGATTGGGGCTCAGCTTCCTAATGTCATAAATTCAGAATAAAGGATGAATCAGACTCAAATATCCTTTATAAGTTTATGAATCTTAGCTTATTTTACCTTTCAAGTCAGTGCTGTATGAGAGAGCAATATATATACACACATATTTTCATTATTCTTTTCTTTTGTGGGGCAAAGAGAGTTAAGTGACTTTCTCAGGGTCACACAGATAGTAAGTGTCAAGTGTTTGAGGCCAAATTTGAACTCAGGTCCTCCTGAATCCAGAGCCAGTGCTTTATCCACTGCCCCACCTAGGTGCCCCCACAAAAAATATATTTTTAAAAAGATGAAAAGAAATAGCAGGGTACCTAAAAGATACCCTTAATATTCAGGATACATAGAACATGTTCATGAAGAATTTCGTAATTACCACTTGCATTATTTTCACATATAATTTCAGATGCTTAAATTTATGAGTTATTGATCTTTTACCTGAGGGGAATGAGTAGCAGCCTACTGACATTCCCAGATATGCTGTTGATTCAACCTTGCCCATTACTTGTATAACTTCCTAAATCTTGTAGTTTTTCCTCCCTCTGGATGCAGACTGTCTGCATTTATTATGGCATTCATTTAAAGTAGACTCTTGATAAGATCACAGCAAGAGGTTAGAAAAATTAAAGCTGTCAAAAACATACACAATTAAAATTTGTAAAATTAATGGGCTGCAAAATAGGAAAGGGTTTGCAGTAGGCAGTCCAGATGATCAGGACAACAGGAGACACTATTAAACTGATCATGATAAATGTTGACAGAGAAGTTTCCATGTTGAAAAGTGTATATATTGGAAAATTGAAGGATAATCTCAAAGCCCTGTGTGTTATGGTCAACATAAATTGCCAATCATGTAAAATTTCTATCATAAGTCTCTGTCAAAACACAACAAGCACTTGAAGACTACTAAACTGTCATATGACTATATTATAGTGAACTCATAACCTGAATGTTTTGAGGAATTATTATAATTCATCGGCTTGATTTTCAACAAATGAAATTTGTCAACATGCTATAACACTTGGGAAAAAAGAGGAATAGGTCTTATTCCTTTGGAAGGAATAAGTAAACATATTTATATAGTACCAGTGCCTATATTCATAGAACTGAATCTATGACACAGTGGATAGAGTGCAGGTCTGATATCATGACCTTTATCTTTGTGAGTTCTATTCTGGCCTCAGACACTTACCAGTTGTATAATCCTGAGCAAGTCATTTAACCCCTTTTACCTCATTTTCCTCATTTGTAAAATTATCTGAAGAAGGAAATGTCAAGCTACTCGAGTGTCTGCCAAGAAAACCCCAAATGCAGTCACAAAATATCAGATGTAACTGAACAACAAAATTGGATAAGACACCAGACACTTTTCATTTAAAATATAAATATAGATATTCTATTATTTTGAATTTGCTTTTAAAGTGTCTGAAGGGATAAAGAAGTCACTCTCTGAACTGAAGTCTCATTTGGTGAAAATATATAATTTTAATGCTAAGAAACTTTTAGAGCAAGTTAGAGACTCCAAAAGATGTTAAATTAGCACAGCAGATCAGTTGATGTTAATTATGCTGATTATCAAATCACTAAAGAGTTATGTATTAGAGGTACAAGTACAACGTCTCCCATTTTTCTCAGCTGACTCACTAAAATAGAGCCAGGTGGAAGAGAGTGTACATACTGAAGCAATGTTGCCAAAATCAAATAGAAATAGACCACCAAATGAAACATAAGGATTACTATTTTTTCTTAGAAAACCACATTAATATTATGTCTGTTGCATTGTACTTTTATTCATTTTATTAAATATGTCTCAATTACAGTTTGATCTTCTTGCCCAATTAGGAAATTGATATTTCTGCATTAGAACATTCTAAAATCTTCAAGGAATACAAAACTTTTAAATTGCTACATAAAAGATGCAAGGGAGTGGAGTGAGTGGGATTCCTGAGAATAAACTAAAAGTGATAAGAAGATATGGGGCAGCTAGGTGGCACAGTGGATATAGCACCAGCCCTGGATTCAGGAGGACCTGAGTTCAAATCCAGTCTCAGACACTTGACACTTACTAGCTATGTGACCCTGGGCAAGTCACTTAAGCCTCATTGCCCCACTAAAAAGGAAAAAATATTTAAAGTGATCAGAAGAGAAATAAATATTTTATAGAATTTGAGCAGTGGTATAGACATTAGAAACAATCCTTTCATGGAATAGAAGTAGAAACTAAGGCCCAGAATAAAGAAATTACATAGCCAAATTTTCATTGATAATCAGTGGCAAAACCAGGGATAAAATGTATTTTTCTAAAATTTCAGTGCAGTAGTTCTTTACCACACCATATCCTCTTTCCAGAGAAGGGAACTTTATTTTAGCACTAAAGCTCTTTGAAATTCTGAAGCACAAATTTCCCAAATCCAAATACTGGAGTTTGATGAAAATAGGGTCCAAAATAAATTGATTATCATTTATTTGCATATTCCTGAAAAGGAATTTGATCTGAAGACAGAATATGACAAAGCAATGGTGAGTAGTTTTAATTTAGTAAGGAATCTATCTAATTTTTTTTTAAATGAAGGCTTTGTATTTTCAGTTCTGCTATAAATTTTCTATCCAGAGTTAACAATAACTAGAGAGAAGTGAATATATTCATCATTATGCTTATGTTATGACAAAAACCACATAATTAACAAGATCCTGAGACTCACAATAAAGGAACAAGGCTTTTTGAGAAATTAAAAAAATATATCTGTAAATAGTACTCTTGTAAACCCAAATCCTTGTGGTGACAAAAAAAAAAAAATCAAAGTTCTTGATGAGAAAAATTTGTAACGTAAGGACTAATAAAATGTGTATACAAGGTTTTGGTGATCTGGTAGGATCACTCAAAATTAACATATATATTGGGCCAGCTGGGTTGCACAGTGGATAGAGCATCAACCCTGGATTAAGGATGACCTGAGTTCAAATCCAGACTCAGACACTTAACAATTACTAGCTGTGTGACCCTGGGCAAGTCACTTAACCCCAATTGCCTCACCAAAAAAAACAAACAAAAGGCAAAAACACAAATATATTGATACACTTTGAAAATGTACAAAAAGTCTGTGATTTCATTAGGGTAGTTACTCATTCACTGCTTACTTATTACTGCATTCTACTCCTTGTTGTTGTTCAGTTATTAAGAGGAGTCTTCTTCAACTTAAGCTTGCATCCTATCCACTGTACCACCTATCTGCTCTAACCTCCTCTTTCTTTAGTCAATAATTTTGTGAGTTTTTTCTTGGAAAAAGAGCAGAGTCAGAAACATCATAGAGTCAAAAAGGAATAAAGTATATTAAACCTTGGTTCATCCCCAAAATGGAAGCACCCGAAAGAATTCACAAAATGGTGAAAGTTGCCAGCATGGCATAAGTATGTTCTAGGGTGAAAAGTCCTAAGGTTTTGAAAGAAGATTACATGTTGAGTCCCCATTATATTCAGAATGTTGAGGACAGAGACTAGTCCCCCCAGCCCCTTTTATTTATCATATTCTCAGTGCTTGGTGTAGTGCCTGCCTACATGTTTGTTGACTTGATTTGACTTCAAAGAAACAAAATAAAAACATCAAATTCTTTATAGAATTAGATTAAAACTTTGAGAAATGGTTTTGATAACTGTAAAAATGGCAGATCTACATGAGCAGACATGCTGGTTCAGCTTAGCTGAATAAGTTTATTGTTTTGCCTATTATTACATAGATCATAATATCTAAAATAACAGTAACCTAAATTGACATATTTTTGAAGGTTTAAAGAACACTTTTGTTAACATCCCTAAGAATTATGTATGCATCATAATTAGCCCTGTTTTATACATGAAGACATTTATGCTAAAGGAATAAGTGACTGGTCAAGGGCCACATAATTAAGTATTGTAAGCAGGATTAAAATAAAAGTCTCTCTTGGCTACAATATATCACTCTTTTAAAAATCACTACTCTGTAAATATGTATATGGACTTTAAAATATAATCTGGCACTAATTATGGTAGCTTTTTTAAAGTTTAGAATCTAGTATGAGGTATGGCTTTTTTATAGTTTTTTCTTTTATTTTTTATTATGAAATTGAAAGGTATTTATTAATTATTTTTGTGTATTCTTTCCCTGGATACCAGTTGTATTTATTGTCTTAACCATACTGATTTATAGTCATATAAGGTTTTGTTTCTTGTTTCATGTGAATAACCTCAAATTTTGTAAGCTCCATGAATTCAAAGCCTATGTCATACACTGTTTAAAATAATTCATTATACATTTGAACTCATGTTCAAAGAAATATTTTGGAACTTTTTTAATGTAAATACTGTGAATTTGATGTTAAGCTTCTTGATCTAAATTACCACAAAATAAGTTAATAGGTATGAAGGTTGGTGGTCTCATTCAAACATGAGCAAATGTAATGTGTAATATCTATAACATTGCAGTAGTGGAACTGTGTGAATGTACTAGAGATGACATGTATTGACTTAACTAAACTTTTTGTTCAGGTCTCAAAAATTCTCAAAATTTTGAATGATGTGCAATTAAAAGTCTCAAAATATGAGTCTAATGGATTTTAAAAATCTCTGACAAGGCTAATAATTCCTTGAGAAGACATGTACATATCATTTGTTATTATGGGAAAATGGCAACATTAAGGAGTAAGAATGCAGAGGAGTGAGTAGGACAAAGAGAACATTGTATACAGAGACAGCAATATTGTTTGATAAAGAATTGTGAATGACTTAACTATTCTAAACAATACAATGATCTAAGACAATCCCAAAGGACTATTGATGAAAGATACTATCTACCTCCAAAGAAAGAATTGACATTGATGGAGCAGACTAAAGCATGCTATTTTAAACTTTCTTTTTTTTTTCTTTTATTTAAGTTTTCTATATATAAAAATACTAGTGTGGTAATGTTTTTATATAATTACACATTTATAACCCATATCAGATTGCTTACTGCCATATCAGGGAGGATGGATGGGTGGGAGGAAAGAAGGGATAAAATTTGGAATTCAAAACTATAACTTAAAATGTTTATTATTTAAAAAAAGAAGACAGGGGAAGTAATATGGGTTAGGCACATCCATACAACAGAAATAGTATGGCATCATCATGTTGTCATCTCACATAGATAGGAGGGAGTGAGACAGAGAAGTTGAAATGAACTCTTGGAAAGAGCGTCACTTCAGAACATTGACTTCCAGAAGTTGGGGTAGTGTACATTAGCACTAATTCCTATTAGGAAGGAAAAATGAGGTCATGGGAGAAAAGGGGTCAGGGAGGGTTAAACAGATGTTATGGTTTCAGTGGGGTGATTTCATGAAATCAAAAGTAATGAGTAAAGAATGAAGTGCTTAAACGAAGTTATAAATTAAAAACACAAACTCTGCCAATTCTCATCAAGCTGAATAATCTTTACATATGGCCTCAGTGATGGATCATATGTCTTTGATGAGTTCTAGCTTATATAAATTCATAAAAGCTCATCTTCATCTTTGACTCAGGGTAAAGTGGTAATTTTTGAAGCCTGTCTGTAAATCAGTAGAAAGATATTGATCTATTTTGTTTTCCTTTCGTTTTTGTAGTTACATAAGTTTAGTCATGGAAAACATTCCCATATCAGTCATGTTGGGAAAAAAATAGACAAGAAAAAAAAGAGGAATTCCAAGACAGAGTCAATATGGCAGAGTTAAACCAGGAAGTTATCTGAGCTCTCCCAAGTTTTCCTGGATTCAATGCTAAATTAAGACTCAAAATGGATTCTGGAGCTACAGAACCAATAAAAATACAGAGTGAAGCAATGTACCAGCTTGAGATAACTTATGAGGTCTTCAGAAAAGGTTTGTCTCACTTGGGTAAAAGGGGAACATAGCTCAGTGCAGAAGGTGTCTAGGCAAGCCACTAAAAAGCTCTTAGCCACAGCATATATCAGTAGTTGAGGACTCTGTGTCCCAACTCAGCAAACTAGTGCCACAGCTGACCAGGTTTGAGTCCCTAGCCCTACATAGAAGGCCATCTGCCAGTTGGGGCATCTGCTACACAGCAGTCCCAACTAGGCTGAGCCACTCCAGTAGAGTGATCAAGCTACGAGAGGCTAAGGTTTCAGAGCAGAAAGTCAGTGACTGGGCCGCTGGCCCTTAGCAAAAGAAGCCCGGTACAGTGCACACTGTAACCCAAGAGCAGAAATCAACTTCAAAAGGCATGAAAGAAGCTAAAATATGAATAGGAAACAAAAAACCCCTCATCATAGGAAATTACTATGGAGACAGGGAGAACCAAATCAAATTCAGAGTAGGACAACAATGTCAAAACACCTACATGTGAATCCTTAAAGGGGAAGAGGAATTCGTTTCAAGATCACAACCCTTATTAGAAGAGCTCAAGGGGGCAGATAGATGGCACAATGAATAAAGCACCATTCTTGGATTCAGGAGGACCTGAGTTCAAATCCAGCCTCAGACACTTGACACTTGACACTTACTAGCTGTGTGACCCTGGGCAAGTCACTTAAACCTCATTGCCTGGCCAAAAAAAAAAAAAAAAGCTCAAAATTATTTTACAAACCAAATAAAAGAAATAGAAGAAAAATTCCAGAATTATCATGTAAAGGAGAAAATTCTTCAAGCAGCCAGAAAGAAACCATTTAAAGATCAAGGAGCAACAATCAGGATGACACAGGACCTGGCAGCTCCAACATGAAAGCATTGGATTATTTTGAATATGATATTCTGAAGAACAAAGCAACTTGGATTACAACCAAGAATGTACTACCCCCAAAAATTAACCATAATCTTTAAGAGGAAAAGATGGACATTCAAAGAAATAGGGAACTTAAAAACTTTCCTAATTAAAAGTCCAGAATTGAGCTGAAAATGCAATCTACAAATTCAAGATTCAAGAGAAGCATAAAAAGGTGAAATGGGGGGAGAGGGTGAAACATCTTATTCAATGAGCTTTAAATGTTTACATCCCTACATGGTAAGAAGTTACTTTTAATTCTTGAGAACTATATCTTTATTGAGGCATATAGGAGGACCACACATAGACAGAGGGTCTGTGTATACTTTGATTTTTTTGTGAGGCAATTGGGGTTAAGTGACTTTCCCAGGGTCACACAGCTAGTAAGTGTTGTGTCTGAGACCAGATTTGACCTCAGGTACTCCTGAATCCAGGGCCAGTGCTCTATCCACTGTATCATCTAGCTGCCCCTATACTTTGATTTTGATGTGATATTAAAAAAAAACAACATAAGGGGTGACAAAAAGGATCATACTGGGAGAAGAGGAAAAGGAAGGGAGAATAGGGTAAATTATGTGGTCATAAAGAAGAACAAAAGATCTATTATAATAATAGGAAAGAAGGGAGAGGTGAGAATTGTTTCAACTATATTCTCATCTAATTTAGCTCAACAAGGGAATAAAACACTCAGTTGGGTATAGAATGTTATCTTTCCCTATGGGTCAGTAAGAGGGGAAAGGGGAAAGCAAAGTGTGGGGTGCTGTAAGAGGGAACAGCAAGACTAGGAGGCAAGAGGGAAGGAAAAAGGAGGTGGGGTTAATAGAAGGAAGAGAAAAACTTGGAGGCAAAAGGGAGGTGGGGTGGATAGAAGGGAGGGCACATGGTGGTCAGAAGCAAAAAACTGGTGAGAAGAGAAAGGGGGAAAGGAAAGAGAAAAGTATAAAGAAGGTAAAAATAGGATGCAGGGAAATACACAGTTAGTAATCTTAAATGTGAATGTGCATGGGATAAGCTCTTGATAAAACAAAAGTGAATAGCAGAGTGAATTAAAAACCAGAAAACTACAATATGTTGTTTACAAGAAACACATTTGAAGCAGAGAGATACAGAGAAAAGGTATAAGTCTGGAACAGAATATATTATGCTTCACCTCAAGCAAAAAACAGAAACAAAAACAAAACAACAACAACAAAAAAACAAATCAGGATAGCAATCCTGATATCAAACAAAGCAAAAGCAAAAAGAGATCTAATTAAAAGAGATAAGAAAAGAAGCTACATCTTGCTAAAAGGTACCATAAACAATGAGATAATATCAATACTAAACATATATCACCAAGTGGCAGAGCATTCAAATCATTAGAGAGGAAGGTAATTGAGTTACAAGCATCAATAACCAACAAAATTATATTAGTAGGTGACCACAACCTCCCCCTCTCAGAATTAGATAAATCAAACTAAAAAAGAAATAAAAAAGAATTTAAGGACTTTAATATAATTTTAGAAAAATTAAATACAATAGATCTCTGGAGAAAACTGAATAGTGCATATCACCTATGCAAAAATTGACCATGTATTAGGGCAGAAAACCTCACCATCAAATGCAGAAAGGCAGAAATAGTTAATGCATCCTTTTTTAGATTATTATGCAATAAAAAGTATGTGTAATAAAGGTCCATGGAAAGATAGACCAAACATTAATTAGAAACCAATCTCATCCTAAAAAATGAATGAGTGCAACAACAAGTCAGAGAAACAATCAATGACTTCATCTAAGAGAATGACAATAATGAAACAACACACAAAAACTTATGGGATGCAGCTAAAGCAGTTCTTAGGGGAATTTTTTTTTTTTGATCTCTAAATGCCTACATGAATAAAATAGAAAAAGAGGACATCAATGAATTGGTCATGCAACTAAAAAAGCTAGAAAAAGAACAAATTAAAACCCATCAATTAAATAGTATCTATCCAAAATAATAAGAAAGCTTTATGTGTAATTGGGATAAATTAGAAGTTATCCCAATAAAATCATGGGTGAAACAAGGATGTCCATTATCACCACTATTATTCAATATTGTAACAGAAATGTGAGCCACAGCAACAAGAGAAGGTAAAGAAATTAAAGGAATTAAAACTGGCAAGGAAGAACAATACAATCATTCTTTGCAGATGATATGATGGTATAATTAGAGAATGCTAAAGAATCAACAAAAACCTCCTTGAAACAATTAACCACTTTAGCAATTTTGCAGGATATAAAATAAAGTGACATAAATCATCAGAATGTTTATATATGAAGACAAAGCTTAGAAGCAAGTGATAGAAATAGAAATTCCATTTCAAATAACTGTAGACAATATAAATATTTGGGAGTCTACCTGCCACAGCAAACCCATGAACCATTATGAATACAATTACAAAACACTTTTCATACAAATAAAATCAGATCTAAATAATTGGGAAAATATCAATTGCTAATGGACAGGCCAAACTAATATAATAAAAATGACAATCCTACCTAAATTAATTTACTTATTCAGTGCCATACCAACCTGACTACCTAAAATTTTTTACAGAGCTAAAAAAATAATAACAAAATTCATCTTGAAGAACAAAAGGTCATTAATATCATGGGAAGTAATGAAAAATAAATGCACAGGTAGGTGGATTAGCTATACCAATTGAGAAGCTATACTATAAAGTGGCAGTCATCAAAACTATTTGGTAGTGGCTAAGAAATAAAGTGGTGGATAAATGGGTTAGCCATAAAAACAAAAACAAAGAAATAATAAATATAGTGAATCTCCTGTTTGAGAAACCCAAAGACTAAAGCCTCCAGGATAAGAACTCACTATTTAACAAAAACTTCTCAGAAAACTGGAAAATGGTATGGCAGAAAATATGCATCGACCAACATCTCACACTGTACACCAAAGTAAAGCCATAATGGTTAGATGATTTAGACATAAAAAGTGATACCAAAGGCAAATTAGAAAAGGAAGGAATAGTTTACTTATCAGATCTATGGAGAGGGGAAGAATTTATGATCAAAGATGAGATAGAGAAAATTGTGAAATTCAAAATGGTTCATTTGGATTACATTATATTTAAAAGGTTTTGCACAAACAAAACCAATGCAATGAGGTAAAAATCACTGATAATTGCCAAGACTGCAGTGGGTGACCTTGGCATTTCCAAGTAAAGGTATTTCCAGGTCTGGATTCAGGAAGGCCTCAGTTCAAAGCCTGCCTCAAAAATTTCCTGCAGAAGTCTTATAGTTTCTTTCATTTTGTTTCCACATCTGTAAAATATGATAAGAATGTCACATACCTTCAAGTTTTTTTTGTGATTTGCAAATGAGATAATATTTCTAAAGAGGTTCTCAGTTTCAAGTAAAAAATAAATATTAATTTTTTAATTATTGTTGTTGCTATTATCACCCTATTATTTTAGCCTTATTATTATTTCACAAATTTCATTATTATTATAATTCTATGAATATATTTTATACCTTTCTTCAAACCTATTTGTGTTATATAAAATGTTTAATCCAAGCCCCACTCTCATTAAAATAAACATTCTTTAGGAACAAGAACTTAACAGTTTTTCATCTTTTTTTATCCAGTGCCTTGTTACACATTTTGGGTGCATTAAAAAAAAAGCTTGAGTTAAATCAAATCTTGAAGAAATTGATATTAATTAAAACCAGCATTACATGGAGGTAAAGGCAAAAGAAACTAGAACCAAAAGAATGAAGATCCATTCAAGAAGAAATGTTTCTAGATATCTGTGAGACTTTTCAAAGGCCATGGGATTAGATATTCCATTAATGGAAGAAGAAAATTAGATATAGATGTTGCTCTTTAGCATTTATATAGTGATTACCATTATTTTTAATCACTTCATTTGCCATTAATAGAACACAACTTTCTCAAAGACTTTGGTAGTAATTTTAGTGGTATCCCTTCAACCATCTAATGCACTGAGTCTAATTTTTTTCTATTTCTTAAGACTAAGCTGGAATTTATGCATTAAATTATGAATGCAAGGTCAGATAAGTCAGTGACAGAATTAGCAGCGTAAGTTTTATTTTCTACTCTTATTCATTGCCTAAGGTAGCAAGTGTTATAAAATCATTCATCAAATGATAAAAAATATTTTAAATTATATCCATTTTGATAACCAAACAAATGGTAAAATTAGTCCAATTTGTTGAAGGGCCCATTTAGACTAAGTAGGAAAATTAGCATTTTAAAATTCTGAACACAGGGCTATCCCATGTGGAAATAGACATTGATCACAGTGACAATATAGAGAAAATAGTTTCAGTTTGGTTCTCCTGTAGCATACATAAAATGATTTAATTACTTGAATCAGTGTCTACTATTTCCAAATATACTCTTTAATACAGTTCTGGTATTGCTGAGTGTAATTTCCCGAATATGCAAATTAAAGAACTTATGTAGTAGCAAAGTATTGGAAACAAAGTAGATTCCCATCAACTGCACAAAGACTAAACAAACTGTGTGATATATTCATGTGATAGAATATTATTATAAGATAAAAAGTAAATATTAAGGATACAAGGAGTATATGATGGATTTAAATAATATTTAATTTATTTAAATGAAACAATGTGAAATAAGAATCAGGAAAACAAGATACAAAATGACTACAAAAATTCTGGTGGAAAAATAACAATTTAAAAAATGTTGCAATATTACTGAGCTTTGCCCCAAAGATGAGAGAAGGGAAAGGACTTCCTTCCCTTCCCTGAAGAGTTTCTGCAGTTTGTGAGACTATAGATGTGAAAAATTGTATATATTGCCAAATATGATTGATATATTGGCTGGTCTTGTTGAACTCATGTTTTGTGTCTTATTATGAGAAATAGTTCTCTGGATAGGAAAAATGGTACGGTATATTGAAAAATAAATTTTATATAAAACCATAAGATGGAAATATTTTCACAAAAATTACACATAGGCTAACCAAAATTTATAATTCAGAAACATAATGTTTCTGTTTCTCTCTCTAGATATGATACATATACATAAACATACAAATATACCCCAACCAGTCAAAATTTTATTTTAATTAATTATTTAAATTTCCTCTGGATTTCCAACTTAGCAACATGCATATTTTCTTTTTTTTATTTATCATATCTCCTACAAATAAGGTGTTCAAACTTATTGTAGGCCATATTTATGTAAGACAAATTTATGTTGATCATATGCTAGGAACTAATGAAATCATCATTCTAAAATATAAAAATTGGTATATATTTCAAAAAATGAAACATAGAGAAGTGATAAATAAATGAGCATAAGCAAAAAATACAAAAACATATGAAAAAACAAAAATATTCTGAACAATGAGAGGGTAAAAAAAAGGATAAATCACCATTAAAGAGAATGAATGACAAAAAATAAAATAAGACAAAATTTTGGGGAAACAGCAAAGGAAATATTTAGAGGAATAACTCTATATTTGAAAAATGCATTAAAATAGAGAAAAGCAAAGAAGAAAATACTGAGTGATCATTTAAAAAGTGTAAAACATAAGTCACCAAAGCAAAAGTAGTACAAAAGAAGAAAGCAATAAAATGAAAGAAATGAATAAACTAGAGACCACCTATAAATAAAGGCAATAACAGTTCTTTATCAAAATTGATAAACCATTATACCAATTTCTCAAAAAAAAAGGAAAATCAAATTACTAATATAAACATTGTGATTTCATGATTAATTGGTAAACATGAAAAAGGACAACCAGAATCTCCTAAACACAATTGCATTTCAGAAAATTTGAGAACTTAAAAGAACTGGATAATTTCTACAATATAAAATACCTAAATTAACAAAAGAATTAAACAATTCAATGTTAGAAAGTGAAAGCAAGGGCAAAAAATATTTTACTACAACTAGCAATGCTCTTGATAATTATGTTAGCAATCTGATGTGTCCTATAAAGCTTGAAAGCCTTTAAGATAGGACCTAGTGACACACTCCTAAGGTTCTAAATTTAGAGAAGCTTATAGGCAGAAAGTAGTACACAAGATGATAGTGTTTCTCACTAGAAAAACTCAGAAAATCGTGTATTAAAGAGGAGATGTTTTGATCTATATCAGTAAATCAAGGGTGGGTGTATATATGTTGCTCAGGTAGGGTATATGTGACCACAAAGTAGGAAACAGATTTATTTGTAGATGGGAACTTGTTCACCACATGTCTTTAATGAAAGTATTATAGGAATTTATGGTTAATATTATTTTTTTCTTGTAAAGTGCTCAGAGTTTGAGGACTTAAAAATTAAAATGTTACCATTAGGGGCAGCTAGGTGGCACAGTGGATAGAGCACAAGCCCTGCAGTCAGGAGGACCTGAGTTCAAATCTGGCCTCAGACACTTAACACTTACTAGCTGTGTGATACTGGGCAAGTCACTTAATCCCAATTGCCTCACCAAAAAAAAAAAAAAAGAAGTTACCATTAGTCATTATAAATACACAGTTTATTTACTTAAGCCAAAATCTGCCTTAAAGTAAATAATGTGGCCTGAGTATGCGCACTTGCATCACCATTATTATGGCAAATTAGGACCTAACTTTAAAAATATATTTGCAGACTTCCTGGGTGGAGCCAAGAAGGCAGAGGACAGGCAGGGACTTCTCGGAGCTCTCCAGCAAATGCCTCCAAATACCTTCAAATAATGACATAAACAATTCTTGGATTAGCACAACCCACAAAAGTATGGAGTGAGATCATTTTCTAGACAAAAATGGCTAAAAGGTTGGCAGGAAAGGTCTGTTCTACCAGGGTGAGAGTGGAGTGTAGAGCCGCACCACACCATGCAGATCCAGCACCAGCCATAGAGAGTCAGGCCTTCAGAACCTTGGAATAAGCAAAGGTAGTGGCTATTTCTGGAACTCAGCTCAGGGACCAGTGAGCAGGTCAAGTAGTTGGCTGGGGAGAGATTCCAGAGGTCTCTGCTGGCACTAAGGTGGAACTATATTGTGTTGCCCATGCTCAGAACCAGAAAACAGTCATGAATGGCTGCCCAGGTTGGGGAGGGATACAGGCAACCACAGTGAAACAAAATTCTGTTCCTGGGTTAAAGAACAAGCAGGCCAGTAATTATTTACAGACCAGAGCACAGGCCAGGGTAGTGTAGAACTTGCCTCTCCTTATATCATACTACCTGGGACACCCTGAATCTTGGGATGGTGTACCATGGAAGCAGTGCCCCACTTTAAGAAGCAGTTAAAAGTCAAGAAATAAGCTGGCAAAATGAGCAGACAGGAAAAAATGTGGACACTAGAAAGTTTCTTTGGTGACAAGGAAGTTCAAAATACACCCTCAGAAGAAGATAACAAAGTCAAAGATCCTACATCCAAAGCTTACAAGAAAAATAAGAATTGATCTCAGGCCATGGAAGTGTTCAACAAGGACTTTTAAGATAAGGTAAAAGAGGGAGAGAGTCTTCCATAGAAAGAACTGATAAAAAGAGCACTTGTGGATTGTAAAAAAAAAGAAAAGAAAGAAAGAAAGAAATTAACAAAATAAATTTTTTTTAAAAGGGAGGGAGAGTAAGAAATAGAACGAGAAATGAGAGTGATGCAGAAGGGTCATAAAAAAGTCAACAGCTTGAAAAGCCAAATGGAAAAGGAAATACAAGAGCTCTATGAAGAAAATAATTATTTAAGAATTAGGATTGAACAAATGGAAGCTAATGACTTTATGAGAAATCAAGACACAATGAAGCATATCCAAATGAATGAAAAAAGAGAGAACAATGTGAAATATCTCCTTGGAAAAGTAGCTAACCTGGAAAATAGATCCAGAAGAGATAATTTGAAAACTATTGGATTACCTGAAAGCCATGATCATAAAAACAGCTTAGGCATCATCTTTTGTTTTTTTGTTTGTTTTGTTTTGTTTTTGGTGAGGCAGTTGGGGTTAAGTGACTTGCCCTGGGTCACACGACCAGTAAGTGTTAAGTGTCTGAGGCCGGATTTGAACTCAGTTCCTCCTGAATCCAGGGCCGTGCCACCTAGCTGCCCCCTAGACATCATCTTCTAAGAAATGGTCAGGGAAAATTGCCCTGATATTCTAGAACCAGAAAGTAAAATCGAAATTGAAAGAATACACCAATCACCTGATGAAAGAGATCCCAAAATGACAACTTCCAGGAAGTTAATAGCCAAATTTCAGAGTTGCTAGCTCAAAGAGAAAATATTGCAAGCAGCCAGAAAGAAACAATTCCAGTATTGTGGGGCCAGAGTAAGGATAACCCAAGATCTAGCAGCTTCTACATTAAAGGATCAGAGGACTGGGATATGATATTCCACAGGGCAAAAGAGTTGGGATTACAACCAAGAATCACCTACCCACCAAAAATAAGTATAATCTTCTAGGGGGAAAATGTCAATTCAATGAAAGAGAAGACTTTCAAGTGTTTGTGATGAAAAGACCTTAGCTGAATAGAAATTTTTCCTTTCAAATACAATACCCTCGAGAGGCATAAAAAAGTAAACAGGAAAAAGAAACTATAAGGATATTAAAATGTTAAACTGTTTATATTTCTACATGAGAAGATGATACTTGTAACTCATAAGAACTTTCTCATTATTCAGGGATGTGGATAGAGTATATTTAGACAAGGGCACAGGTGTGAGTTGAATATAAAGGAATGATATCCTTAAAAAAATAAAATTAAGGGGTGTAAGAGGAATGCACTGGAAGAAAGGTAAATGGAGAGGTGGAATGGTGTAAAGTATCTCACTTAAGAGAAGCAAAAAAAAAAGCTTATGGAGTAGAGGGAAAGTTGGGGGAGTTCTTGGGGAGTAAATGAGCCTTTTCTCCATCAGAATTGGCTCAAAGTGGGAATAACATACACATAATTTGATCGAGCAATCTATCTAACCCTGCAGGAAAGTAGGAGGGGAAGGGAATAAGGGGGAAAGGGTCAAAGAAGGGATGGCAGATTGGTGGAGAGGCAGTCAGAAGCAAAACACTTTTAGGAGACATAGGGTGAAAAAGATAGAAAATAGAGTAAATAGCATGGGGAGGGAATAGGATGGAGGGAAACACAGCAATAGAAATTGTGAAAAATATTTTGAAGCAAAGGCAAGAGCAATGTAAGATTATTATTCTGATGATGATTATGATGATGACAAAGAAAATGGTTGATGGATTGATGATGATGAGATGAAGATGAGGATTGATTAATGACTGATTGATTAATAGGAGGATTGATTGATAATGATGATAAAACATATGGTACTTTGCTGGGCTTTTGTGAAGAAAAATCTTTTTTAGGTATAAGGTACTCTATAATTTTATCTATTACAATTGTTGCAATAATCAAGCTCATTGGTTTATTGTAAGGAAATTAAACTTTAAAGTACTATATAAATTTAGTTTACTATAAAAATATTATCTTACTAGCTATGTGACCCTGGGCAAGTCACTTAACCCCAATTGCCTCACCAAATATATATATATATATATATATATATATATATGTATTATGAGTAGGGTGCTATCAGAAACACCTGGAAAGAACTACATGAGTTGATGCAGGGTGAAATGTACTATATAGAAAATAACAGCAATATTGTAAAATGATCTGCTGTGAATGACTTGTTTATCTTTAGCAATGCAGTGATCCAAGAAAAATCTGAAGGACTTATAATAATGAGATCCATCTCCAGAGAAAGAACTGAAGACATATTGAAGCATAATTTTTGTTGATTCTTTTATCTGTAGTTTTGTTTTTGTCTGTTTTCTTTTACAACCTCACTAAGGTGGAAATGTTTTGTATGACTACTCATGTATAATTTATATTGAGTTGCTTGAGTTCTTGGGAGGGGGTTCGGAAGGAGGGAGGAAGAGAATTTGGAATACAAAGTTTTTTTAAAAAAATGATGCCAAAATTTGTTTTTACATGTAATTTTGGGAAATTAAATTCTAAATTAAAAAAAAAGATATTTGCTATTTGGCATTAAGAAATCTATTAGCTGTATGAGCCCAAGAAAGTTCTATCATTCTTAGTTTACTTTTCTGTAAGTTGATAATGATAGAGCTTACCTTACAGGGTTCTTGTAAGGATCACATGATTGTAAAGTCCTTGTCATAAGATAGATGTTATAAAAATTATTTTCTATGTAATGTGTAGAGCAGTTTGCTCAACTAACTTAAGGTCACCTGATAGCTACTTAATTAATTCATTCTCTTTCAAGTTTTAAAAATACTTAATCCTGTTTAAGGTACTATGTTTCTAAATTTTTTTATAGAGTGCAATTTAGTTAGTAGTTATATGAGTAATGGTAGAAAAGCAATTTCTCTTATAATGTAGATGTTGTTACATTAAGAAATACTGTGAGAAGAAGGAAGAGTCACGATGGCAATGAGTCACCTAAGTTCTCCCTCAAACCCCTCTAAATATCTTCAAATGATATCATAAGACAATTCTTGCAGCAGCAGAATTCACAAAAGTGAAGGATGAAAGAATTTTCCAGCCAAAGACAACTAAGATGGTCATAAGGAAAGGTATGTTACACCCAGATGAAAGTGGAGCTTTGTTTAGCTTAGACCATACCAGTGCAGGCCGAGCCCCAACAAACCAGGAGTAGGCCTTGGAAGCCACTGAATCATCAGCAGCAGCAACTGCTTCTGAAACTTAGCTCACAGAGAATAAGGGAATGGAAAAATTAGCCAGAAGGAAATTACAGTGGTCCTTCTGCTAAAACTGAGTAAGGGCTTGATTTTTTTTTTCAATATTTGGATCCAGGATGCAATTCTGGGTGGCAATCCTTTGGCAGGAAGTAACATTAGTACACAAGAGTTTGTGGCCATAGTGGAGTTGAAAGCTCCTCATAGTTCCAGGGAAGAAAAACTTGTGGTTGCTTGCTGACTTGAGCACCAGGCTAGGAAAGTACTAAAAATATCTTTCCTTAAATTGTACCTACTTGGAAGAATCGAAAACTTACAAATCCCTAGAAGTATCTCTGAAAATAGCTGCACAAACTCACTGAAGTTTGGGACAGTGTGGCCTCCACACTGTCAAAAAGTAAAAAGTCAAGAAATAGTCTAGGAAAATGAGCAAACAGAAGAAAAAAAAATCTTGACCCTAGAAAGTTTCTATGGTGACAAGGAAGATCAAAATATACCCATAGAAGAAGATAACAAAGTCAAAGCTCCTAAATCCAAAGCTTCCAAGAAAAATATGAATTGGTCTCAGGCCATAGAAGCACTCAAAAAGGACTTTGAAAATAAAGAAGTTAATGGAAAAAATGGAAGGAAAAATTAGAGTGATGCAAGAAAATCATGGGGAAAAAGTCAACAGCTTGAAAAGCTGAATTGGCCAAATGGAAAATGAGGTACAAAAGCTCCCTGAAGAAAATAATTACTTAAAAATTAGGATTGAGCAAATGGAAACTAATGACTTTATGAGAAATCATAAAATAATATATCAAAATCAAAAGAATGAAAAAAATAGAAGGCAATGTGAAATATCTTATTGGAAAAACAGCTAACCAGGAAAATAGATCCAGGAGAAATCATTTGAAAATTAGTGTACTACCTGAAAGCCATGATTGAAAAAGAGCTTAGCTATCATTCCAAGAAATTATCAGTGAAAATTGCCCTAATATTCTAGAACCAGAAGGTAAAATTGAAATTGAAAGAATCTATCAATCATCTCATGAAAGAGATCCCAAAATGAAAACCTCCAGGAATATTATTTCTAAATTCCAGAACTCCCAGGTCAAGGAGAAAATATCACAAGCAATGAGAAAGAAATAATTTAATTATTGTGTGACCATAGTCAGGATAACCCAATATCTATAAGCTTCTACATTACTGGATCAGAGGACTTGGAATATGATATTCTGAAGGGCAAAGGAACTGGAATTACAATGAAGAATCGCCTACCCAGCAAATAATCTTTCAGGGGAAAAAATGGGAATTCAAGGAAAGAGAGGACTTTCAGGCATTTGTGATGAAAAAACCTGACCTGAATAGAAAATTTGACTTTCAAATACAAAACTGTCCATTTTATGAGCTTTTTCTCCAGAACAATAAAAAGGTAAACAGAAAAAAGAAATCATAGGGATATTAAATGGTTAAATTGTTTGCATTCCTACATGGGAATATGATACTTATAACTCGTAAGAACTTTCTCATTATTAGGGCAGTTGTATGGGGTATATTTAGACAAAGGGTACAGGTGTGAGTTGAATATGAAGGCATGATATCTTTAAAAATAAAATTAAGGGGTGAGAGAGGAGAAAGAGAGGTGGAATGGGGTAATTATCACACATAAAAGAAACAGGAAAAAGCTTATAAAATGGAAGGAAAGATGGAGGACAGGCAGGGTACAGAGTGAACCATACTCTCACAGAATTGGCTCAAATAGGAAAAAACACACACTCAATTTGGTATAGTAATCTATATTACCCTGCAGCAAAATAGGAGGTTAAGGGGATAAGGGTTTGGGGGGGGTTGAAGAGAGGGCAGTTTGGCAGAGGGGGCAATTAGGAGTAAAACACTTTTGCGGAGGGCTGGGGTGAAAGATGATAGAAGATAGAGTAAATGTCATGGGGAAGGAATAGGATGTAGGGAAATACAGTTAGCAATAGTACCTGTGAAAAAAATTGAAGCAAGTGTGTCTGACAGGCTTCATTTCTCAAACACATAGAGAACTGAGTTAAATTTGTTAAAATAAGAGCCATTCCCCAATTGATTGATGATCAAAATATATGTTTTCAGATACAATAATCAAAGCTACCTATAACAATTAAAAAAAATGTTCCAACTCAAACATTCTGTGGAGCAATTTGGAACTATGTCCAAAGGGCTATAAAAGAAGGCATACTCTTTGACCTAGTAACAACACTACTAGGTTGGTATCCAAAAATAGGGGAAAAAAAGTTAAATTCAAAATTCAGGAGATAATTATCAATTAGGGAATAGCTAAACAAACTGTGGGATGAGATTATGAGGAACACTATTTTGCTATAAAAAATGATGAACAGGATGCTATCAAAAAAGCCTAGAAAGACTTATATGAGCTGAAACTGTAACAATTGGAATGATGCCACCTGCTGGAGACTTACTGTAGAAGAGTTCCACCCATGAAGTGAAAGTCTTTGAGGGCAAGACCAGGAGTCTTTTCTTTGGCATCAGGAAGTGACGTTGGCTAGTGGGAAGAAGAATGAAGAGACTGGTGCTCTGTCTCACGCTCTTTCCTGGGGACTCTGGCAGAGAGTGGAGCTAGAAACGTACTCTCCCTTTAATAGATAGATAAATGTAGGCCTTTCTCTCTCTTTACCAAATTCTTATTCTCCTTAATAAATGCTTAAAAGCCTAACTCTTGCTGTAGCTTATAATTTATTGGCGACTACTCATTAGATATTTTAGACAGAATAACTAGAATTTTAGCTTTATCAATACAAAGTAAGATGTACTGTAGACAAAGTAACAGCAATATTGTAAGATGGTTAGCTGTGAATGACTTAGCTATATTCAGCAATACAGTGATCCAAGACAACTCTGAAGGACTTATGAAAAATGCAATCCATCTCCATAGAAAGAATTGATGGTGTCTGAATATAGATTGAAGCATAAAAAAACAAAAACAAAACAAACAAAAAAAAGTTCCCTATTTCCACATAGGTACTCAGTGTATAATATGAATATTGGATATAGGACAAATTTATTTCACCTACCAAAGAAATCATATAAGATATAAAAGACTGCCAAGTGTCCTTGAGCAAATTAAGAAGCAAAAAGCACTCAAGTAGCCCATTAGACTCTTACCCTCTCACCAGAAGGTAAAGATACTCAGGAACATGCTGAACAAATAACCCCCCATTAACCTTTGGCCTGTGCTATCTAAGCAATTTACAGCAATAGCTAGAAGAGTTACAATGGCTTACCATTTTTCCATTGCAAGATAATCTTTTCTCCTCCTTTTCCCCCTCCCCTTCTCTCTTCTCCCTAAACCTCTTTCCCTTTTCTACCCTCTCTCTCCTTCCTCCTTCTCCTTTCCCTCTCTCCCCTGTCTCATATAGGGAACTCTATATGAACAAACTGTTTAGCAATGCAGATCTTTACTTCTTTTGTTAATTTATAGTCATACCTTATCACCCTAGGTACTGTGAAATTAGGCAATTTGCCTGCATTCGTAATATGTCAGAGACTCAATCTGAAACCAGCTCTTCCTGGCAGAGGCCAACTATGTGTCAAAGTAGATAAAGGGCTGGGCCTTGAATCAGGCATGTCTGAGTTCAAATATGATCTGAGACAGTTACTGAGCTTATTAGCTGCGCGACCCTGGGCAAGACACTTACCTAGCTTTCCCTCATATATAAAATGGGGATAATAATGATACTTACCTCCCAGGGTTGTTTGAGTATCAAATGAAATGATAATTGTAAAGGACTTAGAACAGTGCCTAAATTCCAAAAGACTAGTGATGAAAAATATTCTCTGCAACGAGAATAAGAACTACGGAGTCTGAATGCAAATCAAAGTAAATTATTTTCACTTTATTTGTTGTTATTTTCTTCTTTCTTGTGGGTTTTCTTATTTGTTCTGATTCTTCTTTTACAACATGACTAATATGAAAGCATTTAAACATGATTTTACATAAGTGTGTGTGTGTGTGTGTGTGTGTGTGTGTGTATATATATATATATATATATATATATATAAATATATGCACACACAGACACAGACACACACATATATATTTTTTTAAATGGAAAAAAAAGAATGGGAGAGAGAAAGAGAGAGAGAAAATTACAAAGCTGTTAGGACACCAATATAAGAGGTTTGTATTTATGTATATGTTATGCAATATGAGTGAAATTTTTCAAGCCTACTTAAAAGGAAGAATGAATTTCATCTAAGGTTATTGTCTAAAATTTGTGAAGGTTATATACATATTAAAGTTATATATGTATATATATATATACATATATACATACATATATATATAGAAACAACTTAGTATTAACAATCTTAATTTCTCTTAAAGCATTAATTTTGCTTAAGGGGTGAATTTGAAATTATGTATATGTGTTTAATCATTTTCTAAGGGTTTAAATAAACCATCACACCTTCCCTATCTATGTGAGATTCCAGACTGTAATTAGTTTTCTTGATTTCTAATACATGATTAATGTCAAAGGAAAGAAAAAAAATGAGCAAATTTTTAAGAGCTAGTTTAATTGGTTATTTTCTCTTTTGGTTTAGAACAAACTGAATTCTTCCCCATTGCAAACACTTTTTGATGAGAGGGTAGATGGTAACTAGGAACTTCATAATGATATTTTTTTTAGGATTTATTTAGATTTAAGATATTTTTCCACCAATTTAATCTTGATAAATTCCAATTCTAAAGATATTTTTTGCTTTAAGATTGAATATGAGATATCTGTCATTCTAAAAGTTACTTAATATATGATTAGTGCTTATTCCTTTAACAACAGGATAGATGTTAAAGCTGTTTTTAAGAAGGAAAAATGCTTTTAGGATGAATTAGTCACATTAAAAATCCTTTATAAAAACACATGTATGTTTAAATAAAAGATCTTTTGTGTGATTTTGGAAGGCATATTAAATTTTTTGTAAGATAATGTATTTCAATTATTTGGTGCGTTTAACAATAATGTATAAACGTACTTTGATTAGAAGTTATCGTCAGAGGGGAAAGCTTTTACGAGACACTGAAAATTCTTTTTGAGTTTCATTCTTAGTTTGGTATGCCTTGCTTATAACTCTCTAGCATATTTCTATTATCAGGGTAGGCAAAGTGGGACCTTGTTATTGTAATATTGAATCTATTATTTATTAATTTAATACTAAAGCACCTAAATTACTGTAATCTATAAGTAGGAAAGATGTTGTTTTGATCTAAATCTGTCATCAGTCTATGATCTAAGAAATATCTAAATTAGGGCCTGAATTTGTCAAATATGTAAAATACTATTCCTGAGGTATCTCATTCTTTCAAAATGATATGAGTATAATTCGACAAAAGTAAATAAGCTTGTGAAACAAACATGTGAATTTGCTAAAAACGATAGTGATTTATGAGCTGTCTTATGTAAGCCTCATAGGAAATCTGATTTTACCCAGGCTTGTTATTTAATCTGGAATTCAAACGTGTAAAAATGCATGCAAATTAGTTGTCAACTTAAAGTTGTTCCCATTGTTTAAAGGGATTTGGTGAACAGTTGCCTAAGTTTTTGCTTATATGGTTAATAACTGAACATGTTGTACTATTATATGAAACATTGTCTAATCTGTTCTCTGTATAAAATTTGGAATTATTATATTAACACATAGAATCCCAAATCTTTTATTGTTTGTTATTAAGCACTTTAATGCTTAATAACAAACATCTTGTAATCATGAATTTAGGGATGAAAAAACATCTACTTAACATAAGTACTAGTCATAGCAAGATAAGATGTGATTTTTCTATAATGAATTGCTTACTGTTAGCAATACAAGATTATAGTTGATCCTTATCTAGGATATATGATCCTTGAGAGGTAATTCACCTAAAACACTGATTATCGGAACTTCATATTTAAGACATTATGAGACTGTTAACTAGTACTCTTCTGAATCTGGCTCCAGGTATGAGCATAAAGGAATGCCATTGAGCCACTGATTTATGATGCCAGTAACCAAATGGGGTTTTAGTTGCATAAACTGCAGGTGGAGTTGCCATGGGAAAAACTGGTCGCATTCCTTTTGGCAACACCTAAGGTAGGATTCTCCTGACTCAATTTCCTGAATATGACATATGGAATGAAAAATGTCCCACATAACTAATTTGGGCTTGGCTCAATGCATTACCCATCTGCACAACTTTTGCCTGTGATTGTCATGAAGTTAGTGAAAATTAATTTCCTTATTGTATAGTTCTGTCTTTATTCTTTTATGGTAACTTCCTATAATCATATCAGATATCATGTGATGAATACAATATTGTATCCTTATCTCTTAGGTTAACATCTGTGTTAATATAGTGAGATATAGATAGGATATTTAAGCTATTTAGCTTGAAATTTAGTGTTCCTATATTCCAAACAGCTAACTATTAAGTATTTAGCCTTGACATTTGTAACTAGCTATGTATTTCTGTATAATATAAACTTATTTAATTTCTCATAATGGTATTAGGATAATTAAGCAAATGATGCAAAGATTTTTATAACCAGGATATGATTTTGTTATTTAGTTAATATCACAATTGTTTAAAGTTCCATGTTAAGGAAAGGAATATCAGCATAGTCTGTGGTCTATTTTGCAATATCTTACAGGGACATCCACTTCTGTTAAGCGTAATTCATTTGAACATGGCTAGAAGTTTTCTATACCTTACTTGATATACATTATTGTAAAATTAATTACTCAGATTTTGTTTTGCACATTATTCCTGAACCTTTTGTTACAATTTAAGTTAATCTGTCAATTTATGTGAATTCATTTTTGTACTGTGAGTCAATCTTATAAGAAAAGATTCTGAGATTCCTTAGTGGCATCTCATCCTCATGAGGGGGGAATTGAATAATGCAAACTTAAAAAAAAAATTGGGTTCTAATTTTCTGTTTTGTATCTGAATTTCATATGTAATTGGAGAACCTAAATTTATTTATTAATTATTATTAAAGCTTCTATTCTAAAGGGTTTCAAGTTTCATTTTTCTAATAATAGAGACATAAGTATTGACCTAACGTTCATTATCTGATCTGGTTATTCACAAAGAAACTGAAAGTTATGCTAAGATCAATTTTGTAGGAGATTTTTAATAGAGGAAGAGGATCTCTATGAGTGATCAGAGCCTGAGAGGACAGTGAGCTGGGGAAGAATTGCTCTTCCACCACACGCAGAATAGAGAACTCAGATGATGTCTTGAGAATCAGATAGCTGTATGAGATGGAAATTCTGAGACTTAAATGGACACTTTTTTATTGTTTACTTTCTCTCTTTGAATACATTATTTGTAAGGTCTACTTACTAAAGGTGATTGCTCCCTTTGGTTTTCTAAATGTGTCACTCAATTTCTGCCCTTTTCCTCCTCACATTGTAAACCAACATGAACCCCATAATTAAGAACCCTTGATGAAGTGTTTGTAACATAAGTTAATGATTCATTGAAAGGGCCACACCATTAAAAGAATCAAATTGGTGATGCTGAGAAATTAATTTTGAAATTAATATCTTGGAGATACAATCCTGATTTCCAACCATTCCAAAGTTCTTCTTAATGAAATAAACCCAGCTTTCCTTGTTCCTGCTAAGTGCTATATACCTGTAAGTTAACATACTTTCCTTGGACCTGGTCATGGCTATAAAATTTTAAGAATCTTGATATGAATGGCACCTCTAAATTATTGTTAGTGCAATAAAAAATTGGTCTGGGGTGAATATTTATAGTAAACCCTATGTTGAAGGTAATATACAATAAGCCCCTCATTTTAATATAGCCTACATCCAAATTAAGTTGAGCAATTGGAGGTGATTAGACATCCCTCAGGAATACCTCCTCTTTGAAAGGCATATAATCTGTGACCCCACCACCATTAGGGGGCTTTGGTCTGAGAGAGATAGCCATACACCTCATTTTATTGACAACCTACTTACCTTATTAAAAAAATATTAAATTACCCAGATACTATGTCTCTCATATTTTTAAGCATTGCAATATGCCTATAAGAAATTGGAACCTTTGAGAATATGAACCAAATAGCTGATTGGTAGAACTGGGAATGAGTGAGGAAGAAAACATACAAACATACTATAAGAAATTGCCTAGGCTTCTTATCAAGGATGGATGGATGTGTGTGTGTGTGTTTATATCTGTGTAATTTGTGTTCAGACAAATATAAGTGTATCTGTGTGTATATTATTTATTCAAATATGTGTATTTTCCCCTTCATTCCATATTTTAAACTAACTATGGAGTAGCATTTTGCTATAGTCAAAAGAACACTGAGTTTATTATAATTAGATCATTGAGGTTCCAGACCAGGTTCTTCCCAATACTAGTGTGTGGGTTGGAAATAACCATTTAAACCCTTTAAGCCTCATTTTACTTTTCTTATAAAATAGCATTAATGGCACTTGCACAATGGAGCCAACAGAATTGTTATAACAAAAGCACTTTTTGAACTTTAAGGAGTTATATACTTATAAACCAGGGATTATGCTAGCACCAAATACACAGGATTGTTGTGAGAAATAGAAGTGATAATGTATTTAAAATATTTTGCAACCTTTACAGAGCTAAGGTTAATTATTGTTTTTGTTATAATTATCATTATTATTTGTCTCAGTTGTAAAGGCTAGACTTTTATACAGCATCCAACACATACATGGTTGGGCCAGTTGATTTCAATGATATCTGGAGGAAAGGGACCCATCAACAGATAGGGGGAGAACTAACAAAGATAAAGGGTTTGATTCATATAAAATTCCATGTAAAACTCTAAAGAATTAATTGTTATTTGAGGTTTTTATGCCTCAGCACACAAGGGCCTGAGGCTCCGCAAACCGAACAGTGCTCCACCCACTGGTTGTAGCAGTTGCCAGGGCTCTGGCACCTCATGTCATCACCACTCACCAACGCCTCCATGGACCTGGCAAAATTATAATGATTGGAAGCCTAGTGAGGGCAGTCATGTGACTGTCAGAGCGGCCATCCCATTGGCTGGGACTGTGTGGGGGTGTTTCTAGGTTTGGGGGAGGAGAATTGGGTATTCTAGGTGGAAGCTGGAAAGTGACAGGAGTTCTGCTGTGTATTTTCAGCTAATTCCTGGGCAGTGGTATTTTTTCAGGTATTATAATTTCCCTTTCCCCATTTTATTTCCTTTCCCTTGATCCTACTGATCCTGTTTGTGTGTGTGTGTGTGTGTGTGTGTGTGTGTGTGTGTGTGTGTGTGTTTTTAAGTTTGTTCTTGTTAAAATAAATCTTGTCCTGTTTTGAGGGAAGCTGCCGGTCTCCTTCCTTGCCCTAATATTGCGGTGAGCCGCTTAGCTAGCACTACCCAATTAAAAATTGGTCCCCACAAAACTAAAAGGAAGTTTTAAGACCTCAATTGTTTTATAACTTCCTTGCTTTTTGTCATTTCAAGCCAACACACAATACCTTTTAATTGACATTCAAAATCAATTTCATAAACTTAAAGAAAAGTTCATGCTGAATTAACAAAGCAAGGCAGAAGAAGTGAAAAATATGTGCTGCTACGTTCAGGAAAAAGCAAGTGTAAGGAATTTAGACTGGGAACAGGGTAAGCAGTAGCAAAAAGTAAAAGGATGAATGAGCAAGCAAAGGCTTGGGGCTCACTGGTGAATAAGAAATCATCACAGCATTGTAGGAGGCATGTGATAATTCAACATCTCTAAGGTCACTACTAGCTCTAAAATTCTCTGGATTTCTGTATAAATCTTATGAGGATTTCCATTTTTTCTTCAAATCTGAAGTGAACTTAAGGACTTTCATTAGCAGAGCTAAAGGGTATTGGAAGACAGAGCCAACTCAATTAAGTCATAGTCAGAGGTGACCATGTAATTAAGAGTCTGAGCCAGAGGTAGTGATATTTTTTTGTTTATTTTTCATTCAAGGAATGGAACTCTCTTCCATACCTTCATGTTTTCCCAAGGATACAGGCAGAAAACTGTTATAGTGAAGCATGACATGTATTTCAAATCAAGAGTTTGTAGTTCTTACTAACAAGTAATATTTGATCTAGTTCAAATCACATAAATCTCTAGGCCTCAGCTTCTTCATCTAATAACTGGTAGATTTTAAATAAATGATCTTTACATTTCCTTTTAGACCTAGATATTCTATAATTCTATGTGTTATCTAGCATTGCTTTTAGGAAATACATGGTTATTAAATGGAATTTAGATCAAGGCCTTACAACTAGATATTTAGAAAGAAAAATGTATTGACAACCTTGTAAAAATGGCATTAAAGGATATCATCATTCATTACTTTTTCTTTTTCCCCATACATTGGTCCACTATCTCTTATGTATGACAGCAAATTGAACAAAATCAGCATTTCAGAGAATCAAATGTTACTCACTAGACAAGTAACTCTTTCCAAGAATGCTCTAAGTGACATCCATTTTAACTTGGCTCAGTGGAACTTGCAAGTGACCTCTTTCAGTAATTAACTATGTGATGCTAGATTACTTACTTCACTTTTCAGTTTTTCCACTTTCCAATTTATATAATGAAAGGTTGAACTAATGGGTTTCTTTGGTCCTTTTCAGAACTGAAATTCTAAAACTCTGCTTTTAGGTCTCCTACATATATCATGTTTGGGAGATCAAAAGAGACTTGATCTATGTTGGGATTGTTTCTGCTTAAAATATTTTCTTTCTAAATGGCATCAAAGAGTTAAAACTATTTGCTCTTTTCTTGATTTTCAGGCCCAATTTCCATCCCCTCTCCCTTTTCAGATATGGTTTTCAGTCAGCACTTTTACTATTTACAGTCCTAGCTAAATTTAGCTGGATAAAAGGTTAAGATAGAAAAAAGCAAAACATTTAGAAGAAAATAGATTAGACATTTAAACTCATAGCTGAAGAAACTAAAAAATCACAAGCTATCCTTTTAAAAAGAGCATTGCTTTTTAGTGAAACAAAATGACTCTCAAATGCAAACTTATGCTTCACTGGAGTAGAGTGACTGCTGCATAATGAGAAATTGTGTTTTTTCTTAATTTTCCCTGCAATATTGTGAAAACTTATATGTCTATACAGTGAACTGTAGGATGAGCATGCCTCCAGGGTTCAATATAAAATAATTAATTAAATAGACACATCATATACATTTGTAGTTTATTATACATACATATATATATATATAACTATATTGTGATTGTGAGTATACATATATAAGTACATGTGTGTATTTGTATATTATAGTAAATATCAATAATCATCATGAAGTGGAGAACCAAGTTAATTTCCTAGGAGGTAGAGTCCAATAAGTTTAATCAATTTGCTTTAAGTATTTGGATATTTCTAGCAGCTAGCAACTAGGTTTTTCATATTTTCCTTTTTAAAAAAATTAATCCTATTATAAAGCTGGTCAATTAGTTGGGAAAAAATGGAAAGGAGTGAACTATTTTCATAATACCCTCAATTCTGACTATGATGTTGAAATGACTACTTTGTCCTTGGATTATATAAGATACAACATCCATTTGAAAAAATCTATTCTCTGTCTAGAAGGGAAGAGAACACAGTTCCAAACCAGGAGGTATCCACACTAATGAAACCAGGGATTCAACCACCTCTCACCCCTTACTTCCCAAATTGGTGCAAACATTGCATGAATATGACATTGGCCTAGTAAAGCTATTTGGTCAAAATCTACTACGTAGTCTTTTTCTTCATGTTGGCATGCCACTTGGTCTGCTATGGTTGTCTTTAGGTCCATATTCTGATCATTTATGTCTAGTTAACTGAAAGTTTATCTCTTGGTCTGAAGGCATTTTATTACACTTCTGTTGTTTTTTGTCCATTTCTTAGTCTGAATCATTATAAGAAAATTTGAAATGTTCACACAAGCCGGATAATAATCCATTCCTTAATCAAAACTTCTTGGCTTCTTCAGTGAGTCATAAACATTAAACTGACTATGGTTATATTTTCTGTGATTACTCAAAGATTGCTTTTAGATTAGTTAGATGAATATATTGTGATAGAAGTGTCCCTTCAAAATGTTTGAACTATGATCTCCTTAATAGAAAACTACTAATGCAATTTCACATCATTCCATTTTTTTTTCATTTTGAGATATCTGCTATTCTGAAATAATATCTGTGATATCAATGATAATCTTAATGTTCTGTGTTAATGATTCAGAGGTGTAAATTTATTAATATAGAGGAATTCTCAATATATAAATTCCCTCAACTATCTGCAGTTCATATATAACATAATCTTAGAGAGTCACCAAGGGTAACTAAAAAATATCAGATACTTGCTTAGTATCTGTCACATAGTTAGGATGTGTCAAAAATAGGACTTCACACCAGGCCTTTCTTGGTCTAACTTTGACCCTTTAAATACTATGCAAGGCTTCTTTTATTAAATTCGGTGTAATAGAGACTTTTTAGGAAGGTTTTATCCATAAGTCAGTAGAAAATTAAATTATTTGATATTGGGAATATCCTTTTCTTAACATTTTTCATCCATTTAAATTACTCAAAAAGCTGTCCTTCTCAAGAAAAGGCAGGTTTTATCTGAAGTTATTCAAAGTAAAACCAAATAGAAATGTTTTTTTTCCTGTTTCTCATTTACCATATTCTATAGCAATTTCTTTGGAAAATTGAATCTTATCTTTATAAACACAAATTAACACTTAATACTTTAAGCAATATAAATTATTTTGAATAACTGTGTTTGTGTTTAGCACCCAAAAGAAATAAAAGTTATAAAATAACCATTTTAAAATTAGATTTAAAAAATTCAGATCCTCTCAATGTTAAAAGGACAAGCAGAGTCCAGGCAGTTCAAGCTATATCTCATATAGAATGTCTACTACATTATTCCCAATAAGTGGTTAGGTGTTTGCTTAAAAACTTTTAGTCAGAAAGAACCTACTACCTCCCAAGAAAAAGGCCTTTTTAGTTTTGGTTAGCTCTATTTTATTTTATTTATATTAATTATACATGTGAAATCATGGAAAACATTTCCATATTAGCCATGTTGCAAAAAAAAGCAAAAAAAAAATTTAAAAGCCACAATTTCCCTTTTTCTTGCTTTATTTTGTAGTATGATTAGCTCTATTTTACACAATGTTTTGCTTAAATAAAATTGAAAACAACCTCTCTGAAACATTCACCAATTTTTTCTAGTTCTGCTTCATAGGACTAAGCTACATTAGTCTAATACTTTTTCAATATGAGATCCCTTTTATTCCCTAAGTCTTCTCTAAATTAAACATTTCCAGTCCCTCCAATTGTTTCTAGCCTGCCATTCTTGTTACTTAACTCTCTGTGCATTCAAGTTTGCCTATGTTCTTTCTAAAAATCTTCAGGCACTATTTCCTTCCATGTACTAGACACTGTCTTTCTTCATATAGCTTGAGAATAGCAATGGCCATTTTGTCTTCCATGATTTAGCAGTGATTGTTAACTCACTGAGCTAACACCCCAGGTGAATTTTCCATAAATCTGTAGTGTAAGAATATGGTTTCTTATCTACACTTGAAATAAATGATTTGTTAAATAAGTGTATACTATAATGAACTTAAGAAGTAATTCATAGCATTAGCAAGACCTGTTTTTGTTTTTGGATTTTTTTTTGCAGGGCAATGAGAGTTAAGTGACTTGCCCAGGGTCACACAGCCAGTAAGTGTCAAGTGTCTGAGGTCAGATTTGAACTCAGGTCCTCCTGAATCCAGGGAAGGTGCCACTGCACCATCTAGCTGCCCCTGTAAGGCTTTTTTATGATAACATGTTTTATATCTACAACAAAAGAGGAATTATACCATTTAGAAAAAAAGATATAATTATTCAAACATTAGAGGGGAAAAGGATCTTTATAGAAGATAGAAATTTGACTTCCAAAGTGAGATAATAGGCATAATAGATTTAGAGTTTGAGTGTACCTTGGAAACCTTCCAAACCAAATATCTAATTTGCAAATGAAGAAACTGAGGCCAAGTTTAGTGAAGAGATGACCAAATTCACAGAAACTGAAAGGTGAAGCAATCACTGGTAGGATCAGATCATGAGTAGCCCATGTGTTTTTTGGCTGGGTAATACTGGGAAACCTAGTCTTTAAAAAAAAAAAAAAAGATACTTTCTATACCTGGAACATACTACCTGATCACTCAATATTATCCCTTCTTGTTAAAATCTCTTGTCCTTTAAGACCAAGTTTGAATTTCCTCTCCCCTGCAGCAGTCCTAAACTTTATAGCTTAAAAAATGTGCCCCCCTTCAAATGTATCATAAAGGAAGCATCCTGGAATGATTTTCATTTATTTCATCCTACCTTTTATTTTATTTATGTTTTATCCCAATTATTAGAATATGAAGTCCTTGAAGGAGATGTTGTATCTAATTTCATGTTTTTTATCTCAAGAGTTTAGCACAGTATCCTAGACATATTAAAGATGTGATAAATATATTTATGGGATTGAATTGGGATTTTGGTTAGATATGAGAAGTTTTTACATGAATAAATATAGTGTCTATTACCAACTTACTATGTGCACAGCACTGTGCTAAACCCTGAGGATACAAATAGAAAAAGTAAGAAACATTAAGATTTATTTCTTTTGTAATAAATTGTCAAAGAGGAAACCTGATCTCTTTATCTGGGTAATAAATATCACTGATTTGGGTGAAATACTGTGCAAAGGGAAGGGAATGGCCTATTTGATTTTCCAAGTTGTATAAGACCTATAATTTTATAAAATAAGAAAAAATCAGTGAGTGTACTAGAATCAAACTAAGAACATTCAGCACAGGTTACTATTTAATCCACAAGAGTTCTCTTGTTCAACTCTACAAGTGGTAAGCACTTTATTAATAAGTAATCCAGATAATTTGCTTATAAAATCACAATTATTATCATATTATCCCTATTAAACCAAAATGGAAACTAAGGTCATATTTGTAAAATTGTAATAGAGTCAGGGGCAGCTAGGTGGCACAATGGATAAGGCACTAGCCTTGGATTCAGGAGGACCTGAGTTCAAACCCAGCCTCAGACACTTACTAGCTGTGTGACCCTGGGCAAGTCACTTAAAACCCATTGCCCTGCAAAAAATAAATTGTAATAGAGTCATCTATTAACTCGTAAACCTATGTCAACAAAATAATCTTTCAGAGTTATGATATAGGCTTTTAAAAAGCTTAATAGAAACCTTTTTTTTTTCCCCTTGCTACTTCATCTACAAAGACTTGCATACTTTTGAAAAACTGAGTGGCAGATTTGGCAAAAGTTTCACAGTAAAGGGATATGTATATAAATATGCATATACATCTATGTTCACACACGTGCGTGCATATATATATATAACTATATAAACATACTGATTTATATACATATATCAGAAGTAGCATAAATTATTATAATTTGAAATTAATAAAAGAAAGGAATATATTCCAAAGACCTCATGTAAATTTGGCCTTTAAGCCACCTGACACAATTAAGAAAAATTATCACAAAGTATCATGCTAAAGTTGTAGCTTAGAATACTTTTTGTGATCAGAAATAAACAATATTGAATTAATAGAATTGTTTTATATATATAATATATATGTGTGTGTGTATATATACATATATATATATTTATTTATATTTATATATAATATTCTTACAGCTTCTTAAAAAGCAATTCTCAAGTAAGAGATGTCAATCTCCCATAATGGAAACCTCTCCACATTTTGTGGGATACTCAAGGTGAAAAATTGTTTAGTAAGAATTACTCTTTCCTATTATCCTTTATTTCCTCCCTCAATCAAGGACTTGATTGTCAGAAAGCATCAGTAGACTCCTTCCACTTGATGCCTTACCCTTTAATGATTTCAAGATTTTACAATATTAAAAAGTAGTTTCAGAGAGAGAGAGAGAAAGGAAACATACCTGATCCATTATAACATCTTCATTTTGCAGGTGATAAATCTGAGCCCACAAAAAAGATAAAGTGACATATACTATCCACTATCCAAGAACTGACACATAACAGGATTAGAGAGATAGAAAGGGATAAGGAAATCCTCCTCCCACCTAAAAGAAAGATGATTTGAATCCAAAGTAGGAACCAAATAAGTACAAAGGATTTTCTTTGGGCAGGCTAAAGCCTAAACTGTTGAGAAAGAAGTAGGTCAGAGTAGAGGTCAAAGTCAATAAATCAGTCAGAATGCATTTATTAAATGCTTCCTATGAATTGGTCATGATTCTAAACCTTAAAGATATGAAGAAAGGCAAAAACAAATGTCTCAGTCCTTAAGGAGCCCACATAATAACAAGAGAATAAACATACGCATAACAATATTTACATTTTCAGTGTAAGGTAATCTCAGAGGAAAAGCACTAAGCGTTCAAAATCTAGAGGCCAACATGCAATTGGGAGGCACATTTTCAAAAGTTCTGGTAAAAATATTATTTGTCAACTGTAATCAGTTTCTTCCCTTTTGTGGTTGTGTTTGGAAGAGGTAACAAACTGAATCCATTGTGTTTTGTACTAATGCCTTTGCCTCAGTGATATTTGTCCTACTCCTATAATGGCAATACTAATGATAATATCAAAAGCAATAATAATAAATCCTACAAAGACTTACCTAGTTTCTTTGGCAGGAACTGAGAAGCAACATCAAAACAAGTGAATGCTAGACTAGGCATTATAAAGTAAAGGTTTTGAGTACCCTGCTACAATTAAGATAGCTATGATGTCCTGGTAGAAGGTTCATAAATAAAATTGCTTTACTCCAAGAAAGACACATGGAGCATGAACCTATCAAGAGAAAGCTATCACTGTTCATATTAAGATAGTTATTCTCATCCTGAAGGTAAATCTCAATGGAAAAATGCTTAGATCAATTAGCAACTATTTAATAAAAATCTTAATGTACAGTGTATGGACACAAAGTGGATGACAACTTATCTAAAATGTGTTCCAACAAAAATCCATACAGCATCAATGGAACATGGGACCCACTACCCCATGGCAACACTAGAAAGATGAATTTTCCTTGGTTTAAAAGGATAAAGAGAACTGATAGATGCTTGCAGAGCTTTGAAAAACAGAAATACAAAAGGGCAACAAATAGTAGGTAAACCATACAGAAAGTCAGGCTGGAGCAAGCTTATCCTACATTTAGTAAGAAGTCATTGGAGTTTCTTGAGCAGAGAAGGAACAAAGCCAGAACTCTTCTTTAGGAATCCCACTTTGGCATCAGAGTAGATGATGGCTAGAAGACAGGAAAAACAGTTGCACATAGTTCTATTATTTTTGAAGTATTGAATGGAATGCCAGTTGCTCAAGTGTGTAAGTCATTAATTTGTGAGGTGTGTTTGTATGTATGTGTGTGTGTGTATGTGTGTGTGTGTGTGTGTGTGTGTGTGTGTGTGTGTGTGTGTGAAATGTAGAGATTGAATTCATAGGCACTTTTGACCGAGGAACAGGCAGGGATGAACACAAAGCTAGAAACTTGAGGTTGGTAGCAAATTTCCCAAGTAAATGTGAACAATGAGGTTCCTTATTGACATTTAAGTCAAAGAAAAAAACAGAACTTTAGTTCTAGAGTTGAAAGGAATTTTGCAGGGCATCTACTCCCACATCATTATTTTACAGGTGAAGAAATTGAACCCCAGGGACGTTAATTGACTTAAACACATTAAACATCAAAATGGGATTTGAACCCACATGCTCTGCCACTTGAGTGGGCCCTATCTGATTGTTTGTCCTCTATCACACTGCCTTAGATTTATACCTGGCATTACTGGCTTATAGAAAAGGCATTATCACTAACATGGACTTTTCATCTTTAAATACTAGTTGGTCATTTATTCAATCAAGCAACCTGAAAAATAATAATTGAACAGAAAAACCACTGTGGGGAGACTGAATGAGCCTTGAGCAGCAAAATAAGAAACATGCTTCTTCTGTGCTAACTTCCTTTTCTTGAAATTAAAATCAGATGGGTCAACAGTAAAGCTTAAATAATATTGAGCAAGCCTTAATGTGATTCGAATTTCAGGCTCTCTTATAGCACCTTTGTGGCCTCCTAACTAGATCAGCATACAGTTCAACCAATTCCCAAGCTTATAGATTCATGTTTGCAGGGCAGCATCTCCTCTTTGCCTTTGGGGATTGGTTCTCCATTCTACTAAGGCAAATAATTACATAATAAAATGAATTAAACTCTGCAAAGATATCACAGGCCAATTCACTTACACGTCTATTTAAAGTTTTAAATGTTGAGTGTTTACTTAAGCCAGAGACTAATCTTTTCTAATAGGACTGAAGCAGCTCCCTGTAGTTTGGGTTCCTAATAAATGTAAAATTTAAGGTAAATTTATTGTATTAGTATATTGACACTGAAGGGACTATTCTGCCAAGGAAGGTCTCTAGTAAAAAATAAAAATAAAAATGAATTATAGACAAAAGCTTATATGTCAAATTTGCTGGGAAGACTTGCCAATTTAAAGAAGTTGGTCCAGAAATTACCCACTATACAAGGAAGAAAATGTATTGTAAACTATTTAATGTATGCAAACCAAATTGATCTGTGACAAGATTTCTCATTTTCATTTCATTTTGTTTTCTTATATTCTTTGAAATCTAAGCAGATTGAGTCATGTTTGGGAAAAAAAGTTGAGTGTTCTCTGATAGTTGTGTTAATGTATTTCAAAAGGTGTGTAATTGAAATAATTGCAAACAGCTGCATTCACCCCTTTTAACCATAGGTTTGTGATATTCTTAAATCTCAGGAAGAGAAAAAAACGTTAATTCTAGTCCAAAAGGGAAAACAGTGATCGTGATTTTTAAATTGCTAGCTTCAAATACAAATCTTCATGTAATTTAGGTATAAAAAAGTCTAGATTTTCCATCTTGTACTAGATTTTCCTATGACTCTCCACGGTTATAAATGAAGTTTTTTAAGAAACTGCTTTTACTCTTTCAATAGAATAAGATATTTACATTTCTCCATTATAAGAATTTCCAAACTTTTATTTGTATTATGTTGTGATTTCTAAAAATTTTAAATATGCCACCTCCTATTCACACTACTTGTTTTTGTATATGTAATACCTAATCTTTACTATATATTCCTTCTTTTTCAACCCATGAGTCCTGAAGAATTAAGGGAAAAAGAAGCAGGTAAAAGTCCAAAAATATATTCAGGCCATATCTTCTTTTCAATTATTTCCCCCTTAAGTATGGTTAGTCATGAGACATTTGGTATCAACAAAAGATAGAATGGTAGAGGGGAAAAAGAGATCTGGAATAAGTTCTTTCTCAAACTCAGTTATAGAATTAATTCTCTCTTAGAGGTTTGTCAGGAGATCTGATAATCAGAGACCTAACTCAATTTTCAGCACTTGAGTCTTGAACAGCTTGAGTTGGGAAAGATGTTAAAAGTCACAGGGTTTATGTCATGATGAGCACACTATGAGATAACTCCTCAAACTATCCTTCAAGATACAGGGTGGAATCACAACAACATGCCTGCTAATTAAAGGTACAGAGGAGTCCCAAAGTTACCAGAAATACATATACCCTATGTTTCTAAAAGAAAAGAAAAGTTCTGGACAATTGTGAACATCCTTCATTTTTATAAAGGTAAATACTTAAGTTCTCTAGTAAACATTAATAGGGGATTTGGGATGGTAGTCTTTTTAATAATAGCTAGAATTTATATAATGTTTCAATAAATAATTATTAAATGTTTTCTGTATACAATGTACTGTGCAATATACTTGGAATAAAAAGGTGAAATAAGACAGAAACACAACTATTAAAATATTTCCAGTAGAAACAAAGAAAACATGTATATAGAAATGCTTAAAGTATAAAGGAGAGGTAGTCTCATAAAACTTTTTATTTTTTTGTGGGGCAATGGGGGTTAAGTGACTTGCCCAGGGTCACACAGCTAGTAAGTGTCAAGTGTTTGATGCTGGATTTGAATTCAGGTAATCCTGAATCCAGGGCCGGTGCTTTATCCACTGTGCCACCTAGCTGCCCCCTCATAAAACTTTAATGCTTTAGATATCATAAATTTTGTCCTCTGAAAAGATGCAGATTAAAACCTGTCATTGCAAGGGTCACAGTCATCTATGCTCCCAAAAGTTCCCTACAGGTTATCAACCAAACATGTTTTGATCATACTAAGTTTGTTTTGCCATTTTGGCAAGTATTCCAAAGGAGAACATGGAGTCTCCAACAGGTATATATTATTTTATCAATGTGAAGAGTGCATATTCTTTCTCTTTTATTCACTTCTGTTCATTTACTAACTTTATGACAACTTTTACTTTACTCCTCTTTCCAAATGTCATATTTTAATAAATTGTAGCCTTCTCTCTCTCTCTCTCTCTTTCTCTCTCTCTCTCACACATACACACACACACACACACCACTCACCTAAGTTATAAAATTAAATATCATATAGCTTCATATTGTATAGGTTTATAATAATGCTTGACAAATATTGTTATTAAAATGATTAGCTCTTGTTTCAAGGATAACTTTGTCAACATTAAAAGAATATTGCTAGGGGCTGCTAGGTGGCACAGTAGATTGAGCATGGGCCCTGGATTGAGGAGGACCTGAGTTCAAAGCCATCCTCAGACACTTAACAATTACTAGTTTTGTGACCCTAGGCAAAACACTTAACCCCAATTGCCTCATCAAAAAAAACAAAAACAAAAACCTATTGCTTTCCCAACGGCAATTAAGCATAATTTCCCCCTCCTATTCAATTTTGGACTGAGTTCAGTGGCCATTTTCTTTGTTCAAGAAATATGTATGCATTATCTATCTATCTTTCTATCTATCTATCTCTATCTCTATCTCTATCTCTATCTCTATCTCTATCTCTATCTCTATCTCTATCTCTATCTCTATCTCTATCTCTATCTCTATATCTATATCTATATCTATATCTATATATCTGTGTGTATTCAGTATTTGCACACATATATAGATATGCATGATTGTATTCCTAAATGTGCACAGATGTGTGTATATACATTTATATGCAGAAAAAGTCGGATGGTGAGAAGAGTCAGGGGAGAAAGAAAGGGAGGGAGAGAAGTAAGGAGGAATCAGGTTACTACAATTCTCTTATTTTGTTATGATTCACAGAACTTTACTTCAAGGTAGGGAAATAGTACTGCCCTTCAACATTATGAGTAATTTTCTTTCTCATGGGAAATATTGCTTCCCAGTATAGTATAATCATTTATCTGTTAATATTTCTTTTTCTTAGAATATATCAAAAACCTTTACTCAGCAAATGAATTTATCTAAATGCTTTTATGTCTTCCTTTATCTCCCAAAGTTGTATCCTTTAACAATATCCTAATTTTGTACCTTCCTTAAACTTTGTCTGCATTCTCAAAAGATTATTAATCAATAAAATATATATTCAATACATACTCGTTGCAAGGCATTATTCTAGACACTGGTTAAGTACAAAGTTTCATAGATGGGGTATAGGGTGTCCTGTGTGAGAATGTAGAGGCCAGTTCAGTTAAATCAAAGAATTCAAATGGATGGTTAATCTTCAATGTAGCTGGAAAGATAGTTTGAGGACAAGTTATAAATGGCTGTAAGAGCTGAAGAGAGAAGTTCACATCTTATCCTAGAGAAAAAAGAAAATCACTGGAGTCTGTTAAGTAGGGGAATCTTCTTTTTAGATCTATGCTTAAGAAAAATTTACTTTGTTCAGGATGGAGAGGAGGGAGAGATTTTACTCAAGGATAACAATTAGGAAGGAGGCTGTTGCAGTTTTATTATTACAAATGTCTGACACTTAATTGGAAGAAATCCCTAAAGTTAAATATTTTTTAAAGTGGTCAACAAACAATAAGCATAGTGGCCATTTTCATCTCTATATTTTTAGCCAGCTGAATGTTGGTGTCTAAAAAGGTGGTCTACTGGGGCAGATAACTTTCTAAAGCCTCTGTTTCTAATATTCTAATCAAGGATGTCTTCAAAGTATATTTAACAGCTCTCATAAAATATTTATATTGGGTTATCATTTTTATAATAATGTCTGAGGGGTGTTATTTTTATCCTTTGTTGCTGGTATTCTTCTATTTTCAATATACCATGACACCTTTAAATACCTTCAAACACTGTGACAGCAGGGCTGGGAGCAGCCGCCTCCAGAGATAGCATGAGGCATGCTCTTAGCCAGCATGTCCAAGGTCCTGCCAAGATTCTGAATTTTCCACTGACATATACTGCTAAATTGTCCAGACACATTTCCTCTACATAGCGAACTGCTACCAGATCTTAATCTCTTAGTAATAATTATACTGAATGCATGATTGTCTAAAGCTACACTACAACTCTCCCCTCCTAGTTCTCTTTCACTCATTTAAATCTGTGCCATCACTACCCCTCCCATGACCCACTCCTACTCTACCCATCCTCTCCATTGTCTCCTCTAAAGTCCTTGTTCTATCATTATCAAACTTCCATTTGTTTGAGAATTCATTTTCTTTTGCCCTTTCCGAGTTTATGATTGTCCAGATTAACCTGATACTGGAGTTCCTGAAATTCCAATTTATGGTTAAAAGAAGGAAGCAACCATAATTTAGAGTTCCAGGAACTCCAGCATGAGGTTTAGCTAGATAATCATAGGCTGCACTCACCAAGTACTTTATTCTTCTGCTAAGTGTTATCGCTATACTCAGGAATATAAGGGAGAGAAAGTAAGGGGAAAGGGTTGGTCCACCGAGCATGCTTATAGACTATAGGAGGGAAAATATTTCTGCCTAAAATCCATCCTATTGGGCTCAAATCATTAAGGGACAGCCCTCTGGGGACCAGTTACATAAGCTCTTTGTACCATATCATTAAGCAACAAAGTATATGTACAAACTTCCTGCCCTTAAATATCATCAAGTTATCTTAGAGGTGAAGAGCATGGAAGTCATATTATTGGACAGTATTCCTGATCTACACACAAACACAAACAGATAAAGCAATCATATTCTCAAAGTTTGGCAGTAGCTGAAGATGAGCTTACACATCTAAATTTTAGAGTTCACATTATTTTTTCTCTTTTAAAAAGTAGGGTATTTCCCCTTGCCCTACAGTACCCATCCCATTGCCCATGATCTTTCAGAAATCACTGCAAGTAGTTTAATAATAAAATCTACCAGATCTTTCAGTAGCTGCAGATGTGGTTGATCTGGAAAAGGTGATTTGAATTCATCATTGTCAAGTAAATGTTCTTTATGTCCTAACTAATACTGGGTTACAGCTGCCTATCTTTTTGTTTTGTTTTGTGGGTTTTTTTGCAGGCAATGGGGGTAAAATGACTTGCCCAGGGTCACATAGCTAGTAAGTGTCAAGTGTCTGAGGCCAGATTTGAACTCAGGTACTCCTGACTCCAGGGCCGGTGCTCTATCCACTGCGCCAGCTAGCTGCACCCCTGCTGCCTATCATTTTTGTTCCCTCCTTTATTTATTTATTATTTTGGTTGCAGGGTAATGAGGATTAAGTGACTAGCCCAGGGTTACACAGCTAGTAAGTATCAAGTGTCTGAGGTTGGATTTAAACTCAGGTCTTCCTGAATCCAGGGCCAGTACTTTATCCACTGTGCCATCTAGCTGCCCCTCTCCTTTAGTTTTGACAGAGAAAATTGAAAGAAAGTAGGACTTAAGCAGATCTGATTCTCTTCTTTCCTTGTCCTATGTAACACAGGCAGCATTTGCAGTCTTTCATCATTTTCACTAAATATTGCTCAAATATTTAAAATTTTATATACACACATACTTCCATTAACCTGAGTTTTGCTTGCTAGCCTTATCTTATTTTAGGATTTAGTACTACTTTGGGTCTTCTTTGCTCCTGCCTGAAGTAAAAATATTTAAGTTATGTCCCGCAAAACACACACATCCCCTGCTCACCCTCCCCCCCACAAAGATCTCAATGTATTGACTGGGAAGAGTGGTCAGACTCCTAAAATTTATCCCCAGGGGAATGCTATTTACAAAGGTGTCTGCAACCATCTCTACCCTTCAAAGAAATATTCCAATCCAAATCCAACATTTTCAAATTTATCTACTTGCTCACACTTACCCCCTTCTACTTACCACCTTTGGATATATCACTTAACCTCCCTGGTTCTAAGTTTCCTCATATGTAAATGAAGAAGTTGGACTAGATAGCCTCTGAGATTCTCCCCTGTAACACTAGATCTATGGTCTTAAGTTACCTGAGGTAGAAAACAACTTATTCCAAAGAGACAAATAGCTAGTCTATATTGCTTCTTTGAATGTTAAGGGAGAAAAATATCAAAAGGAATGGAATCTGGAAAAGGAAGAGACAGAAGAATGGAACTATCATGCATGGATCAGTGGAAGGAACTAGGGATTTTTCACCTAGATAAGATGAGGACATATGTATCAAGAGGTCGTGGCATATATGGTAGCTGTTTTCCAATATCCTTCAAGGATGGTGCATTTCTTCTGGCAGTAGAATTAGTCTTTTTCTGCTTGACCCTGCAAGGCAGAATTTGAACCAATAGGTGGAAGTGACAAGGAGAGAGATTTCTACCTCAGGAAAAATATAAATTTTCAAAAATCAAAGCTACATAAAATTAGAGTGGATCCCTTTGAAAAAGTGAATTGCTTTTCCCTGGAGATCTTCCATCTTTGATAATCACTCGTTAGATATGCCATGATGGGAGTTCATTTTGAACTAGATGACCTCAAATATATTTTCCAATTCTAGGATTCTAAGTAGAAAAGAAAAATATATCTAAAGCAATAGGAAACATACTCTATTTGTATCACTGATTTTGAGTGTTACTAAGTTCTGCATATTCACATTCATTATAAAGGTGACAAATTTTCATTAATTTTATTTATCATCTAGAACTCATATTTTTAAAAAAACTGAAAACATATCATTTGTTTTAGTTTTCCTCTTCAAGCTTTGATTAATAATGATATAGTAGCTACATTTTCACCCTTTTTTCACTTAGATTTAAGGATAAAATGACATAAACTCCCTACCCTATCCAATAAAAGAGTGTCCTTCTCCACCTTGCTTGTATTTAAATGACTCTGTGGTCAGCCAGTTGACACACAGTGGATAGAGTGCTGATCCTGAAGTCAGGAAGATCCATCTACCTGATTTCAAATCTGGTCAAAGACACTTACTATGTGACCCTGTGGCCTTAAGCCTGTTTGCCTCAGTTTCCTCATCAGTGAAATTCCATATAACATGATTCACTCCATTTTTCTTCACCTTATTTGATTCCCTCAAAGTCCAATAATTCTAAATGAACACCAGCAGTATTTGTAGTAAAGCTTTCTATAATGTGATTGAAAGACAATGTATCCAGTTAAACTGCCTTTAGATTTAATTATTGTGAATATATGTGATTTTATCTTGGTGGTTCACATGGCTCTGATGTTTGTATATTTGGAATTGCTTTACTTAGAAATAAAACAGACTAACGTTAAATGTGTGTATTAAAGAAAAATCATCATGTGGAGTTCACCTAACAAATTAGGGACCTTGCTTACTTTCACAAGACCTGAGTTTTATATTTCTCTTCTTTTGTCACCAGCCAATATTTTTTCATCTATATCATTCATTGTAGACATTTCACATTTTGTTCCTCCTTGATAATCCCCAATTTTTAATTAGTTGCACTATGGCCTATCTGTACTAACCATTTGCCATTGTGTTACTCTCCTTAATTCATACTCATTACTCATTTTCATTTCTTCAGAGACTCTGGGGGTGTTACATATCTTGGAGCCATTTGAAAAGTCAGAAGAATATCAGTATTATGAAGATTTTTTTTCAAGGAGAATTTAGTGAAAATAAATCCTTCTGTCCTTATTTAATTATTATTCCAAAACATTGCCTGCTTGTTTGCAACATCTCTTTGAAATTTATATACTTTTTTGAAATTTGTATATTAATAGATGAACTCTATAGATTATATATCCAACTGCGCCTCTTTGTTTGGATAATAAGCATTTTTCTTGAACTAGTTTTTATTCCTCCTATCTATCTCCTCCATACTCACGCAACAGTCAAAATCCTATTTTAGACCCTGAACCCCTCTTTCATCATCCTTTACTATTACAAAAACAAACAAGCAAAAAACTTCCCAATTTGTCTTCCTGCCTTTAGGGTCCCTCTCTTCTCTCATTTGTCCTTTATAAAACTCTAATGTGATATTCATAAAGCATGGGTACAATCATTTCACTCCACAGTCTGAAAAAAGTCTACTTGCTCTTTACCTTATTTCCTGAAGGGTAAATTTCCTCCTTTGTTGATCATTTGATGTCCTTCATACACAGGCTCAGGGCTACTTCTCCCAGATTTATTGTACATTATTCTCTTTTATTCAGGGGTGCACTGGAGCCAGCTCATATTCAGTCAGGAGAGCAAATGTTAAATTTTCATGAGCATTTACAACTTGGAAATTGGCAAATGCCACAAATCTGTGCTTGATTTTTATACTTTTGAGTTGGTAAGTAAATAAATGTTTGTTAAGCCCTTGTTTTGTGCTAGACACTGCATAGTACTGGGGTTATTAAAAATAAAGTAATATGTGAAAGACAGTCCCTACCCTCATAGAGTTAACTATCTAATGGAGAACACAAGAAAACAAAATTAAGTGATTTATATACAAGATAAATAGGAAACAATTAAGAGAGGCCAGCAATAGAATTAAGAGGAGTTGGGGAAAGTCTTCCTATAGAAGTAAGTTTTAAATTGGGATCTAAAGAAAAGCATGGAAACAATAGGAAGAGATGAGGAATGAGAGGATTCCAACGATGTGGAGCAGTCAGAAAAAAAATGCCCAGAAAGGAGTCTTGTTCATGGAATAGCAAGTAAGCCTGTCACACAATCTTAAACCCCTAAGGAAAGGTTTCATATATATTTTGGAGTTTAGAACCTTGCTTCCATGTGGGAGGGCAGAAGACCTACTTTTGTGAATATAGATTGGGGATGCATGAGCTACTTCAGAGAGAAACAGAGAGAGAAAGGAGACATTGATGCTACTCTGTGCTATACAGATTGCCCAAATAAGCTTGGTGCCATAAACTAGAATCATATGACATAGAGAAATTTGTTTAATGACCTCAAATCTTTCATAAAAAGTAGAGCTGTATCTTTGTCAAAGTAATTTGCTATTATTATTGAGGAGCTCCAGGCCAGAATCCATGTCAAAATGATGTTCTTAATGGATGATGAAGTTCTTCAGAACTCCCTTTATGCAGATGTCTTTATATAGTAAAACATGGGACATTGCATTGCCTTTTGGATAACAGCCATGACCATTGAAAAGGATTTGGCACTTTAATATAATAAATAAACAAGCATTTATTAAATACCTACTATACAGAAATAAAAAAAAATACCTACTATATACAAATGCCTCAAAATGAAACTTTTCCTGCTCTCAAATAACATTCTTTTTGGGGGGCAGGGGATAGTACATATGGAAGTAAGTAAATGAAAAATATCTACAAAGTAATGATAATTCAATTTGGGGGTATTACTAGCTGGCTTTGTGGAAGGAGGGACATTTGAACTGAATTTGGAAGAAAGATAGGAATTCTAAGAGAGGGAGCTGAAAAGAGAGTATATTCTAGTCATTAATCCTGAGCCAGACACAAAGACATTAAGAACAGAGATGGAATACACCATATGAAGAAAAGCAAATAATTCCATATGAAAGAAATTTAGAGTGCTTAAAAGTAGAACTGTTCTGGTAAATGTTGAAAATGTATGTATAACACATTTAAATTTAATCTGCCTGAATAACATTTTTCTCCATAACTTCCTTCAATCTAGACTAGAAACAATTTGTTTCTCCCCCCTGGATACTGCTTTCAGAATAGGGGCTATCAAAATTCATATTGACTATCAATCAAACACCCTAACCACTCAGTTTTTCAACCTACATACAAACCATGACCTATTCATTTCACTTTGGCCACACACCAAGATGGTCAAATCCTTGATTTTGCCAGTACCCACAAATGCACCTTGCCCATGTTCAAGAAAAAAAAAATGATGAACAGAAGAGAAATGAAAAGTTATTTGAAAAACAAAACAAAACATTTTAACAAAATATTTCTTCCATCAAGGACAGCACAACCATGCCACTTGGACCTTAACAAACTCAGCTGTGCTTATTTTTGAGGTAGAAATGTCAGTAAAGAGAACAATGAACAGAAAACAGCCAAATTAAACCAAGTATATAAAGCAAGAGGATGTTTGCTGAAGGCAGCGTAATTTTGAAAGCTCTGGAGAACATATATAAAAGTATCTTCAGGAAGGAAAAATAATACAAGCACAAAAAGTCTCAGACCTCTAGCATTAATTATTATAAAGGAGAGAAAATCTCAGAATGTGATATATTCCAACATACAAAAGATAAATATGTATAACCAATAATAATTTACCCTGCAAGTCTCAATACAATACCATATAGGGGGGAAAAATACACACACACACTCACACACACACACACACACACACACATACATACACACACCTTGAATGGCACAGAGGACTTCCAAGCATTCTGAATGAAAAGAGATGAGTTGAAACTTTGAAATGCAAACACTGGAGTCAAGAGAAAACTAGAAAATTGAAGGGGCTAATAATAATAAAATATTTATGTTATAAGAAGTCAGGGGAAAGACACATCCCTTCAGAAACATAACAGGATTTAAATAAGACTAAAACAGGGTTTGGGAATGGTTTTATTATATTTTGATTGTCTTAAGAGAAGAAAGAAAATGTGTGGGGGGTGGGGAGGATATATTAGGGAAGAAATGAGGTGTTCTGAGATGGGGGTAGGCTAAAGAAGATCAGATTCCTACATTGCCTGTCATAAATATGGCAGAGCCGTAGTGGCTGGGGGACAGCAGGAGATTGAAGAAGAAGTGTTCTAGACCAAGTCAGAAATAGAGGAGATCAAAGGATCTCTGCAGATCAGGAGTGGGAATCCACCCATGAGTGACCACAGCAATTTAAGCCTATTGTTATTCTAACATAATAATATGTATCTAAATTTATATGAAAGCTTTCTTTTTATTTTTGTATACTAGGATTAGCTTCATTATCCATGAACTTTCTCTAGGAGCATTGTATAGTTCATGTAAATGAGACTTTGGATAACTCTAAAATTTGTCAAAGATAGTACAAAAAAATGTTAGTAAAAGAAAATAGGTTAGCCATAAATTCCTCTTTATGTCAAGCCACCTATGATCTACTTGGATATTTTCTTTTATTTGTTTGTTTGGGCTTTTTTTTTTTTTTTAGTTTTTGTGGGGCAATGAGGGTTAAGTGACTTTCCCAAGGTCAGACAGCTAGTAAGTGTCAAATGTCTGAGGCTGGATTTGAACTCAGGTCCTCCAGAATCCAAGGCCAATGCATTATCCATTGTGCCACCTAGCTATTCCTGATATTTTCTTTTATTAAAAGAAAAAAGTTTCAAGTAAATGAAGTAAATTTTTGTTTGGATGGAAAAGGGAAAGGACATATCTAAATCTTTAAATCTCAGATCTATTATTTTTTCTAAGGATTATAATTTCAACTATTTAGAAGTCATCATCAATTGCCATTATAGGGGTAGCTAATATTAAAAATAATAATTCCTAATGATACATGTTATATTTAGATGCTGATAAAGATATACATATATATATATACATATATATATATATATATATATATATATATATATGTATATATATATATATATACTGAAACATATATTTATAGCATGGGACTAAATCTTCTAAAATTTTTAAATGTCAAGTTGACTTGTAATCTATTTACCAACAGGATCAATTGTCATTTCCTCATATCAGCAGGATCCAGATTGATGGCTCATAGTGATGATTGTGAGCTGAGGTGCAGAAATGCCTTTGAAATTGAGAATTAAAACAAATTCAGTGATTTTGTGTGCCAAGGGCATTTTATTTGTTCATAATTATATGAAATTTCATAATTAATATACATTTTCATAGAGGTAGAATATATAAAATATTAATCTCTCTATTAACTAGCACATTTGAATAAACTGAACTCCCTATTTCCCAACCATGCAAGAAAACAATTTGCTCTATCTAACACTATCAATTAGCTTTTGATCCCTGGAAACTCTGAGTATTAAATATAACAGTTCGCAGTCAGAAGCTCTGGCTGAGACAAGTGCTGATTTTTCAAAAGTTTTATTCTGTCTTTGGGAGATAAGATAATGATCTCAAATAAAACTTTTCACAATCCTGCTGCATTTCCCTCATTTTCTAAGTTGAGGGCCTTGTCAGCCCCTCGATCCTGCTTCAGTAAAGTTGTAGGTAATTCTACCCTCCCAGAATGATATGTTCCAGAGCATTTAGGTAATTGCCAACCAGCTGGTAGAACTTCAAGGGACCAACAAAGAAATTTTTAAAAGGTTAGTTAAGAACCACTTATGTGCTGAATTATCCTATTTTCCTCACCATTTACAACATTCTGCACATAAAATAAGGTAGGGATTAACTAATTAAAAATTAGATGGGGGTAGCTGGGGGTAAAGCCTTGCAATTTATACTGAAGCAACAAGCATATTTTTGTAATAACCCTGAAGCTGTATTTTCCTCTCTACGGCTTTTTCCTGCCCAAATGTATGCCAAATTCCAGAATACTTTCACTTGTAGATCTACTGGGGACTACTACTAATAATTAGACCTTTACTATTTATGGAAAGAACAGTCCAGTTAAAATAGAGTCAGAAAAAACTATTATTTAAAATGGCTATAACTCTGATTGCAAAGGTGAAAAAACATTTATCTTATCACTGAAACAGATATATAGATACAGATAAGGATATGGAGATGAACATGGATATGGGTATGATATGTGTATGTGTATGGGTATGGGTGGGATTAGGGATAGGGATAGGGAAAGGCATAGGAAAAGAAAGACAGAGACATAGAGACAGAGAGATACAGAGAGACTTAGAGAGAGAGAGACTCGTTTTGTACATTTCGCTCTCCCACTATAAAATCTCAAAATTTGTCATCTACTAACCACACTGTAGTTTTTATTTCCCCAAAAAATATTTGATTGGATTACTCTAGGATCTAAAAATGGGTTCTAAAAGGTAATTCTGATACCTCTGTTCTTGACTAGTCAGTAAAGAATAGACTTTACTTTTATTATTTACTTCAATATGTGAATAATTTTTTATTTCATAATTATAGTTACCCTTTCTGTCACCATAGATTTCAGCCCACACCAAGCTTCAGTACATGGTCATTATGTGTTGGTTTGGCATAGGGGAAAGAAAGAATCACTTAGTAGCTACTCTTCAATCCCAGTAAACCACCACTCCCATGACCAACTGTCTTGGTCCTTGGATGACAGTCCAGAGAGAATATTCTTAAAAGTCTTTCCCATTTGGTAGGACTTGACATACCTTGACATTTCATCTGACCTAGGCTCTAATTAAGCAGCATCCCCCTCCTTGTCACTTTGAGCCATCAAATCTTACCTTTGCTGTAGTATATTTTATTATGATCATTTAAAAGTTGCATATTTCTTTCCCCTTTTGCAAAAAGATTACCTTGCAATTAGGGATAATATCCTGAATATAATTAAAGATATGATTTGTATACTCATAATAGCATAATAAGATTGAGAAAAAAAAGTATTGTTTTATAATAATACAAAAATTTGGATAGGCTTCTGGTTTGCAGATTCTATGCTTAGAGTGACATTTGATGTGATATTGATAATAATAGACTGTTTACCCCCCAAAATTGTGTTCCCTTTCTCCATATTTTTCCCTTTCTATTTTTCTAATATTCACTTAGGAAATTAAAAGGCTATGTATTTTCTAATATTAACAAAGATTATTTCTTAGGTTTTTTATTTGAAATACTTCTAAAACATATAAATTACTTTTAAAGTCTTTAAAATATAGATCTGTCTTCTTGTTTATAACTGCTCTCCTTATTTCTTTTTATACTGCTGATATCTCTGTCACTATTAGTACTCATGATCAGTCAACAATGAACTTTCCTACTCACTGATCAAATCCAGAAGGGAACAGATAATGTCTATGGAAATGGATCATTTTACCTTTTTCCATTTAGCATGACATTTTCAGATGGTTGTAGCAAGGGACCAACTCAAAAAAGCCTTAAGGGAAAAGAATGTGGACTCTGATAGTAGTATAACATTTCAAAATGTGTGTAGCACTCTTTTCTATTTGAATGCATTTGAATTAATGTACAGGATTTCTGGGGAATTTCCAAGTATCTGCTTTGAATTTCTATAAGCATCTATTTCTTATGATATTTTACGTGTGTAAGTAATATTCCTGTTAATTCAGATGCCACATTAGTCTTTGGCCACAAAGATAAAGTGGAATGGACAGTTAAGCAATTATCTATGGATAAAGATGAAAAATATTCTATATTTATTCTTAAAAAATCTCTTTTCCTAAAAAGCAGTCTTATTTCCCTTTTTCTCCAGAGTTTTGTTTTAACGGAACAATTCATTTAGTCTGCTTACACTTAGTTGAAGTAATTTTATTAGTCTTTTAGGAGGACCTCTTTTTTTATAGTTGATACATTTTCATAGAATAAAATAATTTTTAGAAATGCAAAAGAACTTCTACTGAGATATTCATTTTAAGGAAAATTAAGCAAAACCCTTCCCCCCAAGTGAATTTTATTGTCACATGCCTAGTTAGTAGCAACTTCCACAAGGATTTAATGACATCTAGCTCTAACATATAAAGAATTTTTGGGTGCCTCTTGAATTTTACAGTTTGATGAATATAAAGGGTGAAGCCTGGAAGTTGGTGCACCATCTTTTTTTAGATATCAAATACAAAAGACACCAATACAACCTTAAACAAATACATAAAGGGGGAGAAATAAGAAGAGGATACAAACAAGCAATCTAATTCTAATATTATCTTAAGTCAATATGTTGATGTGTTTCTTCGATTATTTATTTCCTTAGGCATTTGCTGTTTGATGTTTTTTATAAAGTGAGCACATCTTCTTCTGCTTGAAATAGAGAGGAAAAAGACAATGGCCAACATGTAAATTGGTCATAGACTACTGTGTAGCTAAAATATTTAAGCTAAGTTGGGTACTTAATCAATTCTAGTCTGTTCTGGAAGGTACCATGAGTCAAAAAAAAACCTGTCTTCCAAAACAGAATTGTCCTTTCCAGTATATTGTGGTGGGGGGGGAGTGGAATTTCTTTTCTATTCTGCTATAGACCATGGCATCGACAGGTGGAACTACTTTCGCAGAGAGAAATATTCATGTACTAATTGAAGAGGTATATTGACAGAGTTGAAAAGTTATATATATATATATATGTATACATATGTCATGAGCCTATAAATAACTATAAGGCCTACCTCAGCACTATTATTCAGCTGATTCATGTCCAAAAGAATTTTCTCTATCCTGATCTCTGACTGGCTACCTTCATTCCCCCTCCCCCCTTATTTTTTATTTCTACTTTATGTGTTGTCTTCCCCCATTAAAATTTAAGATTCTTGAATAGAGAGAGAATCATTTTGCTTGTATTTGTATCATTATTATTTATCCTAGTTCCTGGCACATAGTAGGTACATAATAAGTGGTTATTGGTTTCACAAGACTTTGACTTCTGACCTTTTTCATTTAATAGATATTCCAAAGTTACCAATGATTACATAATTAACACACCTGATATTTTTCTCCTAATCCTATTCCTTCTTGAGTGATCTGTTATACATTGATGATCCCCTTGCTGTATACTCTTTCTTGCCTGGGTTTTTGTTGCTGTACTCTTACCTTTCTGATGACGGCTTTCCAGTAACCTTTCAAGGTTCAACATATATACCATGCCCTTGACTGTATATTTTCCCTTAGTTTCTATCCTGAGCACTCTTCTTCTTTCTCTATAACCTCTCATTAGCTCCCATGGGCTTAACTATCATCTTAATACAGGTGACCCCCCAGATCTATATATGGACCCCATGTCTCTTTCTCTGAGCATCTCATATTCAAAATTGCCTTTTGGCTTTTTAAACCTGGATCATCATGAACATTTTAAGCTCAACTTGTCTAATACTAACCTCATTTGCTTTCTACTTAGTCCCACCTTTCTCCCTTCTTCCTAACTTCTCTACTTCTGTCAAAGTCATCACCACGCTTCCAGTGTCTCAGGTTTATAATTCCAAGGATTCCTCAGTGTCTTTCAACTTTGATATTCATTCAGTTGCCAAATCTTGTCATTTCTACCTTCACAACATTTCTCATATCCAACAACTTCTATACACTCACACAGATACCAAGTTAGTTCTGGCTATCATCACCTCTCAGCTTTCTTATTAAAATATCCTCCTAATTGCTCTTACTGTCTAAAATCTCGTCACCTGCTCAAGTCCATCCTACACACTGCTGCCAAAGTAGATTTCCCTAAGTACAGATCTGATCATTTGACTTCCCTACTCAAGCAACATCAGAGTTTTCCTATTAATTTTATGATAAAATATAATTTCTTCTCTTTAGCTTCTAAAACCTGAGACATTCTGGCCCCATCCTAGATTTTCAGCCTCATTAGACATACTTCTCCTTACCATAAACTGTGAGCTAACCAAACTAACCTTCTCTTTTCCCTCAATCAAAACAATTAATCTTCTCTCACTATGCCTTTTCATTGGTTATATTACATGCATGCAATATACTTCCTACTTACCTTTACCTCATGAAGTCCATTTATTACTTTAAGATATAGCTCAGGCACTATATTCCACAATAAACCTCTCTGCGTCACCTCTTTCATCCCATTGCTACTGCCTTCTCTCCCAAACTATTCTGCATTTATCTAATTTGTATGTGTGTATGTACACACATATTTAAATTTATTTATATAAATGTATATAAAGCATACATATACACATATAGAAATTATATATGTATACATATATATCTTAAATTTATATTTATACTGAATTTTTATATGTTCTTGTCATACTCATTTGAATCTAAAGTCATTTTGTGTAGAGTGTTTTTTGTTTGTTTCTTTGGGAGGGTTGTACTTTTATCCCCAACACATGACATAGAGTAGGCACTAAATAAATAACTTTTTTCTTCCCTAGCTTCAATCTTTATTAAAATTTTCCATAATATTTTCTAAACTAGTTGTGTCAAACTCAGTTAGAACCTGGCCTAACTAAGCCATACATAAAGATACTGGCTGGAACATATTGACTTAGAAAAGAACTTAATAACACCAAATACATTTTATTGTATTTTTCATAGCTAAATATTTTCAAATAATATTTTAAACTACATTATAGTGTTGTAGGCCACATCTATGTCCCTCACTCCCAATGTATTTGCCAGCTCTGTTATAAACCATCAATGTTCTTTTCAGTTTATTTTGAACCATCCTTATGAACTCTAATTTTACTTTTACCTCCTCTTACATCTATTTTATTAAGTTTTACATCTACTGTGTATGCATTTGTTTTATTCTGCGTCCTAAGTTGTTCATTTGTTATTATTTAATTCCTTCTTTTATCAAAATATTATTCTTTAGCAAATATGCACTTTTAGTCCCCCACCCACCCTCTAAAGGCTTTTCTAAGCTTCAGAAACAAGGGGAACTAGTATTTACTGAAAACTACAATTCACAATCCCCTACTTTTGTTTCTTTTACCAGTCAACCAATAGATACTTTAATTAAAAAAAATCCAACAACCTCCCTCCACTGCATAAATGCAAGTGAATATTCTCATATGGATAACAAAACCAATGTGAAAATAATATATTAAAGAAGAGATGTAAACAGCCTACACCCTAATAATAATAAACACAAGCATTTGTATAGTGCTTTAAGGTTTGCAAAGTGATTAAGAATTATCTCATTTTATCCTTGCAACAAAACATAATGGTAATTTTCCACATGAGGAAGCTGAAGTAGACAAAACTTACATGACTTGCTCAGGGTAACATGGTTAGTAAATGTCATTTGATGCCTCTGAACTCAGTACTTCCTATCACCTGGTCTGGTCCTTTATCCACTAAAAACCTAAACTAGTCAAGATAACTCTTCCTCCTAAGACACCATTTCTTCCATAGCCTTGCTTTCCTTGCCTGATGCTTATTTCCCTATAGAACTACTAAGTTTTCTGCTGATGCTATCAGCATTTAAGTGATTTTCTGCACTAAGTTGTATACCCCTGGTATACCTATACTACTCTGCAGAACCTACAATAAACCCTATTAAGCACTCTCCTGCCATCTGCTGCTATCTCCACTCAACTGTAGTTTTAGATAGGTACCAACATTTCAGTTAGGTGTCCAGAGCAATGAGCTTAGAATAAGTCTCATGTTCATGAGTTCAAATCCAGCCTCAGGTACTTACTACTTGAGAAAGTCACTTAACACTGTTTATGAGTGAGCTGTCAAACTCACAACATGATCACTCCAAAAAAAAAAATCCAAATAATGCCATAGGACAATTCTTGGAGCAGCAAAATCCACAGAACAATGTGTTGAGATCATTTTCCAACCAAGCCTGGCTTGGAAGGTCAGAAGGAGGGAGTTGCTGTGCTGAGACAGGAGTGGAGCCCAACCCCACAGTCACCCTGACACAGATCCAGTCCCAGGAAGGCCTCACCAGAGAAGGAGACCCTGAGAGCCTCTGAATCAGCTGAATCACTAGTGTTCTCTGAAACTAAGCTCACAGTCTGGTGAGAGGGAGATCACAGGGGTCTATGCTGGTGCTGATGCAGAACTTGGGTTTCCTACCGCTGCTGGGAACCAGGAGGTAGACTTGAGTAACAGTAGCCCAGGTGGAGGAGGGGCACAGGCTTATCAAAGCTGACAACCACTGCACACAAAGCTGGTTGATTAGAAAGTTGGTCTGGGGTGATCTATGGACCAGGGAACAGGACAGGTGAGGGAAGAACCTGCTCTTCCTTAAATCATACCACCTGGGACCTCCTGAAGCTTAGAATAGTGCAGCCTGGAAATAGTGCCCCATTTTAAGGAGCTAAAAGTCAAATAAAAGAAAGGCAAGATGAGCAGAAAGAGAAAGGTGAGGACCAAAGAAAGTTTCTTTAGTGACAAAGGAGATCAAGGTGCACCCACAGAGGAAGATGTCAGTGTCAGGGCCCCTATATCTAAAGCTTACAAGAAAAATATGAATTGGTCTCAGGCCATAGAGGTGCTCAAAAAGGACTTTGAAGATAAAGTTAGAGAAGTAGAGGAAAAAATGGAAAGAGAAATAAGGGTGATGCAGGAAAGACATGAGAAAAAAGTCAACAGCTTGCAAAACCAAATGGAAAAGGAGATACAAAAGCTCTCTGAAGAAAATAATTTCCTAAGAATTAGGATTGAGCAAATGGAAGCTAGTGACTTTATGAAAAATTAAGACACAATAAAGCAAATCCAAATGAATAAAAAAATAGAGGGCAGGGCAGCTAGGTGGCACAGTGGATAGAGCACCGGCCCTGGAGTCAGGAGTACTTGAGTTCAAATCCGGCCTCAGACACTTAACAGTTACTAGCTGTGTGACCCTGGGCAAGTCACTTAACCCCAATTGCCTCACTAAAAAAAAAAAAAATTGGAGGGCAATGTGAAATTTCATCTTGGAAAAAACTGCTGAACTGGAAGATAGGTCCAGGAGAGATCATTTGAAAATTATTGGTCTACCTGAAAACCATGATCAAGGAAAGATCTTAGACATCATCTTCCAAGAAATTGTGAAAGAAAATTGCCCTGATATTCTAGAAGCAGAAGGTAAAATATAAATTAAAAGAATCCACCAATCACCACCAGAAAGAGATCCCTAAAGGATAACTCCCAGGAAAATTATAGCCAGATTCCAGAGCTCCCAGGTCAAGGAGAAAGTATTGCAAGTTGCCAAAAAAAAAAAAAAAAGAATTCAAATACTGTGGAGAACCAGTCAGGATAGCACAAGAGCTAGCAGCTTCTACATTAAGGGACCAGAGGTTGTAGAATATGATATTCCAGAGGGCAAAGGAATTGGGATGACAACCAAGAATCACCTATCCAACAAAACTGTATAATCTTTCAGAGGAAAAAAATAGGACTTCAGTGAAAAAGAGTACTTTCATGTATTCATGATGAAAAGACCTGAACTGAATGGAAAATTTGACTTTTAAATACAAGATCCTAGAGAACCATAAAAAATTGGAGATGAGGGACATACCTGGGGTCATGTAGTGGGTAACTGTCTTGTGTCTGAGGCTGGGTTTTGGCTGGGATCCCTCTGGGTCCAGCATGGATGTTTTGTCCATTGTATTACCTAGCTGCCCTAAGATGACATCTTTAGGGTAAAACTGAGAGGTGAGAGGAATGAACTGGGGGGAGGGGAACGAAAGAAGTAGCATGAGGTGAAATCCCACATGAAAGAAACAGGAAAGGGCTTATGGAGTGGGAGAAGATATGGGGGAGGAACAGGGCAGTAAATGAACTTTACACTCATCAGAATACACTCAAAGACCTTGATCTCATCAGAGTTGGCTCAAGGAGGGATTAACACACAAACACACACACACACACACACACAATTGGGTGGCGTAATCTATTTAATTTGGGAACTAAAGAAGCCTAACACTCATCAGAATTGGCTCAAAGACCTTAATCACATCAGAATTGGCTAAAGGAGGGAAAAACATACACACTCAGTTTTTAATATATCAAACCATTCAGGAAAATGGGAGGGTAAGGGGATAAAGAGACAGGGGCAAAAGAAGGGAGGTCAGATTGGGGGAGGGGACAGAAAGAAGCAAATTCCTTTTGAAGAGGGATACTGTTAAAGAAGATAGATAATAGAGTAAACATCATTGGGAAGGGAATAGGATGGAGAGAAACAGTTAACAATAGCAATTGTGAAAAAAGACATTGTGCATAGTGACAGCAATATTCTTCTATGAGTAATTGTGAATACTCTCAGCAATGCAATGATCCATGACAATCCTAAGGGACAAATAATGAAGCATATTATCCACTCCCATAGAATGAACTGATAAAAAGAACACTTGTGAAATGTACATATATAACCTATATCAGGTTGGTTGCTGTCTTGTGGAGAGGGGAGGAAATGGTGGGAAGGAGAAAATTTGGAACTCTAAATCATTTGAAAATGAATGTTAGGGGCAGCTAGGTGGTGCAGTGGATAGAGCACCAGCCTTGGAGTCAGGAGGACCTGAGTTCAACTTCGACCTCAGACACTTAACACTTACTAGCTGTGTGACCCTGGGCAAGTCACTTAACGCCAATTGCCTCCCTAAAAAAACCATACTTTGTTAATTGCTTATGTTGACTTTGTATCCCTAGGAGTCTTTGACCATAATAGAGGGATAAAAGGGAAAAAAGACTAAATGAGCATAGAATTTTAGTTCAGCATGGATTTCCTATACTTATTAGCATAGCATTGTATGTTATTGATACTTTTGAAGGAAGCCAACAAGGTAGAAAGGAAAAAACAAAATTCAGTGTCTGTTGCATAGTTAAATAAAAAATATGTAAGTATAGGGCAGCTAGGTGGCACAGTAGATAAAGCACTGGCCCTAGATTCAGGAAGAACTGAGTTCAAACCCGGCCTTAGACACTTGACACTTACTAGCTGTGTAACCCTGAGCAAGTCACTTAACCCTCAGTGCCCGGCAAAACAAAACAAAACAAATATAAATATATATATAAATATATATATATATATATATATATATATATATATATATATATATGTGTGTGTGTGTGTTTATAATTGAAAGTGAAATTAAAAAAATAAACTCAATAGTGGTGATATTCATTGCAGAGTGACAAGTATAAAAACCCTTTAGTGGAGAATGATATATAATAATATTTGTAAGAGAATTACCAATTAATATTTATTGAACTTAGACCTCAGATTTCATTTTTTATGGTACAAACTAAATTCAAATTAGGCAAAGCCCTATGTCAGAGTTAGGTTTCAAAATTGTGAAAATATGCATAATTTTAATACTTCTTATTAACATTTGTGATTTTTCTATCTATCCTCATAGCAAAGCCATAATGGGTACCTGCATATGAAAATCCATCAACTTATAGCTACACTAAGGATTTTTCGTTATTTTTCAGTCATTTTTCATTTGGAATTTTCTTGGCAAATAAAATGGAGTGATTTGTCATTTCCTACTCCAGCTCATTTTACAGATGAAGAAACAGAGACAAACAGGGTTAAGTAACTACTCAGGGTCACACAGTAAGTATCTCAGCAGATTTGAGTCTTCTTTACTTCAGTCTCAGCACTCTATGCTCTGTGCTGCCCAGCTGCCCCAAAACTAAAGGTTTACTTCTGTAAATTTAGGCTGGTATTGATAGTGACCCCATAAAGTTCATCTCAGAGCTCATGCTCAAAACATTGCAAGCTTGGTTGAACTGTCAGAAATTTAGAGCCATAGTCTAGATTTCCAAAGGCTGAGCCAGGTGCTGCCAAAGCTATGGTACTTGTCTATAACAAGGCGGGAAGGTTTCAAATACAAAAGATTGTTGGCTTTTGTGGAGCAACCAAGGTAGGTATGAAAGCTTTATCATTTGCACATCAATATCAGTAATTAATTATTTTGGCCACAGGGACCCATAAAGAAATAACAGTACAAAATGGTCCTAAGTTCTACAATACTTCCTTTTCTATCTTCAGTGGCAATTATGGCTGGTAGGACTCAAAACTCACACAGAATTAAGTTGTTGTTTTTTTTAAATATAACTTTTGGTCCTCATATCAATAGGCTGATATGGAAGAAAATATTTAAATATGTTAATGAGGATTTTTATGGCCAAATTTATGATTTTGTTTGCATTGGGAAATCCCTCATGAGGGAACTCATTCCATGAAAGCAGACTGGCAACTTACCTATAAATTACAATCTAATGTGTTGTCTAGGAGTCACTAAGAGGTTGAATGAGATACTAACAGTCATGTAATTAGAATGAATTCTAGGTAGAACTAGAATTGAAATATTCCTGACTCCAATGCCATTCATTTTACCCATTATATATTCAATCTCCTGACTTCAACCAAATAAAAATAAGTTATTAATCCTAAAAATAAATAAGTAAATAAAAGCAATAATATTACTTGATGAATAACACACTCTCCTGGCTCTATTTAAAGTATAACATCTTCATACCCTTCAAGGATATATTAAAATTGCCCCTTGATTTTATCTTCCCTCCTTCTTTCTCTTTTTTAGGATAAATTTTATCTTCTCTCCTTTTTTCTCTTCTTCAGGATGAATAATCCCTTCAACTTTTCCTAATACTTAATGTATATGCAGTTGGTGCCTAAATAAAAGCCATAGCTAGAAGACTTTCTTTTCTATTAAAATCTCATTTCTACCCATGATTATATTTAATCTTATTGAATCTTTTTTGACTATGAAATTATTTTAGATAGCTTCACTTATGTTGAAGTTAAAGGCATTGTAATGCAACAGGTAATATCTTTGCCCTATTTTCTTTTGTTCCTGTCAGATTGTGCCATATGAAGTACATATATTTCATTGACTCATAATCCCTTTGTTAGTATTCAAATCTATTCATAGGGCTGTCTTTGCTTAAATTTGCCTTAAGATAGATACTGTCATTAAACCATCAGATTATAGGTTTGAAGTAAAATAATTGTAACAGAAAATAGAAATGGATTAATACTATTTTATTATTAATAAAAGATTTTTGCCAATTTTGTTATCTACATATGTTCACAAGCATATATCTGCTATCTATTCACATATTTGATTTTTTAAGTTACTCATTCTTTCACTATATTCTCTACTTAAAGTTTTATTCAAATTGTTAATGGAGCATTTTTAAACTAAAAAAAATCAGTACTTAAAGGCTATTGCTATTTATAAACTTCCATTAAGAAGGAAATGGGTGGAAAAGATTTCAATTGAAATGCTAATAGGAATAAAAACTCTAGCTTAATTTTCCATGAAGGAAACATCATAACTACTTATTAGCTATGGGCAATATTATTTTCAAAAGTTAAAAATAATAAATCCACATTGTTCCTTCTTAATAATCAATATGCCTTTTATAGATAGTAGCAAGATATGATGAATTCTTGTCTTTATTTATATCTGTTTCCATGAGAACATATACCAAGCAGCATTCCATAATGATTACTGGAAGAGCTTATTGAGAGAAGCTCCTGGGCTATAGGCTTAAAAATTTATCAGAAAAGCAAACATTATTTAATATGATGCTGAAGATCATATTAATGATATTATCTGACCTCTAAAGTGAGTTTTTAAAGAATTCAAATTTCATTGTTTTTTGAAAGCTCTTTTAGATTGGGCAATGAATAAAGTTGCTTCCTATATCTAGATACATATACTTCCTGACGAACAGTGACAAGAGATTCTCTTGTTGTTGTTGTTGTTGCTGCTGCTCCTGCTGCTGTTGCTACTGCTACTACTGATTTTGTTGAAGACTGAATAGTGAAGAATTAATCTCAATTTCACTGTAAGACATTTAGTCTGGATAAAAGGCAGAACTTCTAGACAATGAAGATTGTTAAACACAGGAACAGGTTGCTAAAGGAGACTATGTGATCTCTTCCTCTGGAGGGTTTTAAAAATAGGCTCAACTCCCATTTGTCTGGGCCAAAATATGTGTGTTCCTACCTAAAAGCAAAGTAGGAGATATAGGGGGTGTATTGAAGCATCTCTCAAGGTCCCTTTGAGCCCCATTAGTCCAACCATTTAATTTGCATGGCCCAGAGTCCAAGGTAATTAGCACAAGAAATCAGGCTATGGGCATAGTATTACTAAAAATTGAAAATGTGGCCCACAGTGCTATTATTGCTCATACTCAAGCCACTGTGCATTGTATGTATTCAAGCTATTATTGCTCATACTCATCATTTTTTGGCACTTGTAGGGTGTGTAGAGAGATATTGAGACTGATGTTTAAGCATATTTGAAAGGTTTTTAGGAAATAAAAGGGTAAAAATCATGTGCAATTGGTATGGAAAGAATTTCTCAATCCTTTGCCATTGATTCCAGTGTGGGTCAGAGGAAAAGTAATAGGAGGTTTCAGTACCAATTGAATTTAAAGTCATGGCAGTTAAGGTGGCAAACCTATAGTTAACATTGGATCACAGTAGCATAGATCTAGAAGTGAAAGGAAGCTCAAAGTTCAACTAGTAGAACCCCCTCATTATAGCCATAAGGCAGAGATTAAGTACCTTGTCCAAAATCCCGAAGATAAGACACATCAGAGGTGAGATGTAAACCCAACTCCTCAGGCTCCAGAGATAATGCTTGTTTTCCCTCTCTATACTGCATTCATAATTTAATCCCTACCTAGACAATACTCATCAAATAGTAGTTTCATGTGATATTTTATGGTGTAATCACATTAAAAGTTATGTATTTTCTTGCTTGAATTACCTCAATTCTCCACTTCATTGTGTAGCTACAACCATGGTGCACTCTAATCTTTCAAACATTTGTCATGGAATCTGAAAATAGATTTGTAAAGGTTCCAAGTTCTATCCAATCAATCTTTAAAATGTTGTCATTTTATTCTTTTTCCTGAAGAATTGTTATATTTTTACCATTATGCAATACATCCATAAAATTCTTAGAGGACAGATCAGTAGTTTATACTATATTTTATAAATGAGAAATATGAGAGAGTAAATCACAGGATTCATTAATTCCTCAAAGAACAAACATTATAAAGCACCTGTAGGGTAGACTGATAAAATATAAGGTTTGTATGGTACCTAAGACATATTCTAGGACAATTCTATGAGTTTAATAATAACAATGATAATGGTTAGAATTTTTGTAGTGCTTTAAGGTTCACAAAGAAATTTGCAGATGTTATCTCATTTGATCTCCATCAAACCCTATGAGATAGTTGTTATTATGCTCATTATTCTTATAGATGAGGAAACTGATGACAAAATTAACAAAGCAACTTACCTAGGGTCACATAGTATCTAAGGCAGGATTTGAATTTGGATCTTTCTCACTCCATATCAACTATACCACTTACGAGCCTCAGTTTACCTCCAGATCTCCTAAAATCACATAAGTAGTTAATATCACAAAATTGAGCTAAAATAGTATCCCTTTATTGTATCACAATAAGGTTTAGAAGATTACACCTTGGGTAAGAAAACAGGCTAAAATTTTCAGTCATGATGCAATTAATTTCAAGTTAAGCCAAGTCAACAACAATGTATTAGGCATCTACAATATGGTAGACATTATGGTAAGCATTAGGTATACAAAAAAGAAGCAAAAGCAAAAACAGTCTCTGTTTTCAAGAAACTCAAAATCTAATAGAAGATATCATATGCAAATAAGTATATAAAACAAGCTATATACAGAACAAAATGGAAATTATTGATAGAGAGAAGGCATTAATAACAACAATAATAGCTAACATTTATATAAGACTATGTACCAGGAATTATGTCAATCACTTTACAATTTTAATCCCATTTGGTTCTTACAGCAAGCCAGGGAGGTACATGCTATTATTCTCTCTCATTTTCTTAAATAAGGCAAACAAGGGTAAATGAATTGTTCAGGATTGCATAGCTTATGAGGATCTGAGGTCAATATGAACCCAGGTCCTCTCCCTCTAAAGCCAACACTCTTTAAACTGTAACACACTTTGTTTTAAGTTATATTTTTGAGTCACTTTTAACCTTTGTATATTATACATAATATTGTCATAGGTGCATTTATGACCTATCTGCTCTTTGATGAAATACTTGATTAATTTTTTCTTCCTGAAAAATCAATTACTATTGACCTTTTCATATCTCCTTTTTTAGTCCCAGTGAAAAATTACTCACAAAGTTAATTACTTCAATAGTAATAGTGAGTGGAAAGTCTTTAAACAGTTTAATAATAGGTAGAAGAGTCTATAACAACACATTCAGTTTGTTACATAACTTAATTTCCCAGATTTTCTCATCTTGAACTCAACTGTGTTCCAAATATAGTTTAGAGTGAAACTACCCCCAACTGTGTTGATTGTAAGTGGCTCACAGTTGCTTCATATCAAGCTTTGCTATTATTTTCATATTTTTGCTCAGTTCTGCCTATTGATGAGATATAGTTGCAGGGTGCCATCTATGCTGGTTGGATACTTAACTTTCTGGTTCATAAAGTTGTCCTCTGTGTAACCTATGAATCAGTTTGATGATCCATTTATGACTGTATTTATTACCCAACAGATGTCTGGGTAGTTAAAGACCCACATGAATACTGTATCCTGTGGTTTCTAATACCTTTTGAGTTTATCTAGAATGAGTGAGTCTTAAACTATTTGGATACAGGCTTTGGTTTGGAATAACATAGAGATGTTCAATTGAGTATCTAAGTCAGATATCTAATTCAAAAAAATCAGAATCAAAATAACTGTTGTATACATATCTAATGGTAAATTAGATAAGATCAAATTCCTGCTCCAGAGGGTATTATATCTTAAAGTTACTGACATTACAGATGAGACAAAATTAGAAGAATAATATAAGCAAAAGGAAAACATAAAAAATAAACCATCAAGTATTTCTTGACCACCTATTAAGTATAGGGTACTATCCTAAAATCTGTGGATAGGACATGCTCCTTCATTTCAATGGGATGAATTAAGGGTGAAAGGATGGTATGAATATATATATATATATATATATATAATACAATGATATTATTTATTTTGTAGTTTGAATAGTCTATATTTTCTTGTTAGACTTAAATATATATATTTTATATAAGTATATATTTTAAAATATATATATATATATATATTTAAAGTCTAACAAGAAAATATAGACTATTCAAACTACAAAATAAATAATATCATTGTATTACTGTTCTGTATTAATTCAGAAATGAGTGACTTGAGTAAGGCCCAACAGAAGAGGTAGCAAAATGAACTGGATATTAAAATATGGGATTTAGGTAAGGAAAGAGTATAAGGGAAGACATTCCATTCAATGGAGATGGCTTGAGCAAATGTTCCTGCTATTTTCTGAGGAAGAATACATGTATCATTTGTACACGATAGTAAAGGGAATATTTTTATAAGAGTCATATTTTAGATATTCTTGAATAACAAGAGAGCTATAGAAATCCTTCAGAAGTTTCAAGTAGGCAGCCTCAGACACTAGATGTGTGACCCTGGGGAAGTCACTTAACCCGAATTGCCTCATTTTTTTTTTTTTTTAAGTAGGGAAGTTACATGAAAAATTATGCTACAGAAAGATTATTCTGAGTTTATGGCAGATTGTAAAGAAGAGTAGATTTTGGGAGATTATCTATGAAATAATACTTTAATAGTTCAAGCAAGCTATTGTGTGGGACTGAATTGGGATAATGATAGGGGGTAGAGGAAGCTGGATCTCAGTTCTTCCTAAATTCATAAGAATTGCTGAAAGAAAAAAACACTAGTTAGAAGGAACTATAGCCATGAAAACAATGTTGAATAATTAGGACAGTAAAGAAACAGTCAAAGTAGCATAGAAGAGGATCAAAGGAGATGGACAAAAAGAGAAGAAATTATGGAGAACTCCATCCTGTAACGATTGGAATGACACCACCTGCTGGAGACTTACTGTAGAAGATTTCCACCCATGAAGCGAAGGTCTTTGAGGGCAAGACCAGGAGTCTTTTCTTTGGCGTCAGGAAGTGACGCTGGCTAGTGGGAGGAAGAAGGAAGAGACTAGCGCTCTGTCTTGTGCTCTTTCCTGTGGATTCCGGCAGAGAAGGGAGCTAGAAATGTGCTCTCCCTTTAATAGATAGGAATGTAGGCCTTTCTCTCTCTCTTTATCAAATTCTTATTCTCCTTAATAAATGCTTAAAAGTCTAACTCTTGCTAAAGCTTATAATTTATTGGTGACCACTCATTAGATATTTTAGACAGACTAGCTAGAATTTTAGCCCTTAACAATCCCCATCCTTATTTCTACTAAAAATGGTGTATGTTAATTTCACTTCTTTACTATCATAGGAGCCAAAAGAGATAATACAATTTTACACTACATTAAGAAATGCATAGACTCCAGTAGTAAATGATAATCAATGTTCTGTCCATATCCTGCATAATTCATTTAGTTATGGGGGATAATTGAGAATAGACATTGGTAATTTGGATAATATCTGGAAGAGAGCAATGATGAAAGACCTGGAATTCATGCCATGTGAAAACCCATTGAAGGACTTAAAGTCATTTGGACTAGAAAAGATAAGACTAGGAGGAGAAACATGATTTGATAGCTGTCTTCAGAGGGCTATTCAGAAGGCTCCCAAAGGGCAGAATTAGGATCAAAAGCTACAAGGTACAATGAGGTAAATTTAGGCATGAAGTAAGGAGTAATGTCCTAATAATTGCAATTATCCAAAAATGGAACCAGGACAGTTTGGTGGTTCAGTGGATGCAGCACTAGGCTTGGAATCAGTAAAATTCAACTTCCCAAGTTCAAATCCAGCTTCAGACACTTACTAGCTGTGTGAGCCTGGGCCAGTCACTTAACCCTGTTTGCCTCATTTTCCACATTTGTAAAATGAGCTGGAGAAGGAAATGGCAAACAATTCCAGAATTTCTGCTAATAAAACACCAAATGGGGTCAAAAAGACTCAGAGATAACTGAAATGATTAAACAGTAAAAATGGAACCAACTTATTCCAGAAAGTAGAGGAGTCCTCCCTTCTTGAGGACCACTTATTAAATACGTTGTAGAAAGGGTTTTTTTTTCAAATATAGATTAGTGTAGGTGGCCTCTAAAGTTCTTTCAGATTAGGAAACTATGTGATTTCATATTAGACTTGGGATGAAAATAATATTTTTAATGGATTCACTCATTAATAATACTCAAAAGTAAACTTTTAAAAGGTTATGTGTTAATTGACAATGGACTGTGATCAGACAGGACATTTTTAAAGAAACTAAACCAAGTATATCAGCAATTTTCATAAAATCAGAATTTATCCAAGTAGATGATTAAAGTACGAACATTTATAAGAATTACAACGTTATAAAGAATTACATTTTGCATAGTAGATAATAATTTTACAGCTAGTAGGGCAGCTAAGTGGCACAGTTATAGTGTGCTGGGCCTGAAGTCAGGAAGACTCATATTCCTGAGTTCAAATCTGGCCTCAGTCATTTACCAGCTGTGTGACCCTAAGCAAGTCACTTAACCCTGTTTGCTTCAGTTTCCTTATCTACAAAATGATCTGGAGAAGGTAATGACAAACCATTCCAGTATTTTTTGCCAAGAAAACCCCAAAAGGGGTCATGAAGAGTCAGACAAAGCTGAAGTGACTGAACAACAACAACAACAGGGACCTGAGACCTCATTGAGGTTATCTGTACTAAGACATGATCCATAAATTCAGTCATGTCCCACCAAATTTAAATATGCAAAAACTTTTTCTCAAGGTACAGATTGGAAATTATGCACTTTTAGTGTTGGAATATTTAGATCTGGATATTAAATCTGAGTCTAGAATAGATAAATAATTTCAACAATGTGATGGCTATTTGAAGAGATGGCCAGGACCTGCTTCTTCAATATCTTCAATATTCAATTATTTCTATTACCCAAGCTTCCTGTAGTCTTTAAATCCAGAGGATAGATATATCACAGCCCCAACTAATTTTGCTCAATCTTTGAATCTCTAATTACCTTTCTTCATCCATCGCTTTTAGAAGTAAACCATGGTCAAGAGAAAAGGAGAAAAAACTAAATTACCTATTCAGAGAATCTGATATTAATTTTGGAGCTCATACATAAGTTAATAAGTGAAGTAAAAAAAGTTAAGTAGGATCTTTGATGGCTTTCCATGACCCTTGTAATGTAATATTTTAAAGTATAAAAATGTTTTTTTTTTTTAAACCTCTCTCTGTTCTCTTAACTTCTCCTTTTGATGGCTGATGAAAATTTTTGCCCTTGTCAGGTCAGAAGCCATGATGTCAGTGGAAAAGGCAAGAAGTAATAGAAGAAAAGCAGTAAATGAGGCTCACAGATAGCAGAATGGGAAGCTCAACCTGGGGCTGAAGGTTTACCAAGACCTCTGGGTTTTGTTTGTTTGTTTGTTTGTTTTTATGGGTGTGGGGCAATGAGGATTAAGTGACTTACCCAGGGTCACACAACTAGTATCTGTCAAGTGTCTGAGGCCAGATTTGAACTCAGGTCCTCCTGAATCCAGGGCTGGTGCTTTATCCACTGCACCACCTAGCTGCCCCCAACAACCTCTGTTTTTTAAAGACCATAAGAAGGTAGAGAAAAATTTATAGATTCTTGGTTGATAAAATTGATAAAATTGTTTTTGTGAAAGGAGATAGAATTTGTCTGGAATTTCCCCACAACCTCCATTTTTAAACTGTTATAAATAATAATATTAGTAGGCATCAATAGTTAATAGGCACCTGGATGGTATAGTAGATAAAATGTACAATATAGGGTCAAGAAAAATGGAGTTCAAGTTTAACTTTACTTAATACCTATGCTAGTCACTTAACATCTATCTGACTCATTTTCTTCCTCTGTAAATGAGGATAATAGTCCCTACCTCCAAGAGTTGTTATAAGGATATGATGAGTTAATATTTGTAATGTACTGTGCAAACCTCAAAGTACTGCATGAATGCTAGCTGTTTTTATAATAATGACAATTATGATTATAATAATCGTAGTAATAAATTAAATTTAAATGGTGCTTTCACATGAATTATAGATAGATACAGAGACATGCATGCATACATACATACATAGACAGATAGATAGACAGATAGATGATAGATAATAATTTTCTGAGTCAGAGAAAATCAATTTACCCCAGAGGGATAGCCTCAGTCAATGAATCACAATCTTCAGAAAGTGAAAAACAATCATATCTATAGCATCTATTGGGAAATGCAATTGTCAATAAAAGACAATCCCTTGACCTACCCCCCCTACATATGCAAAATGATTTTTTAATTTTAATGCCCTATATGATGCCTATTACAACTATCCTATAGGTGTAGATATAGATATGACTCCAAAAGTAATGCATGATACATCTTGTTTTATAAATTATATATAGTACAAATATACATATATATAATATGCACATTATATATTTCTATTTAACTTGTGATTTTATCAACAGGGAAATTAGTGTATAATTATTTGTGATGGCTATACCTGGTCAAAGGTTAATAATCATAAATGGGATAGTATGGAAAAAAAATTCTTTAGGCAGAATAGGTGTGTGAGTCAGGGGTGGGTGGGTGGGCAGGTGGTATGGTGATAGCAATCATTAACAAAGCTATCAAGTGAAAACATGATTCAATTTGTTCTATTTGGCTCTAAGGAATAGAACTGGAAGAATTAATGTGTAGAGATTTCTGAGGAAAAATTGGCTTTCATACAAGTAAAGATTTCCAGGCTTCAAGAGGTAGTTCCCTCTCACTAAAGACCTTTAAGAAAAGCCTGATCATCTTCTAGTTGGGGATGTTGTAGAGGTCATGTTGAGTAAGGTACGAGATAAATTATATGATATTTGCAGTCCTTCCAAATATGAGACTCTATGACACTAAAGATCTCTAGCTCTTTATCCAAAAAACTGGAATTATACTCAAGTATAGACTAACCTTCCTAATCTATTCCTCCCTGTGACAGTACTTATGTGGACACTTGTGTGTGCTCTTTGCTTGTTAGTACATCATTGTATGGTATGCTTACTAGATAACTAAATTTAGCTCCATAAAAATTGTGAAACTTTTATAATACATGTATAGTTCCCCTGAGGCAGGTTGGTACATTACATTTTACATGGTATCATCTCATAGTGTGCATTTGTAACTCCTACCAAATGAACAGGGTGAAATGGTGCACTAAATGCATTTTTTTAATAAATGTCTTTCATTGCAACCACTCCAAGTCTTTTGAGACACATGTAGGACAATTATACACACAGCCCACATCTTGCAATAGCAAATTGCCTTTAATTCACAGCCATTAAGTTTACAAATCTATAAACATCCCTTTTTTGGTTTGGTTCTCAATTACGAGAGCCAAGGGGGTACAGCAAACCAAAGTGGGAGATGCCACCAAGGATCTTAGTAACTGAAGCAACTGTTGTCTTTATCCTCAGGGACATATCTGCCATAAACAGAGAAGGGGTTGCTGAGATATGTCCTTCTTTTGTCTTTATAAAAAAACAATCTGGCAGGATTGTCTAATAGATTAAAAGGATTTCTAAAAGGACTGTAAAATAATCCTATAAGACTCAATCACATACAACTTTGTCCTCTAGGATTTGTAAAGCACTAAATGTTGTGCCGTAAGATTTGTGAAAGACTTCCATTAGCCTCTTAAAAGTAGTACAATCTCAATCTTGTAGAAATGTATATATCTGCTTTAAAATCTCTAAAATATACAAAAGCCCTAAATGTTTGTCATTGTAGGACTTCTCTTCTGTGGCACTGATAATGCATCCCCATTTTTAAAACTTTGTGAATTTTTTATATAAATGAACTTGTTAGCTTAAAAAATATCCTATATTTCTTATATATATAGACAGATAGATAGATATGAAATGTAGAATATTTTTACATGTAAAATTCCATATCATCTATATCTAAATCAATCTCTCCATACATACATATAAATATTCTTTTAACACTTCTTTTTGGCCTGGAAATGTGGCCTTGGGTTTTCAAGTACTATTCAAGTGAAACATGATGACCTTTGACAGATAAATACTTTTAGTTTAAAAACCAGTTTTTCCAATCTTAGAAATGCTCTTCATCCAAAGCAGTCAAAGAATCAGACTGGGACAGTGCCATGAATGAAACTTTTAAGAATATAAGTCATTCCCCAATTGAGAACTAGTCAAAGGATATGAACAATTTTCAGATTAAGAAATTAAAGCTATCTGTAGTCACATAAAAATGCTCTAATTCACTATTGTTTAGAGAAATATAAAATAAAACAACTCTGACATATGACCTCACACTTCCCCAGTTGGCTAATATGACAAAAAAGGAAAATAATAAATGGCGATGTGGGAAAATTGGAACACTAATGCATTATTGGTGGAGTTGTGAACTGATCCAACCATTCTTGAGAGCAATTTGGAACTATGGCCAAAGGGCTATAAAACTGTGCATACCCTTTGACCCAGCAATACCACTACTAGGTCTGTATCCCAAGAGATCATAAAAAAAGGGAAAAGAACTGATATATAAAACGTTTATAGCAACTCTTTCTGTGGTGGCAAAGAATTGCCGATTGAGGGGATACCCATAAATTGGGGAATGACTGAACAATTTGTAGTCTATGAATGTAATTGTCTACTATTAGGCTATAAGAAATTATGAGCAGGCAGATTTCAGAAAAAAAAAAAAAAAACAACCCTGGACTTACATGAATTGATTCACAGTGAAAGGAGTAGAAACAGGAGAACATTGTACACATTAATAGCAACATTGTGTGATTATCAACTATAATAGACTTAGCTCTTCTCATCAACACAATGATAACAGAAAATTCCAAAAGACTCATTATGGAGAATTCTATCTATATCCAGAGAAAGAACCATGGAGTCTGAATGCAGATGGGAGCATAATATTTTACTTTTTAAAAATTTCAAACTCAAAATGTTACAAAAATGAATGTTGAAAATTGTCTTTATATGTAAATGGGTAAAAACACTATTAAGTAAAAAAAATAATAATGCATGCAAAACAATGACTAAAATACTTCTGGGAAAATAAAAAAAGCGGTTGAAGTTAGGATTGACCAATCGAGTCTGCTTCAAACTCTCACATCAAATGCTAAAATAAAATTCAAGTGAATCTATGGATCCATAAATTAAAAATACACATAAAGGGCAGCTAGGTGGCGCAGTGGATTAGAGCAATGGCCCTGGAAATTAGAATGTCCAACAGGGAACTGGTTTAATTCCATCTCAATACAACCATTTTACCAATGTATATGATCACTAAATATTTAAGGGGCTTGGGTCAGGGAGGTGACTATAGAAGAGATAATTAGTTTCACTGAAAGAGTATATTCAGGGGCAGCTACATGGTGCAGTGGATAGAGCACCGGCCCTGGAGTCAGGAGTACCTGGGTTCAAATCCGGCCTCAGAGACTTAACACTTACTAGCTGTGTGACTTTGGGCAAGTCATTTAATCCTAATTGCCTCACTAAAAAAAAAAAAATACACATAAAAGGTGATTAGAGTACAAGGAGAAAATCATGTCCCATATTTATGGATAAGGGGAAGAAGTTATAACCAAACACAAAATAGAGAGGATGCAGAAGATAAATTGGACAATTTAATGGCATAAAATTAAACAATTTTATACAAACCAAAGTGTTCTCTGAGGAAATTAGAATGTCCAACAGAGAACTGGTTTAATTCCATCTCAATACAACCATTTTACCAATGTATATGATCACTAAATATTTAAGGGGCTTGGGTCAGGGAGGTGACTATAGAAGAGATAATTAGTTTAATCAAATAAAGGTTCCTTCAGTTAGTTACATATTTCCACAATGGTGTAACATTTTTTATAGGACTGAAGTCTAATGGTTAGGTGATACTTTGCAGAAGCTACCATTATAAAGTTAATGTACATTAAGTATTAGCTGTGCCTAGGACCTGCAACTAAACAAATTTCTGCTAATTTTGTGTGAGGAGGCCAGCAAATTTGATTTTGTCCAAACTATTCAATAGCAAATAATCAATAATGCTACTGCAACTGGACAATCAGTCATCCATCATCTTTTCAGGCTTGTCAGCCTTAGGAGGATTTGAAAAGCAGCTATCTCTAAACAATCCTTGAACAGACAATATGTTACCCTGTTGTCTACATGTTTCATGGAATCTATATCAATCTCATTGAATTCCTTGTTTCTTGGACCACGTATGTGTCATTGGTTGAGATGTTTGTTCTAAGTCTCCCAGGACTTGATATTCATGCCCCCCCACCCCACTCTCACACTGTATGGACTCACTTCTAGTGAATTGATTGATCAGGTTGTTCAAATGATATCAATACCAATTTTTACTAGTAAAAATCAATTCCTTTTAAAGAGGCTTTTGTACTTCCTCTAGAACATTATCTTTGAAGGAGACTTGTTGGTACCTTCACAATACAGCTGCCAGTAATATCAACTGGGTCACTTCTGTCATCTTGAAAAATACATTATAGCCTCAACAATTTTGGTAATAAACCTCCTGAGTAAATACTGTGAAAAATATATTTAGCACTTACTGAAGTGGTGTCCTAGGCCTGCTGCAATGCTGTGACCCTCATTGTACTTCCCCAAAAAGTCAAAGGGCTCAACTTGTTTCTACCTACTCTTTTCTACTTCCATTTTCTCATAGGCCCTTGCAGGTGAGAGAGCTGTTGCCTATTTAAAGTTGGAAAAGAGTTTCAAAATATTTAGGTGATATTTGCCCATAGGCCTTATGTAAAGAACGATCATGTAGTAACACACTTAGCTAGCTTTCTAAAGAGTAACTAAGTTCTAGGGAGAAAGAATTTACAATCCTGAAAATGCAAAAGGAGATTAACGATGACCGTTATTCTTCAGAGATTCTAAAAAGCAGAGATTTTTCTCCTCATTGTGTATATTGTTCTTTTTGTTAAGTCATTTTTCAGTTGTATTCAAACCTCTAGGGTCCCATTTGGAGTTTTCTTGGCAAAGATACTTTGGTAGTTTACTATTTCCTTCTCCAACTCATTTTACAGATGAAGAAACTGAAGCAAATCATGTGCCCAGGGTTACACACTTAGTGTCTGAGGCCAAATGTGAATGCACAAAGATTAGTTTTTCTGATTCCTTGTGCAGAACTCTATCCACTATGTCACCTACCTGCAGTGTTGAGTATATAGGATATAATAAAGACTAGACAGCATACATGAGGACATTTCCTACATGTGTCATTGGGTATAAAGTCAGGAGTATTCCAACCAAATATTTGTCAGTAATTTCAGTGGGAGTAAAATTCCCAGTATCTGTAAATTGCTGACAAATGTAACCAGCTTGTCTCTGACCTTCTCTACGCATGTAGCACAATTAATTCTGGCAGGCATTCCAGTGTGATGGACTGTTACACACTCTCTTATTTATCCATAACATGAATATATCTTCTAATGCCATTGACTTTGAAAATGTTTTTGACATTTTTCTGCTGAGACTTTAGTGTCACAATGATAGTTTAATAGGGATTCTGGCCCATAATGAAGGGCTTGCAATAAAGCTCTGAAGGCATTCAGTGTCCAGTAGCTATCTTAAGGTTAGAGAATTCACACTGACATTTTAGAGAACACTGCATTCTGTATTGAAGAAAATATTCCCTGTTCTTCATACTTTTTTTTAAAATAACTATAACTTCCATACAATTTAATGGGAAATTTAAACAATTTCTTTGTATTCTCTTCACAAAGAAACCTTTGCATTTTAAAAATTAATTTTTCAATCATCGAATTATGCCATGCATACTACTATATATCTCCAGGACATATATTTCTAATACAAATGGCAATATTTACAATGATCTTAAATTAAAATACAACAATATTTATAGCAGTTCATTTTGTGGTGCCAAAGAATTGGACATTGAGAGGATCTTCAATAATTGGACACTGGCTGAACAAGTTGTGGTATATAATTATGATGGAATAGTATTGTATTTAAGAAATACTGAGGAGGATGGTTTCAGAAAAACATGGCAAAACTTATATGAACTGATGCAAAGTAAAGTGAGAATAAACAGGAAATCGTCTTGTACTATAAAAACAAGGTTGTAATGATGATGAATTGTGAAAGACTTTGCTACTCTGATCAATACAATGATCCAAGACAAATCTAAAGGACTCATCATGAAAAATTTATTATCCACCTGCAGAGAGAGAACTGAGGAACTCTGAGTATAAATTGAAATATAATTTTCTCATTTTTGAAACATGGCTAATATGAAAATGTTTTGCATGATTTCACATGCATAAATGATATCATATTGCTTGCCTTCTCAGTGGATGACTGAGAGTGAGAGGGAGGGAGAGCATTTGAAACTCAATATTTAAAAAGAAAGGTATACTAAAATAACTAAATAATAAATTTAAAGAAAAAAAAAGAAAAAGGCTAAGCATATTTAGTCTTTAGTAAAATAATTGACAAGGAAAAAAACACAAAGTTAAATTAATGGAATGTTAGGGCTCTAAAATAAATAAGGGATAAGGACTATTTTCTATTTCCAGGGAGAAAAAAATGATAGAATACAACAGAGAAAATGTCAACAGAGTTGTTACAAAATATCAGTTATTCATGTATATTGCAATAACACTGTGAAATAGCTAGCTAATGCAAGATAATACATAAAATAAACTGCTTGATGTCAACAAATATTCTGGAGAGGAGGTAACAGAAAAGTCCCTAAAAGGTTTGCACAGATCTCCAGATTGTAGTCCTTCACACCTTCAATATTCCCTACTTTCACTTTTGCCAAATGCTGGGTTACTTATCCAGCATCCCAAAAATATACATTGCTCTTTTTTTGTTGATGTTCAAAGCAAAGAATTCATTCACACATATGCACAAAATGTTCATATGTTGACTCAAACTATCTTCTTCATGTAGTTAATTCAAACAAGATCAGCTCAAACTTTCTTCATAGAAACAGGAAACACAAGGGCAATTCTCATACTGATCTGAATTTTAATGATCCTTTCTAAATAGAACAAACTGAAATTGAATGCTATTACTTAGCCCTTGTAGACAGATAAATATAGATTGATTTATTTTTATATTATTAATATTTATGTATATATATATGTGTGTGTATACACACAAATATAATGTACATGATATTAATATAGGTACAGATAGGTGTAGGCAGAGGAATAAATGTAGATATTTGGGTATATGTGTGTGTTATATAATGTATGGGCATAGATACAGATTAATCTAATGGCCATTAAACTTCAGGCTTTTTTCTAAGATAACTAGATAATTGATTTTAAGAATCACATTTATTTATTTACTTGTTTTATTGAAACTGTTTGCTTGTATAGCAATCTCTGATATTCCTTTTCTCTCAGCTGAATCCTCTTCTCTAATAGAGAAAAACAATTAATTAAATATGCCCATATAGCAACTGCATCTGGCAGCATATTGCAATATTCTCTATCTGTAATCTCCCACCTCTCCACCATTAGGAATAAGGTATTCTTCATAATATTTTTCTCTAGGACCAAGACAGATCATTATGATTAAGTAAAATTAATTACAATTACTTGAGTGTAATGATCAACATTTGGAAACAACTTTGCTATCATAGTGTCATGTTTAATGTCTACGACATTGGTCCACAAAAAGAATTTGCCAACAAACTTACATAGTCTTATGTTGGTTTGGATTTGTTTTCCTCACTGGGAAAAAATGTAGGGATTATTTCAGCATTGCCTTCATTATCATGGTTAAATATTGGTAGATTTTGGACTGGAATTAACTTTACAATTATTTTAAAGATACTACCATGATAATATTCTATTTTCTTTTTTTTTCCCTAGAGCAATGAGGGTTAAGTGACTTGCCCAGGGTCACACAGCTAGTAAGTGTTAAGTGTCTGAGGCCAGATTTGAACTCAAGTCCTTCTGAATCCAGGGCCAGTTCTTTATACACTGTTCCACCTAGCTGGCTCAATACTCTATTTTTCTTGACTAGAATTGATTAGATTAATATTTTGTTTATGGAAATCTGACCATAATGTGGTTTCAGTTATTACATAATGCATACTTGAAATTCAGCTTACATAACCACAGATGCCTAAGGTTAAGTGCAAATTAATTTTCTATACATCAAATCATCAATTCCTTTCTCTGATCTTATGAACTGATTTAGAACATGTAGCAAAAATTATTTGAGGAATCAAATAATGAACAGTCTTTTCTACTATATTTTATACTTTCAGATTTTCACATATTGAGTATTTGAAGCAAAGCACAATGCACAAGATACTGAAAAATCACTCAATACATTAAAATAGAAAGAACAAACATTTTTAGAATAACATGGAACACAATATCAAATGATATGTCCTAGGCCTGGAGTGCTGAAAAGCAACAAATGTTGACAGATCAGTTGGGCATATAGCAATTTGACACTGAATTTATAGAAAATTTAAAAGACCATAGTACATATGGGTCCTGAAAAAGAAAGAAACACAATTGGAAATAGCAATAATTTGCCTTTAAGTCTTAAAATCCCTGTAGAAATGAATGCATTTCATTTTCAATGACAGATTAATATAATAGAAGCCAAAGGTATTTAGTGTTGATGCTTATTATGTTAGGCCTGCCCAATTCTGAAGAGAATATCCATATTTATATTGAGTTGAATATAACTCATTCTCTTACAAAAATCATATTTCCAGTCAGTCTTCCTCTCTGTCATGATATGCCTCTACTTCCCATAATAATTTCAGATGGTACTGAATAAACTATGCAGTATATAGCAATGTGGCAAGGTAGAAAGATTTCTCAATCACAAGCATTTATTAAGCACCTATTAAATACCAAGTACTGTCTGTTGATACAAATTCAGAAAACTGAAACTATTCTAACTCTCAGGGAACTTTGACAAGACCTGGGTTTATATCATACTTAGGACACTTATTACCTATGTGACTTTGGGCAAATCACTTAAGCTCTCTGGGTCTTAGTTTCCTTACTTAGGAAATGAGGGATTTGAAATAGATAGCCTACCAGGTACCTTCTAGATCTCAATTTGTGGTCTTGTGATCTACTGGTTTTAGGTAGGCTTCACACCTAAATTATTTCTTTTTTTTTCTTTATTTTTTTTTTTTTTTAGTGAGGCAATTGGTGGTAAGTGACTTGCCCAGGGTCACATAGCTAGTCAGTGTTAAGTGTCTGAGGCTGGATTTGAACTCAGATACTCCTGACTCCAGAGCTGGCGCTCTATCCACTACACCACCTAGCTGCCCCCAAAATTATTTCTTTAAAAAAATATCCTTGGTGGATTAAAACTAAGAAATAATTTGTTTATGCATTTATAACTTTCACAGCTCTCATATTGTAATTATCTTGCAAACTTTTAATTAAAAGAGAGATATTTCAGCATTGCTATTCTCTTATATGGAAACCTCTCTACTCTCATCACCATACATTTATTGTCATTCCATTTAATTGTAGTGAGAGAGGTGGGGAATTGATTAGTATAGCATCGATCAATTTAAATTCCCCCAGGAGAATTTATGTTATCACAGAATGTAAAGGGACAGCCAATAGATAAGGTATTAAAGTTTAGGTGGAGTGGAAGGAAAAATTTATGTTGTTGTTTTCTACATTTACAAATAGTTAAGAAATATTATGGAGCAAACTCTGTTGGAAGTAGAAGGCACCTTAATGGCAGACTGAGGAATAGTCATGCTCTTTTTGAGCTCTTAAATGCAAGTTTATTGATAGCAACTAGTTGGCACAGTGGATGGAGTGCCTGGCCTGGAGTCACGAATATTAATCATTGTGAGTTAAAATCTGACATCAAACACTAACTGAGTGACCCTGGGCAAGTTGCTTTACCCTGTTTGCCTTGGTTTCCTCATCTGTTAAATGAGCTGGAGAAAGAATTGTTAAACCACTCTGGTGTTTGCCCAAAAATTTCCAAATGACATCACAAAAAGTAATACACAACTGAAACAATTATTTAACACTAGTACTGATGACAGTATATATGGAATTCTGTCATCAGTGACTTGTGGCAACAAAGATATCTATCTATGGAAAAATAACTTAGCTCTTGATAGACAATCAGTCTTTGTCTTTTCCTTTAAACTTCTACTATATGGTAATAGGTGGGAGAAGATAGCTCTTTCCTCACCTTACAATTGGCTGAAATGCTTTGCATTGGAATGTTTGGCATACTGAAAATCAATATACCTCATATGGAGAAATATGCCCAAAAGATAGTTGAGGCAGAAGACAACTTTGAAGAATGAGACCTATGAAAGTAGAAGAGAAAACCAACTATGGATTCAAGGGAAAATTGACCCTGGCAGTCAATAGTCAAGATAGCATCAATGAATATGACTGTGGTGCAAAGAGTTAATTATGGAAGAATAGGGTTAGCCCCGGCAGTTAAGCATAGACCTGAGAAAAGGAGCAGGCTGAGAAACTGAACATAAGAGTGAATAACATGTGAAGAATCACAAAAAGGGGAAAAAATGCTGTAAGGTAGAGGTTGAGCCTAGAGGACTAAATTACCAAAGCCGCATGATTTCTGGAAATAGTTCACTATCAATGTATGTTATGTATTTGTTGACTTTTCTTAGTAATGCTATATGTATTTGAGGAAGAGTCCAATCCAGGTTTTTAAGCTTGAATTTTTTGTTGCCACTGTTCCTACTAATCCATAATGCATTTGCTTTGAAAAAATTGATTCTACTGGGTGACTCTTTTGAAAAAAGCATATCGAGGGCAGCTAAGGTGGTGCAGTGGATAAAGCACCAGCCCTGGATTCAGGAGGACCTGAGTTCAAATCTGGCCTCAGACACTTGACACTTACTAGCTGTGTGACCCTGGACAAGTCACTTAACCCTCATTTCCCTGCAAAAAAGAAAAGAAAAGAAAAGAAAAAAAGAAAAGAATAGAAAAGAAAAGAGAGAGAAAAGCTTATTTGAGAATTATTCTATATTGTACAGATAACAAACTCACAATCTGGACTACTACAAATTACTGGCTCCAGATTTTCAGTTAAATGTGTATAGTAGTATGAAGTATGTAGAACTGTTTGAATATTACAAGAAGTACTCACAGAAATTATTTTAAAGTATAATGAATAATTACAATTGTTTCTCCATGGTATCTTATTACACACATTTAATTAAACTTAAAGTAGGAGCCAATAAAGATTCCATCCTCATGGTTGGGGGAAGGAGAGGGAGATAGACTCCATGTGCAAAATGAGAAAAGTGTCACTTTGAAAACAAATACCAAAACAAAACAACTAGACTTTTATAAGTGTTAGTTTCCCATGATGAAAAATGCTATCCATCTCCAGAGAGAGAGAGAACTGATAAAGTCTGAGTGCATATTGAAACACATTCTTTTGCACTTTATATACTATTTTTTTTTGCCTGTGTTTTCTTTTTCACCATGGCTAATATGGAAACATGTTTCTCATGACTTAACATTTATTATCAATATCATATTGCTTGCCTTCTCAAAGGCTAGGAGAGGAGCTAAAGAGAAAGAGAGATTTTAAAACTCAAAATTTTTTGAAAAATATTTAAAAATTTAGAAATTTTAAATGTCATTGGTACATATTTTACACAACAAAGAAAATTATATTTGAAAAAGGAAATATCGCTTCACCTGCTAAGTGGAAGACAGATTAGGGAGATGTAGTATTTGAACTGCCTTCATCACAGAGTTGTTGTGAGGAACAAGCTTTGCAAAGCATGAAATTCTATGACCACCAAACTCAGTCAGTAATTAATTTACTAAATGGAAATGCAGATATTGCATTAGAAAGTTAGTATAAATGATGGCCTCTATGTTAGAGATTCCATCAAAGCCCCCCCTAACAAATTGCTACAGAATTAAACATCTCAAAGTAACATAATAAAAAAACATATATTTTTCAGGGTCTTCTTTGTGCACATTCTGTGATAGAGATATTATAACGAAAAACATCACCAACTCTGCTCCAAACCTAAAATATATGGCTACATATCCTCAAATAAATACATGCCAACTCTCCCTCCAAAAACAAATAAATAAATAAAATAAAAGTACTTGGTTTTCTAGCATGTGGATACCCTTAATCATTTACTATGACATTACTTGCTAACATATCTATAATCAGGACCAGTTGAACATAGAATTATTGATAATTTTATTCATTCTTTAGAGAAGAGCACATAGGATCAAAAGTTGATAAGAATGAAGCAAAAATATTTGAAAGAGTTAGGAACTCTAATAGTATAATGTTGAACCACAATTCCAGAGGCCTAATGATGAAAGTCTATTCATCTCCTGGTAAAAGAGACTCAGGGTCCAGAATCAAGCATGCATACACACACACACACACACACACACACACACACACAAAGTGGGAGGGAGATGGTGGAAGTTTGTAGACTAAAAAAAAATAAGTAAAACTTACTTAAGTATAATAAGTGGATAGGGATCTTAGAGCCAATTTAGCCTATTACCCCACTAGCTTTTTGAGAGGCATCATGACACAATGGATAGAACACTGGCCTCAGAGCCAAGAAGATTTGAACTAAAGGTCTTTATGTCTTCAACTCCAGATTTCTATCTTTTATACCTTCCTGCCTCTCAACATCCTCTACATACAATTTAGTGCCTTCTCCACAATATCATACTGCTCCAGTATATGCTACTTCCCTAAATTATACTCACAGGTCCCCAGGGATAACTCTTATCCAGGTTAAAGGGTATGCTCCTAAAACACTAGTTTATATCTGTGGATCCATACTCCTAAAACATCAGTTTACAAGCCTCCACTGATATGCTTGTTTTCTTTCTTTCTTTTTTTCCTTTTTGTGTGTGTGTGGGAATGGGGGGCAAAGAGAATTAAGTGACTTGCCCAGGGTCACACAGTTAGTAAATGTCAAGTGTCTGAAGTCAGATTTGAACTCAGGTCCTCCTGAATCTAGGGCTGGTGCTTTATCCACTGCCCCACCTTAGCCGACACTGATATGCTTTTTTTAAAAGAGTCACCCAGTAGAGTCAATTAGCTCAAAGAAAATGCATTATGGATTAGTAGGAACAGGGGCAACAAAAAATTCAAGCTTAAAAACCTGTATTGGACTCTCCCTCAAATATATATAGCATCACTAAGAAAAGTCAACAAATACATAGCATACATTGATAGTGAACTACATCCAGAAATCATGTGGCTTTGGTAATTTAACCCTCTAGGCTCAACCTCTCACTTGTGGAAAAAAAAGAAAGGGTTTTGTTTTGTTTTTGTTTTTGGTGTGTGTGTGTGTGTGTGTGTGTGTGTGTGTGTGTGTGGTCTAATTCTGCCTCTGAAACATACTTATTGTTCAACCCTTAATATGTCTCTTAATTTATATGTCTTCAAATAACACTCCATAGCCATGAATTGCAGAAAAGTTGATAATCTGCGATGGAAAAATAGGGTTTACTCACCACGAATTTCATATGTGAATGAAATCTCAGCCCCACACTCCCCCCAAAAATATAATACATCAGAGTTACATTATTGATGCTCATATAGGCTCCAGATCTTGCCTGTTGGTCTAAGCAGTCTATATCTATGTAGAAAATAAGTCTGAGCATTCAAACACAAATATGTAGCCTGCCCTTTGGACTAACCTTTGAAAGTTATATTAATTATTTCAACCTAGTAGAAGCCACTTAGGAATTTAATTCTTGAGTTTTCATATATTAATTAAGCAATGTTATCTACTGAATAGCCACTATGGGTTTTTAGTACTGAACTAGAAATTACACGTATATAAAAATAAGAGAAAGTCCCAGACTCCAAAGAATTTTAAATCTAGTAGTGGAAATAGCAGAGCAGGGGGGAGGGGAAAGAATGATTTTTTAAAAAGGAACAAAGGATGCTTTTATAAAGAAATACAGTTTATAAAGCAAATTAATTTACAAAGTATATGAAAAACAGCATGGCATTGTATAACAATAATCAGTGTGGTTTAGGGAACCTATTTTAAACTATTTCCATAATAATATGAAGATATTTTAACTTCTAATATGGCAAATTTTGTTATATATAAGCCACATGAAGAAATCTGTTTTGAGGAGGAATGTCTGGCAGTAGATGTTTTATTTGTATACCATTTTATATACATATAGACCCTGGGTCATGAAAAATTTCTCAGGCAAAACAGAGTCAAGAGTGGAAAAAGTTTAAGAAGCTCTGTGTAAAAAATACATAAAACTTCTTTCTACCACCAACATCAATTACTGATCAACTGCCACCAATAGACAAGTAAGAAAAAGAGCACCACAAGTGGTTGCATCCTGAAGAAAAACAAAAAAACAGTCCTTTGTCTAGCCCATTCCATGCAGACATTGTCCTAGGAAGCAATTCCTGTGGAGATACTACTACCTGAAATTGCTTTTGCTGATGATAGAATGTTGAGGATTGATTGTAATTACATAATGTCCCCTTTCAAGAACTTATAATGCTTTTCTTCTGTCTACTTTAGCTATTGATAAATGTCATCCTATAGTCATCAACATCCTTCCACTGCTTCCAACCCTATTAATTATCACTCACCTAATAAAACCCTCTATTCTAATAAATAAATTTGCTATATACAGCAAAAGCAACAATGAGTGATGATCACCTGTGATAGAATTAACTTTCCTCCACAATATAATGATACAATTCCAAAAGACTCATGATGGAAAATGCTATCCACATCCTTAGAAAGAACTGTAATAAAGAATTGTAGGCAGGGGCAGCTAGGTGGTGCAGGGGATAGAGCACAGGCGCTGGAGTCAGGAGAACCTGAGTTCAAATCCGGCCTCAGACACTTAATGCTTACTAGCTGTGTGACCCTAGGCAAGTCACTTAACCCTAATTGCCTCACAAAAACAAAACAAAACAAAACAAACAAAAAGAATTGTAGGCAAAAAAAAAAATGTGTTTTCAGCAATATCTAGGGAAAAATTACAGGTTTTGGTGGTCATGGGAATCTAACCCCTTATTTCCCATAGGTTCAAAGCATCAATCTTCACATTTTTTACAATCATGCAGATTTCTAGGAACATTTCCTCCATGAAACTTGAGGATTGACTACATATGGGATGGTGCCTGGAGAAAAAAAAAGAAATTTAAATATATGAGATATTGATGATTGAGAAATAGTCATCAAGATCTCTTTATCCATCAGAAATGACATATTCAGACTGGGGATATTGGGAGGTTGACGGTTTCAATGTTGATAAAAAGATAAAAATAGAAAAACAAGACAGCTCTCAAGGAACTCACATTCTCATCTGGGAAAAAAATTATATACTAGAAGTATTATTTTTCTGAAATCACCATGTGATTAACTACTTCCTGACTTACAAAAACTGGACATTTGATTAGTCCCATTGTGAAATATTCTTTGTAAAAAGGTATTGGAGAAGAAATGACATGATTTTCCTCAATACCTAGAAAGTCTTGATATGGTCTTCACATGATGAAGATTTATTTGGTCTATTTGATAATCAATATTATTTAAACAATGGACTAATCCCATGTTTTATCTAAACTATATATTACTCTCTATTGTCTTGTAGAATGCTAAGTATACATTTATGTATATACACACACATGGCATACAAAGACATACACATACTCACATATATACATACATATATACATATACACATATATTTGGATTTGATGTGTGTGTGTATTCCATGATGATTTACAATTATACCTAACTATGATGTATTGCATTCGGTGACAAGGAAACCCAGGGAGGTCATTTCTACAATCAAAATTTAAATTGAAAGTATAGTCCCTAGGCACATCCTTTAAAAAAAATCTATTCTTTGTGAGTTACTGACAAAAGAGTACAAAACAAGCTTTAGAAACCTGAGAGTCATGGTGCTCAGTGGAGCTTAAATTGGAAATATTTTCTTACGGCTATGGAAGGAGAGAGACAGAAAGAAATAAAGAGACAGAAATGAGAGAGACAGAGACACACACACAGAGAAAGTGTGTCAAGAATAGACAATTGAATTATGAGGACTGCATGAAATAAAAAGTTTATCTCAGGAGGTAATAACCTGAATGAAGTGTAGAAAATCTTTACCAAGTTAATGAATGTCCATTTAGAAACACTGAAGTTTCCAGTAAATAACTACAGAACCACTGTCAATACTTAGAAATGTGTTATAGGACAATTCTGAAGCAAAATAAGGAAAGTGCAGCCACTTGACACAAAAGATGACTGCCCTGGATCCATTCAAATTGGACCTTGGTGCATTGGTTCAGAAAAAGTCATTGTGCTCAAATCACTCACACTTCATTGATCTTCATACTAGTTTCTTCAACAACCCAAAATCTTATACTTCAATGTAATGGTTGTGTATCTTGTGAATATGTGATGAAAGGAACTGTAATTGGAGATTAGATGTCTACTAAGAATATAGTTCTCTGATTAGGTCAAAAATAAAGGGAAAATGATCAACTGAGATGTTTTTTTTTTTATTTTAGTCTGATTAATGTCACTGTATTGATTTGGTAAAAGAAAAAAAGTTGAGAAGTTCTAGTCTGTTTTCTGTCAAGAAAGTATTAGATGACCTACAGTAATTAATTTAACTTTTTACTACCTAAATATTATTGATGAAATTATTTAGTAAGATAATAACTAGAATAGTGGAATTCTCTAGTATTTTTCATTCTTTAAAGTCTCATGAACCAAATGTCAAATTAATGTTAATGATAGATTAAATTTTGTATAAATTGGCAATAGCAAATTATCCATATGTTATGTAATCATATTCATTTGTGTAAATTGGGCCCTGGAACTACTTTCTGACAAAATGGATTGGATTCCACTTGGGGTTGAATTTCAATAAAATTATTGGACTCAATTTGTCACTATTCTGGGTTGCCACTGGAAACAAAAAAACTTTGCTGGATCTTCTTTGTGGGCTTTAGCTTCCCTCCAAGAACTCATATTAGCAAGGCCATAAAATAAAGAACAATTTTAAATTACCTGACCAAATAAAAAAACAAAACATAGAGGCTAAGAATCAGAAACAACAACAACATCAAACCTTTCTCCTTTGGCGAGTTCTGCTTTCCACCTGAATTCATATAGTCTGTATGGTTGATGTTACTAATTTAATAGGCCTGAGTTGTTCCTTGGTGTATAGTTCCCATCAACACTGATCCAATTTATCTTTTGGGTTTCCATATTATGTAATTTGCAGGTCTCTCCCCAATAATGACTGTGGCTTTTCACATTTTCTCTTTACTCCCAAGTCATCTTGTCTAGGTTTTCTTTGTCCCTTTCTTGTCTACATCTCATGTCAGATTCTAAGAGCTTAATTCCAAACAGATGTTACATGGGTGTTTAGTTAATTCCTTATAGTTTTATAAGACCTTTCTGCAGGTTCACATGAATCCTGGTATTTCCATGTTTTTGCTTTGCATTTCTGTCTGCTTCTGGTGTATGCCTATATCTTCTTCTGTGTCTGACTCTGGGGTTTCCAATTTTTGAAAGCCAAGTCCAATAACTCAGTGTTTGTGAAGTTTATCATGAATGAATGAAAACAATGTATTAAATGGTTTGCTAAATGCCAAGTACTGTACTAAGTTTTAAGGAGACACACACATATACACATACAACCGAAGATAGTCCTGATTTCCAATGGGGAGGTGGATGGGAGGACAACAAACAGAAATGTTAGCCATAGAAAGCTGCTTAATTAGTCTAGGACATCACTGAGTAGGTCAGTAAAACAATAGGGAAGTATATTGACATGGTCTTTCCAGGTACTAAGGTAAGGATAATTTGAGATGAAAATGTATGCATAGAAGTGGTTTAGGGGTGAACACATATGGTAGTAAGGTAGAAAATAGCCAGGATGAAGATTAGGATGCATGAATCTAGAGAGTTAAGACATGAATGGTCTGATGACCCAACTTCTGGATATCAACAGGGTTGTCTTAATTACTGCAATCCAAACAAAGCCACATCTGGGCCATGAGGAAGCAGAACAAGAATTTTGATAAGGCTAAGGAAATAGTGGGGTAAAAAGTCAGGTAAAGGCTTACTGAGAGAAATGGTATTAAAAACCAATGATTTGGGGAGATTCAGATTTCCCCCTTATCCTTTTATCTTAATTTCGATACCTCAGTCTCTGAAGGTTAAGCTAACCTTATCCACTATCCAGACTCTACCCACATGGGGAAGCCATTGTGCTCTACTAAGATTTGGGTGGGAATAAATTCTATAAAATCTATTCAGATTGCCCAATGCTGGGGGTAATTTGGAAGTAAATGATATAATCAAAGTGCATTTAAATAAGTTCAGACTGTAATTGCAATATTAATTCTCTCATTAATTGTTAACCAACCAGAGTTGATTGTTACCCTCTGGAGTAACCGCTTTCAATGGTATATAAGACATGAGCCCATTGCCATGGTTGCCTTTGGTCTAAAAGAGAGATGAAAAATGACCATTTGTTAAATTAAAATGCTGACATTATTAATAAAATGATTAAATTATCCAGAAATTATACCTCTCAAATCTTTTTAAGCACATTTCCTAACTTGCCTATTTGCCTGTCTGGTTATACCTGGTATATTTTCCCCCCACTGCTAAAACTTGCTACATTTTTTGAGATCAGTCTGTGCTACAAGATACAAATGAAAATAACTAAAATGTGCATAGGACTTAAAAATTAGTCAAATCAATAAGATATTAATATTATTATTAAACATACTATAACTTTCCTTCATAACTTTTTTTTTCTGTTATTCTTTCTAATTTCAAGAGAACCTAACCACAGATACTTGTGTACTCAAGAAGTCAACAAGTATTAAACACCCACTAAGCACTTAATTTTATATGTGTAGACAGTTAAGTTGAGAAGAAATTGACATTTCAATTACTGCCTCCTATGGGAAGGAAGGCAAGAAGGCAGGAAGGTAGAATGGAAAGAAGGATGGAAGGAATGAAGGAAAGAAGGAGGGAAGGAAGGAAGGAAGGAAGGAAGGAAGGAAGGAAGGAAGGAAGGAAGGAAGGAAGGAAGGAAGGAAGGAAGGAAGGAAGGAAGGAAGGAAGGAAGGAAGGAGAGAGGGAGGGAAGGAAGGCAGACCTCAACTGGAAGTTGTACCAATGAAGAGAATACTCATATCAGTTGGGTTATAAACTAACGGAAGTAGTAATATATACAATACTTTAAAATTTATAAAATGGTTTCACATACATTTGAATGAATAACCTAAATAAAAGTTTAGCAAGCACTTACTATCAGTCTAGAACTTTGCCAAATATTCTGGAAGCCAAATTAAAAAAAAAAAAAAACGGATGGGGAATATCACTTCCCTTCAAGAAATTTAAAAACTGTTGGGGGAAGTGGTAAATGTCTTTCACAGGAAACAATTAGAGAACTACATATAACAGTAGAGGGTGGGAAGCTCAATTTAATGTAGTTGATTGCAAAATGAATTCCTTCTTCAAAGCCACCTAAATTCTTTGGGTCTTTACCCATTGTCATCTTTTAACAATTCTCTGAGGATGAGTGAATGAATAAATGAAAAACCATTTGTCAAATGCATGCTATGTATCAGGCACTATGCTAAAAACAGAAGATAAAAATAAAATTAAGCAAAATCACACCAACAATGAAGAGTTAATTTAGAATCAACTAAATTAATGTCATTTGCCTAAAAATGTTTTCTATCTTATGAATTGGACTACAAAGAGGAAGGATTATTTAAAACCTATTAAGCATTCCATAGATTATATTTTCCCTTAAAGTAGCCTCCTAAGGGGAAAGATGTCAGTCTTAATATTTATATTTCTTTGTAATATGTTAGCAAGTGGTCCATGTAATAACTGAGAAATCACAAATCTAAACATTCTAAAGTACTATTGAAAACAGGCCTTTGAAATTCTTTAAACTTTGAGAATTAGAAAAAAAGTCTGGCATGTAGTTCATATTATATAAATGAACTATTGTTACTTCGTTAATTGACTTAAATTACTCCATAAAGAATACCTCTGTACTTACACTGAGATGTCATTTGATATATGTAGGAAAATACCAAAGGAGAAAGGATGAATGATGTTTTTTGTTTTGTTTTGTTTTTTACTGTGAGATAATTTAAAAACATATTTCACTGAAATATTGTCATGTAACTAGTAACAAATTTTGAGTTTTAAATACATGATATTTGGTATACAAAACTTTCTTTTGTATTATGAAAGCTGAAAAAAGCTGGTTAAGACAGGTTACTTTCCTTTTTAATCTGAATGCTGTTAGATTATGTGTATTTGCTATATAACATTACTATATGTTTGAAACCTGTTAACTATTTAATAAGGTATATTTTGTTGTAAATTAGAAAATAATAATGATGTTTGGGAGAAAAGAATAGCAAAATTCTCTTATGAGATCCATGTCTGTCAGGTTCCTTGAGTCTTCAGGCTGGGTCATAAGATTTTACCAACTCTTCTGACAGCCTTTTGTGAAATTCTGTAGTGCTACATTTTGAAGAACTAGGACCTTTCCCAGCCAATGAGGAAAAAATTGCAGTTAACTTTAAATAAAGAATGATTTTCATTTAAAATAATTTGGAAACTCATGAAATTATAACTTAATAATTAATAAGAACTAAAACTACATTTTTTGACCAACTATTCAATGTCTTGTCATGTGGCATTCACTATATATAAGCCCATAATGTAATTATTCTTACATGAAAAATGAATATAATGTCCTGATACTTTTGTGTGTGTGTGTGTGTGTGTGTGTGTGAGGCAGTTGGGGTTAAGTGACTTGCCCAGGGTCAAACAGCTACTAAGTGTTAAGTGTCTGAGGCCAGATTTGAACTCAGGTCCTCCTGAATCCAAGGCCAGTGCTCTATCTGCTGTGCCACCTAGCTGCCCCTGTCCTGATACTTATTAAGAAATGAGAATGGGTGGCTAGGTGGCGCAGTGGATAAAGCACTGGCCCTGGATTCAGGGCTCACTGAGTTCGGATCTGGCCTCAGACACTTGACACTTACTAGCTGTGTGACCCTGGGCAAGTCACTTAACCCCCATTGCCCTGCAAAAAAAAAAAAAAAGAAGAAGAAATGAGAATAATAACAACCTAACCCTAATGAACAATTAGTTAAATTTTGTTGTTTGAGGAGAATTGTCCTTGGTGTTTAAACTACTGCTATTTTAAGTTTTAATTTCTTGACCTTTTGTTTTTCCAGATGAATTTTGTTATTATTTTTTCTACCTCTATAAAATAATTTTTAGGTAGTCTGATTAGTATGGCACTGAATAAGTAAATTAATTTAGGTAGCATTGTCATTTTTATTATGTTAGCTCAGCCTATCCATGAGCAATTGAAATTTTTCCAATTATTTAGACCTGATTTGATTTGAGTGAAAAGGGTTTTGTAATTGTGTTCATAGAGTTCCTGGGTTTATCTTGGCAAGTAGATTCCCAAGTATTTTATATTATCTACCAAAACTTTAAATGGAATGTCTCTTTCTATCTCTTGCTACTGGATTTTGTAGGTCATGTATAGAAATGCAAATGATTTATGTGGATTTATTTTATATCCTGCTACTTTGCTAAAGTTGTTAATTGTTTCAAGTAATTTTTGAGTTGAATCTCCAGGTTTCTCTAAGTATACCATCATATCATCTGCAAAGAGTGATAGGTTTTTTTTCCTCATTGCCTATTCTAATTCCTTTTTCTTCTCTGATTGGTAAAACTAACATTTCTAGTACATATTATATAATAGAGGTGATAATGGACATTCCTGTTTCACCCCTGATCCTATTGGGAATGCCTCTAACTTATCTCCATTACATATAATGCTTGCTGATGGTTTTCGTTAGATACTGCTTATTATTTTAAGGAAAGCACCACCTATTCCTAAGCTCTCTCATGTTTTTATTAGGAATGGGTGCTGTATTTTATCAAAAGCTTCCTCTGCATCTATTGAAATAATCATATGATTTTGGTTAGTTTTCTTATTGATGTGGTTGATTATATTAATAGTTTTCCTAATGATGAACCAGCCCTTCATTCCTGGTATAAATCCTACCTGGTCATAGTGTATTATCCTGGTGATCACTTGTGGTAATCTCCTTGCTAATATCTTATTTAAGATTTTTGCATCAATATTCATTAGGGAAATTGGTGGATAATTTTCTTTCTCTGTTTTTGCTCTGCCTGGTTTGGTATCAACACCATATTTGTGTCATAAAATGAATTTGGTAGAATTTCTTCTTCACCTATTTTTCCAAATACTTTGAATAATATTGCAATTAATTGTTCTTTAAAAGTTTGGTAGAAATCACTTGTAAACCCATCTGGCCCTGGGGATGTTTTTTTTTAGGGAGTTCATTAATGGCATGTTCAATTTTTTTTTTCTGACATGGGCTTATTTAAGGATTTTATTTCATCTTCAATTAACCTGGGCAGTTTGTATTTTTGTAAATATTTATCCATTTCATTTAGATTATCAAATATATTGAAATACAATTGGGCAAAATAGTTCCTAATTATTGCTTTAATTTCCACTTCATTGGTGGCAAAATAACCCCTTTCATTGTTGATACTAGTAATTTGGTTTTCTTTCTTTTTTTAATCAAATTAACCAATAGTTTATGTATTTTATTGTATTTTCATATAACCAGCTCTTAGTTTTAGTGATAAATTCTATAGTTTTCTTGCTTTCAATTTTATTAATTTCTCCTTTAATTTTCTTTTTTTTAATTGTCTCCTCTCTCTCTCTCTCTCTCTCTCTCTCTCTCTCTCTCTCTCTCTCTCTCTCGTGAGGCAATTGGAATTAAGTGACGTGCCTAGTAAGTGTTAAGTGTCTGAAACTGGATTTGAACTCAGATCCTCCTGAATCCAGTTGCCAGCTAAGTAGTACAGTGGATAAGGCACCACCCCGGGATTCAGCAGAACCTGAGTTCAAGTCTGGCCTCAGACACTTGACACTTCCTAGATGTGTGACCCTGGGCAATTCATTTAATCCTCATTGCCCTGCCCCCCCTCCCAAAATAAAGAATGACCATGTGGGAAAGGGCTTCAGTTGCTTCCTGATGAATTGCCCCAACCCCTCCACACTGTGCTGTGTTGAGGTGCGCTGCACTATGGTGAGGTGTGCTGCACTCCCTCCCCCCCCCCCCCCAGTGAGACTGACCTTCCCTGAAGTCTTTTAAATTATCTCAGGTTGTAAGTTTGTGTCTCTCTGTCCTTTTGTAGGTTCTGTAGTTTCAGAATCTGTTTAGAGTCTTGATTTAATGTTTTTAAGGGGACCTTGGGAGAGCTCAGGCAGCTTACTGACTTCTCTCCACCATCTTGGCTCCACCTACCTCTATTAGTCACTTTTGATTGAATCATATATGCTAGTACAGTACTAATATAATGAGGAATCATTTTAAATTATCATTTCAATTCCAAATAATAGACACCAAGAGGTCTTAATAATTGATAGTATATTTAGTTTAAAGGTTATCTAAACTACAATAGCCTTTCATTGTGCTAACATGATCATAATATCCTTCTGAGGGAGAAATGAACTAGAATCAGATTTAGATAACGATAAAGATAAAGAAAGAATGAAGATGAATGTAATTTTTTAAAAAAATTAAATGAGGGGGGCAGTTAGGTGGCACAATGGATAGAACGCCACCCCTGGGTTCAGGAGTACCTGAGTTCAAATCCAGCCTCAGACACTTGACACTTAATAGCTGTGTGACCCTGAGCTAGTCAAACACTGCCCCGTCAAAAACAAAATTAAAAACTTGTTTCGAGGATGAAAGACACGTAATTTTTTTTGTAAGATATAGTAGTGTATATAATATGTATGTATATATACACACATATACACAAATACATGTATAATTGTCTTACTTTCCTCTTGGTTATAAATGTTAAACTCCTTGAAAGAAACATCTATGTTGAATTCCTGATAGTAGTAGTAGTAGGATGATGATTATGATGATAGCTCAAATTTATAAAGTGCTCCCTATATGCTAAACATTGGACTAAGTGCTTTGCAATTATTATCTCATTTGATCCTCATAACAAAGCAGAGAGTTGGGTGCTATTATTAGCCTTATTTTGTATATGATAAAACTGAGTCAAACAGTAACTTGCCCAGGGTCACACACATCTAGGAAGTGTCTGAGGCTAGATTTGGACTCAGTTCTTCCTGTCTCTAGACCTAGGACTCTATACACTGAACCACTTAGTTGCTCTCATTAAAGCTACACAATAAGGGGCAGCTGGTGAATAAAGCACAAGCCCTGGATTCAGGAGGACCTGAGTTCAAATCTGCTCTCAGACACTTGATACTTACTAGCTGTGTGACCCTGGGCAAGTCACTTAACCCTCATTACTCCCCACAAAAACAAAACAAAAAAAACCAAAAAAAACCAACAAAACTTCAAAGCTGCACAATAAATGCTAAATGAGTGCTTAAGTTGACCAGGAAGAAGAGAGAACATTACTGTAAACCTTTCTTATGGTCTCTTCTTCCAGTCATTTCTCCAATCCATTCTTCAAAAATATTAAAACATAACTTTAAAATTATTCCAATCCTTCAAGATCTGGCTCAAAAAGTCCCTTCCCTATAAAAGAAATCTTTTATTTTCTGAACTGCCATGGTACTTTGTATCTCTCTCATATAATCATTGCAATCTATTTGGTATAGTGATCTTACTTTTAAGGATTTATTTATTCATTCATCTAACTACTCAGAAAATTTCCATTTTTCACCCATGTATATAACTGATATGAGTTAGTGACATCATGGTAAAATGGATAAAGCAATCTCCTTAGAGAAAGAAAGAACTGGGCTTTACTCCTACATATGAGAAAGCTCCTAAAGAATCTATCTTGGGGGAAAAATACCAAGAAAGTAATTATAGTTTGTCTTGAGTAAAGAATTTATGTTTTTAAGCCATAAAACAGATATTTAACATTTTATTAGTTCCTGAAATCACTAGCAAATTATTTGTCATTCTTAGTATTCCTAGGACTTAGCACAGTGTCTGGCACAGAATTTGCACTTAGTAAAGGTTTCTTGACTGACTTGACTAAGTAAATGGAAACTGGTTCTTTAAGTCTAATTTCCTAGGTATCAGCTGTATCTAATTTGCAGCTTTTTGACAGTTTTAAAAGTTTGTTTCCATGCTTATCACACTGGCTGAATGAAACCATTTGTTCTTCTACAATAAACAAAGGATTTAAAAATATTAATGAAGTATGAAATAATTTCATAATAATAATTTATTTTATAGCATTTTGTGTTTTACAGAGATTATTCCATTTTTTTAGCCTCACTGCAACCTTTTGAAGTAGGTTTAGAATAGTTTTTTGATTAGCCAATATGTACCATGCAAGTAAGAGCCAGCAGTGATATTTGAACCCATCTTTCTGATTGTAAATCCAGTACATTTTCTGCTCTTACATGCTACCTCTCTAAACCTAGAATAAAGGAAAATAACCTGGGAAATGGGTAGTCCACTAAGTAAAAATTTAGAGACTTAAACATCTAGAGATACTGATGTTATCCAAGATCAGTGATCAGAAGCACTGAATTTCTTTTTTAATGATATATAATAAACTCTGTCTTGGAGCAACTTCCTGTGACCTTAGAAGGTTCAGAGTGGCATATGGATAAAATGATTTACTGGAGATTTTCCATGAATATAAATTTTTATCTTAGAAAATGAGGAATTGCTTTTTTAGCATGTGTGAAGATGAAAAAAATAAAACCCTTGCCCTTTATTCAATCCAATATACTAATAATTCTAGTAAAATGCTATTTGCATTTATATATCAGTTTTCAATAAAGAACTTTGAAATGCTTTGCTAACAAGTATTATTTCCAAAATACTGAGCTGCAGAGAAGTTAAATGAGTTCCTCAAGGTCATGGAATGAGTTAGTGTGTTGGCAAGAAGAACTGAGTGCCAAGCCCCTGACTCCTGAACTTTTACTCAAAGCCCCAGAGCAGGGTTAGACAGGCTACAACCTCTCACAGATCTAAAGTTCTATGACTCTCTAACCTATGGCTCTGGCTCAATTATTATTTCCCAATGGCTCAGGCACTAAGCCAACTTCACAATTTTTCTATTCTCCCATGGGAGGGAGCTATGCCAGCAGTCACAAACTGACTATTCTCTGTCCATTCCTTCAGCACCCTGTCCTTTACACATATAGCTACAACTATCTTTTATTTTAACATGATTTTTCAAAAATAGCTTCTGGCTGAATAGGATGCTTTATGTAATATTGAAAATCAAGTGTATATCATATAGAACAAAATATTTTTTGCATATGATTTCTTTGGGATGGTTTTAATTGTAATTCCTTTGGTCTTTGTTGCTATCTACTTTGATCTGACATGAAGTTCAAATTTCCAGTCCATGCCCTTTCTTGGTACAACAATTTGCTGACATTACCTTAGGGAAATGTATTTTATTTCAAAATTGAGTTGACCATACCTACATTTACATCACTGGAGTCCTTGAGGGGAAAAAATCCTTTGATTATTGCCTTAATATGTAGATACAAATTTCTTTTTTAAATTAATTATGTTAGATTAATTGTGTTAGATGCACTTGTGAATATTTTAGCTCTGGAATTACAAGGGACTACAGAGGCCATCTAGTCTAACTTCCTCATTTTTCATGAGTAAATTTGGAGCCAGGAGACTATGCACCTACCTTGTCCAAGGACACATAGAGAGTAAGTATAAAGAAGCAGGATTTGAACTCAGGTCTTTGAACCCTAAAACAATGTTCTTTTTTCTGTAACAGGCTGCAGCTTGTCAGCTTCTAACTAACTGCCCACCTTGGATAAGTAGGGATATTTCCCCTATATCAAGTTTGTCAAGATTTTCTGGCTTAGTTACTAACTTTAATATGGATTACCAGGATACACAAAGATTTAAATTTCTATTATCTCTAGCCTTAGTGCAGAGTTGATCCTCTCAAATGACTGTTTTTAACCTTCAGTTAGCTCCTTCAAAGGTATTTAACCACAATAGGGTAGAGTAGTAATTAGCTGATGATGTGCTTTAGCTATGGGGCACATTTACTGACAACAAAGACTCTTGAAAGGGGGGGAAAAGTGGCATTGAGGAGTGCTATCACAATGCATAATTCACAATCCTTTTATAGGCACTTTTTGCCTTTAGCAACTCAAAGAGCAATGATTACTCTTAGTAGCATTTTTTCCCTACTGTTTTGGGGGGAATGGGGAAAGGATGAACTTTTAGTGACTCATGTCATTGGTGTTTTCCCTGGATTGTCAAATAGCTCCTTAATGAAACTTGTGCTTTCCCCACCAGGCTAGAAAATCATATCCCCAGTGTCCAAGGGGGTAGCCTGGGGCCATGCTGTTGTGGATTTCTGTCTAATAAATTGTATGTAGTTCTCTTTTGAGATCTTAACTTTTCCCCTTACAGTAGTAGCCTCTATTCACAAAATTTTTTTCTCTAGTAACTTTGGCATTTTTTTCACTAACTACTTTTATCTCTTCAGAAATCTTGATTTCAATCTTAATTTAACCAGAGTATAGCTTTTATAATACAAATTTGTTTTGTTTTGGGTTTGTTTTTGTTTTTGTTTTTTTGTGGAGCAATGAGGATTAAGTGACTTGCCTAAGGTCAAACAGCTAACAAGTGTTAAGTGTCTGAGACCAGATTTGAACTCAGGTCCTCCTGAATCCAGGGCTGGTGCTTTATTCACTGTGCCAACTAGCTGCCTCCCTCAGAAGATAGCTTTTAATAGCTGGATGAAGTCATAATCTGGGTCCTAAATGATGTTTTCTGCTAGAGGTTAATAATTTTAAAATAATTGGGCACAGGAATTTATGCTGAATTTATGGTTTCAACTGGGAGGGAGTTTGTAGAATACTAATACAGTGAATGGCAAGATTTACCACAAATACAAATCCTTCCTTCAAACCACCACATAGTTTTCAAATCACTTCAATATAAAATAATTTTGTCCTTATAAAAATTCTGTGAATTAGGTAAGGGAATGATATCCTTTTTTCAATCCTCATCCTTCTTAATTTTGATACTGTTGATCACTACCTTTTTCTTGAGTCTCTCAACCCAAAGTTTTCTGTGATGTTATTTTTCCCTGTTTCTCTTTCTATCTATCATCCTTCTCAGTCTCCTTTCCTGGATCTCCATTCAGGTCACACCTGCTACAAATGGGTGTCCTATAAGACCCTGTCCTAGGCTAACTTACTTTTTCCCTCCATGCTATTTCACTTGGCGATCTCATCAGCTCCTGTAGTTTCAATTATGATCTCTACGCTGATGAATTTCATATCTACTTACCCAGTTGTAACCTTTCTACTTTATCCTGTTGTCTATATCTTGAAATGGATGTCACATAGGCATCTTAAAGTTAAAGGATCCAAAAGCAAATTCATTATATTTCCCTCTCCACAAACCCTCCTTTTCCCTAACTTCCCTATGGTAATATAGTATAAGAAATCATCCAGACTTACAACCTAGTTGTCATCCTCCACTCTTCTCTTTCACTCCTCATATCCAATCTATTGCCAATAAAAATGATGTCATAACATCTTTCTCTTTTCTTTGAGACTGAAACTACTTTGTTAAAGGCTCCTACCACCTCATGTTTTGATTACTGCAAAAGTCAGCTGATTGGTCTCCTTGTCACAAGTCTCTTCCCACTCCAGTCCATCTTCCATTCAGCTGTCAAAATAATCCTCCTAAACCACAGATATGATCACAGGACCCCTTACTTAATACATTCCAGTGGCTCCCTATCCTCTCCATTTCACATATGATACCATATATTTAGGGTTCAAAGCCCTTCATAACCCACAACTTTGTCTTCTTACAATTTAATCCCTCCACATATTCTGAAGTCTAGTGACACTAGGCTATATGGGGCTAAAATTCTAGCTAAACTATCTAAAATCCAATGAGTGGTCGCCAATAAATTATAAGATTTAGCAAGAGTATTGAAATATTTAAGTATTTATGAAAGATCATTAGGATCAGAGAGAAAGGTAAAAATCTAACTATTTCTAAAAGACCTTATCATCCAACCCACCATGGCAAGGTCAGGAACCAAAAAGAGAGTGAACCCTTCTGCCTGCATTTGCTTCCAACTTCGTGTCCTCCTCCCAGAAATGGGAGGCTCCTCAAGTTGATTGGCTGGTATCCTTGATAGACAGTACCCATGAGCAAACGTCACTTCCTGACACTAAGGACCTTGACTGCATGGCTTTCCCTCAGAGGCCTTCTCCTCATGGCAGACCTTTTCTACAGTAAGTCTCCAGCAGATGGTGTCATTCCAATTGTTACAAGGCTCTTTGCTGATCAACCAAAGACACTTTCCATCTCTAAGCTGGGCATTTTGCTGGCTATCGCTCATGCTGGGAATGCTTCCTTTCATCTTTGCCTCCTAGTCCTGACTAAAATTCCACCTTCTACTAAAACCTTTTCTGATCCCCCTTAATTCAATTGCATTCCCTATGTTGATTATTTTCAACTTACCTTTAACATAGCCTTGTTTTTCATAGTTGTTTACATATCATTTACACTATTAGGTTAAGCTTCTCAAGAGTAGTTCCTGTTTTTTAACCTTCTTTTATGTACCAAGGGCTTGGCACAGTACTTGACACAGAATACACAATAATTGTTTATTTGCTGATTACTCAATTTATTCTCATTTTGTCAGTGAGGGAACTGATGACTTAGAAAACTTGCATGATTAAGGTCAGAAAGCCCTCTTCTACAATAGGGAATAGAAGGGGATAAGACTAGCCTCCAAGGCTTAGCTGTACCAAATCTGAAGCTTTACTATAAAGTGGCAGTCATTAAAACTATCTGGTATTGGCTCAGAAATAGAGTGGAGGATGAATGTAAAAGGTTAGGCACAGGAGACACAGTAGTAAATGGCTTTAGTAATGTACTGTTTGATAAACACAAAGACTCCAGCTTCTGGGATAGGAATTAAATATTTGAAAAAAAAATGCTGGGAAAAATGGAGAATAGTATAGAAGAAACTAGGCATAGACCACTATCTTACACCTTATAATAAAATAAGGTCAAAATGGGTACATGATTTAGACATAAAAGGTGACACCATAGGCAAATTAGGAGAGGAAGGAATGGTTTACCTTTCAGATCTTTGGAAAGAAGAACAGTTTATGACTAAACAAGAGATAGAGAATATTATGAAATGCAAAATGGAAGATTTTGATTGCATTAAATTAAAAAGCTTTTGTACAAACAAAATCAATGCATCCAAAATTATAAGGGAGGCAGAAAGCTGGGAAACAATTTTTATAGCCAGTATTTCTGATAAAGGCCTCATTTCTAAAATATATTAGTAACTAAATCAAATTTATAAGAATCCAAGTCATTTCTCAATTGAGAAATGGTCAAAGGATATGAACAGGCAGTTTTCTGATGAGGAAATCAAAGCTCTCTCTTGTCATATAAAAAAATGCTCTAAATCACTATTGATTAGAGAAATGCAAATTAAAACAACTCCGAGGTACCACCTGACACCTATCAGATTGGCTAATATGGCAAAAAAAGAAAAGTAATAAATGTTGGAGAAGCTGTGAAAAAAATGGAATACTAATGAATTGTTGATGTAGCTCTGAGCTGATCCAACCATTCTGGAGAGCAATTTAGAACTATGCCCAAAGAGCTATAAAGCTGTGCATACTCTTTGACCCAGTAATACCACTATTAGGTCTTTTTCCCAAAGAGATCATAAAAAAGGGTAAAGGACCCACATGTACAAAAATATTTATAGTTGCTCTTTTTGTGGTGGCAAGGAATTGGAATTTTAGGGACTGCCCATCAACTGGGGAATGGCTGAACAAGTTGTGGTATATGAATGTAATGGAATACTATTGTACTGTAATAAATGATGAGCAGGCATATTTCATAGAAACCTGGAAAGACTTCCATGAATTTATGATGAGTGAGATGAGCAGAAGCAGGAGAACATTGTACACAGTATCAACAACATTGTGTTAATCAACTGTGATAGACTTGACTCTTCTCAGCAATACAATGGTCCAAGATAGTTCCAAAAGACTCGTGATGGAAAATGCTCTCCACATCCAGAAAAAAAATAATAACTATGGAATCTAGATGCAGAATGAACAACACTATCTCTATTTTTTGGGGGGGAGTTTCCTTTTTACTCTGATTCTTCTTGCACAGCATGACTAATGCAGAAATATGTTTAATGTGATGGTACATATACAACCTATATAGGATTGCTTGCTGTCTTGGGGAGGGAGGGGAGGGAAGGAGAAAAAATTAAAAGTAGAAATCTTATAATAACAAATGTTGCAAACTATCTCTACATGTAACTAGAAAATAATAAAATACTTTTATGAAAAAAAAGACTAGCCTCCAAGACTTCAAGTATATTAGTCATTTAGTCAACTATACCATGATGAATAAATTTTCTAATGTTGCTACTTAGATGGAATATACCATGATAAAGATATAGACATATTTTATGAAACACAATTAGTGTTTTTCCATTTTTCCTGTTTTTCAAGAGCATCCAATAGAATTATAAATTAATATAATAATGTATTATAACTAAAAATCAAAAAGATATCCAGGATAATAAGTAGTGGATTCATTTCTAGGGTAAAGTGTAAAGACTGGATATATTGTTTTAATTATAAAAATGCCATCCATCTCCATTTTCTGGTAAGTTATGGTGCCAAATGTCATATTTTTCCCTAGATGATAGTATTTGCTTTTCATTAGCAATAAACTGTTGGTAATTTCAAATGTTTATAGATGGCTAGGTGTCTACATCTGCCTTCCTCAAGCCCAACAAAAGCCCAAAATTTATGAGAATTTTGTCATGATGGATAGGCCCTTAAGGAGTGTTCTTTGTGTAATTATTTTTTTGTATAAGACTTAAATTTTGAGGCATATTGAAATTAAAATTATTTTAAAAATTAAGACAATGCATTTAAGGTTTAATCTTTTAATTACTTTCTTCTTACTCTTACTTTGCAAATATACGTAAAATATGTTACTAATTTTTGTAATGGACACTAGAAAAAGACAATATAATTTTACATTAAGGAAAGAGAGCTTGAACAGTACTGTTTATTTTTTCTCATTTTAAAATTATAGATCCAGTATATTTGCTTTTGCATAGGACTTTGTCTAACAAACATTAAAAATAGTTGTATTAAATATGCCACATAAGTATTTTAATTTCAATTCAGACAAGTCTACTTAAGTATTTTTCTCCTAAAGAAAACACACGCAAAAATTGTTTTGACATCTTTCCCTTAATCAATTTTCCAGCTAAGTTGAAACTACCTTTTCCCCAAAACATGAAATCTCAAAACCATTCATGACAGATGTCTCACTCTCTTTCATATCTCATATATAATCTGAGAACTATTGGTAGCCTGCATTCCATTTCAATATGGATATATTTTCCTAGGGATTAAAGTCTCTTTATCATCTAATTTGAGTAAGAGGATGACTAGAAATGTGACTTGAATGTATTCTTTTATCAACTCCACCCCAAACAAGATATTAGAAAAATAGGAATTCTTCCTTGTGCCAAGGTTTTCTGATTATCACAAGTCAATACTACCATATCTTCTATTTTTCCTCTGTTCACCATCTATTCTTCTACTGGTGTAAGATGCCCACAGCTTCTTTGGATCTGTCTCTTTTTCCCTGCCTCTTTTTCTGTCTCTCTCTCTGTCTCTGTCTCTTTTACTTCTGCCCTTCCCTAACAAAAGAGGATAGATGTAGCTAAACAATAATTTATGTTTAAAAAAAAGGTAACCACCAAGACTTCAGCAATATTGTTAGTGGTCACATCCAATCCTAGCCCTTTTTCATCACCTTAAAAATGGGGAAATGAAAAAGTAAAGGAAAACAACAACAAAAATGTGTGGGGGTGGTGAAATAATTTTACAACAAAAGTTTCTAAAGAGACTTCTACTAGCATAAAAGAAGAAATGAAGAAACAAAATAAAGACCCTAACATAATGGATACATATTATAAGATAAAAGAAAATTGAAGAGAAAAACTGGGGAAACAAATCATACTGTGGCAACAACTCAAGACCCAGAAAATAGAATGAAATTATCACAAACACCCTCAAAGTTACTGAGAACCTAATAAGTTAATTTAAAAAAAAATAGGGAAGAAATTTTATCTCTTAAAGAAAAATGTAAGAGACTAATGAGCATCAAATTTTTGAAAAGAACAATAGCAAAGATTTAAGATAGCTAAATCAAAAGAACATTTGAGGTTTCTACATATCAAAGTAATTGATACATTTCATTAAGATAAAATAAAAATTATTATCCTCCCCCAACACAATGATGAAAGAAAGAATATAAAAGCCACATTTCAAAATAGTATACAAGAAAATTGCTTGTGTGGAAATAAAGATCAAAATAAAAACATGAAAATAAAGACTGTCAGAAGTTATAATATCTAGTTATATGCCAACAAAACTGAAAAATTTAAATGAAATGGATAAATAGCTACAAAACTTATAAAATAAATAAAACAAGTAAATAAAAAGCACATTTAAAATTCAGAAAAATAACAAGTAAATCATAATGAAATTCAAATGAGAGGAAAACAATTCTTTAACTAGGTGGCTTTATAAAGGAATTAAAGCAAATATTTAAGGAATAAACAATCCTTTTGCTACACAGTTTATGTTACCCTTCTACTCAAAAGTTTTTACTCCTCAATCAGTAAACAAGCTTGTATTAAGTACTTACTATGTATCTGGCACCATTGAGTAAAAACATAAACAAAGTTAAAAAAATGGCCCCGCCTTCAAGAAATTCACATTAGTCAGGCAACAAGGAAAGAGCTATTTATATTAAATATATAAATATCTTAAATTGAAGGAAGTCACACATGGAAGGCAGTAGGAATAGGGGGAACCAGATAAGGCCACTAACAATATTCAATATTTGATCTGAATCTTGAAAAAGGTCAAGAAGCCACCAGGCAGAGGTGAGGACGGAAAGACTTCTGGGAATGCAGGACAGCCCTGGGCCAAGCTGTAGCTCAGAACAGTGTGTCCTGGAAGTAATGCTACACTTTAAGAAGGAGGTAAAAGCCAAGGAATAAGGGATCAAGATGAGTAAGCAGAAAAACAGCAGACCATCAAAAGCTGCTTTGGGGACAAGCTAGACCAGAATACACCCTCAGAAGAAGATAATAACAAAGTTAAAGCTCCTGCATCCAAAGCTCCCCCCAAAATATGAATTGGTCTCAGGCCTTGGAAGTGCTCAAAAGAAACTTTGAAGAGAAAGTAGGAGAGATAGAAGGAAGATTTAGAGAGGTAGAGGAAAGAATGGAAAGAGAAATGAGAGTGATGCAGGCAAATCATGAGAAAAAAGTCAACAGCTTGAAAAGACAAATGGAAAAGGAGATAAAAACGCTCTCTGAAGAAAATAATTGCCTAAGAATTAGGATTAAATAAATGGAAGATAGTGACTTTATGAGAAACCAAGAAACACTAACGCAAATCCAAATGAACAAAAAAACAGAGGGCAATATGAAATATCTCTTCGGAAAAACAGCTGACCTGGAAAAAAGATTCAGGAGAAATAATTTGAAAATCATTGGAATATCTGAAAACCGTGACCAAAATAAGAGTTTAGACACCATCTTCCAAAAGATTTTCAGGGAAAATAGCAGAAGCAAAAGGTAAAATAGAAATTGAAAGAATCCACCAATCACCTCCTGAAAGAGATACCAAAAGGAAAACTTCCAGATATATTATAGCCACACTGCAGCAATCCCAGGTCAAAGAGAAAATATTGCAAGCAGCTAGAAAGAAGGAATTCAAATACCGTGGAGCAACAGTCAAGATAACATAAGGATTAGCAGTTTCTACACTAAAGGACTAGAGGGCATGGAATATAATATTCCAGAGGGCAAAGGAACTGGGACTACAACCTAAGATCAGTTAAAAATTGTGTATAATCTTTCAGGGGGAAAAATGGAACTTCAAGAAGAAAGGGGACTTTCAGGCATTTTTGATGAAAAGACCTGAATTGAATAGAAAATTTGACTTTCAAATACAAGACCCTAGAGAAGCATGAAAATGTAAACAGAAAAAAGAAATCATGAGGGATATTAAAAGGATAAACTGTTGTCATTATTACATGAGAAGATTATACTTCCAACTCATAAGAATTTTCTTAGTATGAGAGCAGCTGAAAGGAATATACTTAGAGAGCACAGGTCTGAATTGAATATGAAGGGAAGATATCTGTAAAACATTTATCCTTGTACTTTGTAGGGCAGGCGGGTGAGGTGGCTTATGTCTGGGGCCAGATTTGGACTCAGGTCATCCTGAGTCCAGGGATGGTTCTTTGTCTACTGTGTCCCCTAGCTGACCCATGATGACATTAAAAAAAAAGTTAAGGGTCAAGAGGAATGCACTGGAAGAAAGGGAAAAACAGAGGTGGAAGGGGTGTAATGTAACTGAAATTAAAGAAACAAGAAAAAGCTTATGGAGTGGAGGGGAAAATGGGGAAGGATCAGGGAAGTACATGAGTACATTTCATCAAAATTGGCTCAACAAGGGAATAACATAAACACTCAAGCGAGTATAGTAATATATTTTGCCCTGAAGGAAAGTGGGAGGGGAAAGGGAAAAGGGCGGGGATGAGGTGAAGGGAGGGCAGATTGGGGAAGGGGGCAGTAAAAAGCAAAACACTTGAGGAGAGATAGGGTGAAAGAAGATAGAAAATAGAGCAAATATCATGGGGAGTCAATAGGATGGAGGGTAATACAGTTAGCAAAAGTAACTGTGAAAGAAATGTTTAGCAGGATGCAGTCATAAGGACACATGAAAAATGCAAACCATGAACAGAAATAGAACTGATGGTATCTGAATACAGATTGAAGTATAATTTTATGATTCCTCTTGCTAAAGTTATTCTGTCCATTTTCTTTCACAATTCGAGCAATGAGAAGATGCTTGACATAATTGTATGTATGACATGTATGACATATTGAATTGCTTGCATCCATAGGAATGGTTGAGGAGGGAAGGAGGAAGAAAATTTCTAACACAAAATTTTTGAAAATCAATGTGAAGAAACAATGAGTAGGTAGATTTCAGAGAAACCTGGAAGGATGTACAGGAATTGATGCTGAGTGAGATGAGCAGAACCAGGAGAACATTGTATACAGTATCAACAACATTGTTTCTTGATCAACTGTGATAGTCTTGACTATTCTCAGCAACACAATGGTTCAAGATAGTTTCAAAGGACTCATGATGGAAAATCCAGAACAAAAGAACTGTGGAATCCAGATGCAAATTGCCCATACTTTTTCTACTTTTGTTTTGTTTTCCTTTTATGAGGTTTTCCCTTTTGCTCTGATTCTTCTTTCACAGTATGACTAATGCAGAAATATGTTTATTGTTATTGTACGTATATAACTCATATCACACTACTTGCTCTCTTGGGGAGGGGGGAGGAAGATAGAAAGATTTGAAGCTAGAAATCTTATAGAAACAAATGTTGAAAACTACATAAGAGTAAACTGAGACCAAGAGAAAAAATTAAAAAATAAACGAAGTGCCTCTTTGTGTCTGCCTCTGTCTCTGATTCTCTGTGTCTCTGTGTGTTTCTGTCTCTCCCCTTGTCTCTTGTCTGTCTTTCTCTGTATCTCTCTCTGAATCTCTCTCAGTATCTCTCTCTCTGTATCTCTCTCTCTCTCTCTCTCTCTCCTCCCCTCTAATTTTCCTGGATTCAGATTCTGTTTCCTGTCTGTAAGAGCCCCACCATAGCTTCTGGTTAGTAAGAACATTCTCATCTTTGATCTATAATCAGATAAATTACCTTTGTCCCATAATCATAAAACAGTTCTGGTATCCATATCTCTCAAGTAATAGCTTGTCACATTCAAAATGACAACTATTGTCTCAGGAATTAGAGTAACTTTATCTTAGAACTCTGAACAGATTTGTTCCCCAGACTGTCATGCCCTTATCCTTGCACATGTACTTAATAAATGTTGGTTGAAGCTTTGTACAATTGAATAGGAGGCAGGGGATGTTGAAGAGGGAATTGTTGTTCAAGAACTGGTTGATATAAGATGATTCAGTGATACCTTACAAATATAATATTCTGTATGTTGGCTGAGCAAAACAGTGGAAATTAAAAGGGAAACTATGAGTGATTTAGCATGTGTTAGAATGTATGAATTCACAGTCAGAAATGTAAGTGATCAGAACCAGAAACAGACACATTATCAGTGTATCTAAGGCTAGAGTTAGAGGGGAAATAATTATAGTTAAGATTCTAAGGCCAAAGTCATGTAGGCTAATAGAATAGAGTTAGTTCACAGGGGTGAGTTATCTGGTCATGTCAGCTTTGAAGGTGCACCCCCATTGGAGTTTTAAGATGGCTGTTCTCCCAAAGAATATCTGTTGAATCTAACAGGTCTTAGTCACCTTTCTCTTTTTCCAAATGAATTACTTCACTTTTCCCCTAAATATTTCTTTTTCATACACTCATAACTACCATGGGTAGAGTTAATTCAGTTTCCAGGTGCACTGAAATTCCCTTAACAATGGAACTTTGCCTTATCAATGAATTTACCTCCCAAACTCCCTTACATAGTTTTCATTAACATTTACTAAAAGGCCTTTATATTTCTTACATGGAAAAATGCATTGAATAGTAAAATTTAGATGGAATTTTAAATAAATTATTTCATTTGATCCTCGTAATGAACTTGTGAGTTAAGTGCTGCTCTTATTCCCATTTTACAGATGAGAAAACTAAGTCTGAGAGAGGTTAAATAACTTGGCCAGGTTCACATAGCTAGTAGATATCTGAGACAGGACTCCAACTCAATTCTTTCAGATTCCAAGTGTAGTATCCTCTGTCCTGTATCACTTAGTTTTATCATGTAATGAAGTATTTTATACATTTAAAATAAGGTTTTTGAAAAACCATTTATTTAGGCTTTCATCCTATGTGTGGAGCCAATCTTTGTGGTTCTTTTCTAGGTTCACAGCTCCCCCTATTGTAAAGCTACAAATTATGTGGATTAATTTTGTTAGCTATGTCAGTTCAACTTAAAAACAGTTTAAATATATATATTAAAAGACAAATTATTTGGAACTCTATTTCTGAAAATTGGCCATTTTTTGTTTCATATTTTTCAGTATGGTTACATTAATATTGAGTCAACACAGAGCCCAGGGCTTTAAATGACAGGACACTTTTCTTGCCAATAAATTTAAGCTAACTGTTCAAATAGAGAAGTAGACTAATATGATAGATGGCATAGAGGTCTAGACTTGGAGTTAGGAGGAATTTGACTTCAGGTCTTGTCTCTGACACATGTTAGCGTTGTTGCCATGGGGGAGTCACTTATTCATTCAGTGGTACAAGCAGTGTGTTAATCCTGTACATTTCAGAAAATTTGCTGGTCTGCATTTGTGGTGGTAGTTCTCCTTCTAGGAGTTATCCCTGAAAGACAGATCACATATCTCAAACAATAATGAGAATAAGAAAAATGAGAAAACAAAAGTTATTTATTTGTCTGGAAATTTTGGTTATTTGAGAGGCAGAGTGGTGTGTCCATTAGGCAATATTTTCCATTGCTGACAATTTACCTGTACAAGAGGCAAGGCAGTTAGTTCATCTTTAAGACGTACACAATAACAGAAAACAAAGAAGAGGCAGCAGGAAAAAAAGGGCTGGATTTTAAGTTAAAGGGTTTTGGTATCAAATCTAAGCCCTGCCACTACTTAGGTGAATTTGACAAAAGTCTTTGTTTGTCATCAATAGAAAGAGGTAAATGGGATTAGAGGATCTCTGATGTCTCTTCCAACTCTCAATATATGATCCTACCAAGCCCTTCTGGCAATGAGAATGAAATAAAACCTGAGTGTAATAGGTGAGTAGGCAAATAGTTAGAAAAGAACACTAAGGCTTTGTCTACATGGATAAATTACAGCATACTCAAATTGTAAACAGAGTGGTTTATTTAGCCAATGTCTCTATTGCCTAATGTACACCTTCCTTTTAAATGTAAAACACATTATTTTTTAGCCATTACTCCAAAAAAGTGACTGACATCTGTGATTTTGAAGTAAAATTAAAACAAATACAAGTCTTAAGTTATGTTACTCAAATAACTCATTATGAAGCTTTTGCAAATTATGTAATTTTTTTCCTACCAATTTCATGAAGATACATGATATTTATTTGTCAATATCTGGATAAATGACTTAAAATTTCATTCAAATATTAATATCATTTTTACATATCCTTTATACCTCTTGCTCTTTTCCAGGTAAGTAATTAGTCATTGCAGTCTTTTATCTTAAGAAAATTCAGACAGAAATTTAGTGTTCTGTTCAATACACAGTAAAGATAACTTAACATTGAATTGATCCTATAACTTCTGTACTCATTACAAGAAATTTGAAGCACTTCCTATAGGATATAAAGTTGTACGTGTGTGTGTGTGTTTTTACCCTTCACATCATTTTAATACAATTAATAGTTATGTTTTATACTGCAATGGTCCAGCTATCCTATAAATATATTGGTATTTAGCAAGTTTGATGCAAATTGACATATTAAGTTTAATTTTTGCACATATGAGTTCTTAGTTTTAAAAAATAATAAAAATTGAAATAGCTATATTCAGCTTAAAAATCCAGGTCACTAGCTGATACAAGGCATTAGTTTTTGTTTTTGTTTTTATTTTCTTTTAGATTATCCCTGTATAGAGAAGGTACAAGTGGCATAGATTTTTTTTTTTTAGCAATAAACATTTTTTTTTTTTTGCTTTGAGTTCTAATTCTCATCCCTCCTTCCCTTCCTCCATTCCTGCCTCCCTGAGGCAATAAGCATTTAGGTATGGGTTATACATCTGCAATTATGTAAAAAACACATTACCACAGTAGTCATTTTGTACAAGAAAATGAATAAAATTTGAAAAAATGAAAGAAAGTGAAAATAGCATGCTTCAGTCTGTGTTCAACCAATATCAGTTCTTTCTATGGAGGTGGATAGTATGTTTCATCATTAGTCCTTTGGGGTTGTCTTGGATCATTGTATAGCTGAAAATAGTTTAGTCATTCACAATTCTTCATCAAACAATATTGCTGTCTCTGTTCAAAATGTTCTCTTGATTCTGCTCACTTTACTATACATTATTTCATATAAGTCTTGCCAGGCCTTTCTGAAATCATCCTGCTTGTCATTTCTTATAGCACAATTATATTCTATCACCATCACATACCACAGCTTGTTTAACCTTTTCCAATTGATGGGCATTCCTTTGATTTCCAATTCTTAGCCACCACAAAAAGAGCTGCTATAAATATTTTCTACAAATAGGCCTTTCTCTCTTTCATGGGGATATCTTTGGTATATAAACCTAGCAGTAATATTGCTGGATCAAAGGGTATGCACAGTTCTATAGCCCTTTGGGAATAGTTCCAAATTGCTCTACAGAATAGTTGGATCTTTTCACAACTCCTCCAATAGTGGATTAGCATCCCAGCTTTCAGTGGTATAGATTATTGAGTGCTGGTCTTAATGGCAAGAAGTTCAGAATCCAAATTCAACCTCAGACATGTTTACTACCTATGTGTCATAGGGCTAGGCCCATGGTTTCTCTAAGACAGCTTCTTTATATATAAAAGAGGTATAATAATCTACCCACCTCGAAAGGTTGTGTGAATTAAACGAGATTATACAGGTATGCATATATTATTACATATTGAGCAGTTCTTATTTGTAAGACATTTGGCTAAGCATTGTTGTTAAAAAACAAATGTCTAAAACAATCTCTTCCTTCAAAGAACATATATACAGTAAATAACAATAGACAAATTAAAGACAATTTGACTATTTCAAGGCAAGACAACAGGTGTTACAGATTACCACATAATTAAATGTCAAGCCACAGAAGCAAAGGTTGAGAGAAAAGAACCCTTCAGAGTCATGTGATCAGGGAAAAATTTATGGAGAAAACAAGCAATATGAAGTGGAGAAGAAGGGTTAGGGTTGGCTGCTATTGCTGCTGCTACTACTGTTGCAGGTGAATTGCATGACTTCCTGAAATGGAGGGAGCCAAGAAAATGCAAGAAACAGTCTGTGCCCTGGGAATAAAGTAATTTGGCTAGAGCAAATGATTTTAATAAGACTTATACAGGCTTCCTGTGATCATCACAAATGAAGAACTTGCCAGACCCAGGCATTTATTTTGTATTTCTTCCAGTAGAATATAAGTTCCTTGAGGGAAAGGACTATCACACTATTTTTTCTCCTTCTCTCCCCACTCTCCCTTGATGCATTCAGTATCTCTTATACATAATAGTTGCTTAATAAATACTAATTAAAATGAGACAGCTGATGGCATAATGGATAGAGTTCTGGGCCTACATTAGGAAGACTTGTGCTCAAACTGACAACACGTATTAGCTCTGTGACTTTGGAAAGTCCTTTTTATAACATACAAAATCATGCAAAACATATTTTCATATTAGTGACATTGCCAAAAAACCAACAAGAATAATGAAACAAAGTGAGAAAGTTATATTTCAGTTTATATTCAGAGCTCATCAATTCTCTCTCTGGATGTGGATAGCATTTTTTCATTCCCTAAATTCCTTTGGAATTGTCTCTGATCATTCTATTCATCAGTGTAGCCAAGTCTTTAACAGTTGATCATAGTTACAACACTGCTGTTGCTGTGCCCAGTGAGCTCCTAGTTCTTCACACTTCCCTTTGTATCAGTTAATAAACTCTTCCCTTATCTTTTTCTGAAACCATTCTTGTCATCATTTCTTACAGTGCAAAAGGACCCCATCATAATTATATGCCACAACATTGTTCAGCCATTCCCAAACTGATGGTCATTCTCTCAGTTTCTAATTCTTTACCTCCACAAAGAGAGTTGCTAAATGTGTAATTCTTGAAAGTCCCCTATTTCATTAAATATCTATTTTCCCCCTGAAGGCTTATACTCATTTTGGTAAATAGATTATTCTTGGTCATAATCCTAGCTACTTTGCCTTCCAAAATATCATATTCCAAGCCCTCTGCTCCTTTAATATGAAGGACAAGTCATTTAATCTCTGATTTCTTCAGTTTTTTCAACTATAAAATTGGTATAATATTAGCATCTACCTTGCAGGATTGTTATGAGCATTGAATAAAATAATATTGGAGAAAGTTCTTAGCACATGGTAGGTGCTATGCAAAGGATTATTCCTTTTCCTTCCCCTTAATAAATGCTTCTTGAACTGGATGACAGTTTGGTCTGTTTTAATGCAAAAATTTTGTTTATCCTGCTTCATCTTCCATTTATGGTTGTAACGATTGGAATAACGCCACCTGCTGGAGACTTACTGTAGAAGAGTTCTGCCCATGAAGCGAAGGTCTTTGAAGGCAAGACCAGGAGTCTTTTCTTTGGCATCAGGAAGTGACGCGGACTAGTGGGAGGAGGAAGGAAGAGACTGGCGCTCAGTCTCGCGCTCTTTCCTTTGGACTCTGGTGGAGAGCGGAGCTAGAAATGTGCTCTCCCTTTAATAGATAGGAATCTAGGCCTTTCTCTCTCTCTTTACCAAATTCTTATTCTCCTTAAATTCTTATTCTCCTTAATAAACGCTTAAAAGTCTAACTCTTGCTAAAGCTTATAATTTTATTGGCGACCACTCATTAAATATTTTAGACAGTTTAGCTAGAATTTTAGCCCTTAACATGGTAATATCTACCATCAGAATTTCTGTATTTTTCAATATCAACTAAAATGGATTTAGAATTATTATCTATTTAATTAGTCTTGAATTAAGAAGAATTCGTTAGTAGCAACTGGATGATAGCAACCAACCAAAGGCCATTAGCACTACTGAATTTCTAATCACTAAATAAAGCCAAGGAATTCTAGAGAGGGACTCTGGTATAACAGCTGATAGTGAGCCAGGTTCAAAGCTTAGAAAAACTGGGCTCATAGCTTATTTCAGTTATATACTGGCTGTGTTTCTCTGGCTAGTCACTTAACCCTTTAGTGTTCTAGGCAAGTTTCTAAGACTATAAATTACAGAGAAAATGCTGATCTGCATAGGCAGAGAAAGTTTCCTGATCTGAGAGACTCTTATATGAAAGAAATAAGAAGCTCATTCCCTATCCCTTTCTGTTATATATTGTAAATTTTGTACAGTCAGCATGCCAGGGGACCCTGATAGCAACAATTGCTGAAGTATGAGTAAAGGGACCTCTCAATTCTAGTTTCGGTTTTACAATTAACTATCATTTTCCCCATCTGTAGGATAAGAAGATTGAACTAGCTGAGCTCCAAGGTCCCTTCCCATTCTAATAGTCTGTACTTTTTCTTCTTGTGATGGGAGTCTCATCCAGCTTTGACATGTTTTATCAGCCTTAATTTCTGAGTAAAACAAGCAGGCTAATTTAAAAACGGAAATCAATAACACAAACAACTTCCTGCAGCCCATCTCTTTAAGAATATACCTTTTAGAGGAGGGAAGCTATCATTCAGGTGGTTACATGCCTCTTTAAAAGGGATTTGTTTAGTGGCAAGTTAAAAATTCTGTGCTACAATTTGCTTTTGCTACTCATTGAAGTAATAGAAATGACATTTGAATGCTTAATTCACATAATAATTTGATAATAGATAACAATTTGAGTTTATTGAAAATAAATATAAGATTTGAATATCATCACATCACATGGATAGCTTTGAATTTCCCAAGAAAAGAAGGGGACATGAAGGATCTGAGATTTCAGAGCAAAGAAGAAAAGGGACTTCATTTTGTTAAAATTTAATTTAAATATTTGTTTCTCTCCAGTTATTATCCATTTAATTTAACAAAATATAATCAATAGAAGCTGATATTTAAGATGTCCCCAAGTCACTGATTATCTTGACATATTACTGTTTGGCAATGTTCATTGTTTAAAAGTGTACACGGGGCAGCTAGATGGCGCAGTGGATAGAGCACTGGCCTTGGAGTCAGGAGTACCTGAGTTCAAATACGGCCTCAGACACTTAACACGTACTAGCTGTGTGACCCTGGGCAAGTCACTTAACCCCAATTGCCTCACTAAAAAAAAAAAAAAAAGTGTACACAAAGCTTCACTGAGCTTCTAGTAAGTCACCAAGTATGTTAAAAATGTATGAAGAGGTTGTATTAGATATGATTTTCTAGCTAAAAATTAAACTCACATTTCCAATCCCTTAGGAAATGAATGTAGAATCCTTTAAAGGGTAACTCTTATCTTGCAACCTATATCTTTCCCATCTAGTCTATTATTTTTTTCTTTTCCTTCCTCTTTAACAATTTCATCCACAGGATTTTGTAATGGTGAGAGCCACCTTTATAAGAAATACAAAGACTAATAAGAAAATCTGTCTTCACCTCTCTAAGGTACATTGCTTCTTCTTTATTTTTTAATGTGAGGTATTTTGTGTTTCTTTTCATTATTGCATGCATTGTGAATGGCATTACTGTGATGTCTTGAAAAGAACCTTACAATAAAGCCTCCTAGAGAGATTTTTAAACAAAAGGATTTTTCTTCCAAAAAGTAATGCAATTAGACAAATTAGCCACATTTATTACGTAAGTGTTTTTCATGGTGAGAGTGATATTGTCTTGTTAGAAATGTAAAAAAAAAAAGTGCTATCATTTCATAGTAGAGACACCAGCCTATAACGATTGATTCCATGAAAACTTTACAATCCCCCCAGTCCCTTTTCTGCCCAAATTAGTATCTTGTGAATCAATTAGGGAGGTTACTAGAAATTTTCTTCCTGCAGATTAAGTGAAATTTAATAATTATGTTTTATTTTTGAAGGTAACATATTAGTCAATTCCTTTAGATTAAAAAAGGCTTAAAAGTAAAACTGTGTATTATTTTGAAGTTAAAATCAAGGCAGTTAAAATATAAGCCCACATATAGGAAAAAACTGCATCTTTTCCTCTTGATTTAAATGAATTAATAAGAATGTACATTGAATTTTCTTCAGGGTTTATAAAAGATATTGAATTCCTCAGCAGTAGAATTCTATGTATTAGAGAAGGTAATGATAAGGAAGATGCTGCTAGTCCTGGAGAATGAGAGGCACCTGTCAGAAAAATTCCTCAGGGATCAAGTATTTGTTGCTGCCTCCTGGGCCAAGGCACCCACTCACTTATATGAATCATAAGGCTGTGGTAATCTTTCCTTCTTTACTCTTCCCTATCTTGAGGGATGAGCTTAAAATTTGTTTTTCATTTCAAGGCTATTCCCTTAGCCCCCTGCATATAAGAGTAGTCAAGGATGGTAAGGACATGCACATCTGTGTTCTAATACTTCCAAATAATCCTATTTCCTAGGCTACTGTACTTTACAGTTGATGAAATAGGAAAAGTAATGTAAACCCATTTTCCAAGTCATGAGCATACCAAGGATTAGAGAATAACAACAACATAAAACTCCTGAAGTAGGATCTCTAGGTGAATATGATGTTCTTGGAAGCACTGTGATTTTTGAAGCTGGATGCCTCTGTTTCCCCCAAGGCTCTCTAGCCTTAAGTGTCGTGGACCTTGTCATCACCTGCCCTCTGGTTCTAGTCCAGATAGTTCTTTTACTATTTCTTTGACCTAGTTACCTTCACCCCTCATAAACAGTCCCAGTGAAAATGGGTGGAAGGCAAAATTTTATTGATATGCAAAGCCTCAGCTCCCAAAGCACAAGGACTTGGACTAAAACAGGACTATTGGTTCAAGTTTCCTGCAGTTTAACATACCGCATCTATTTAACATCTCTCCCCGACCCCCTCAATCTATCCTTGTAGAGCTGTAATTTTGTCCTTATCCTATATCTTAAAGTTTCAGAAAGAGCTAGTAGTGTGATTTCTAGGATTTTAAATATACCCTGTGGTTAAGATTAAATGGTTTAAACCATTTAAACATGGCTTGCTTATATAGTTCATTCTTTGTAATTCCTTGATCTATGAACCTCACCTTACCAAGTGAAAGTAACTTCTCACTTCAAAAATATCTCTTTATTTTGAACATTTGAGAAGGTCCTGTTCCGGTAGAAAGAACACTTGGAGTTAGGGGATCTGAGTTAAAATTCTGATGCTGCCACTTGTGACCTATGTGTGTTTGAGCATATAATTAACTGAGCCTCAGTCTCTTTTACTTTAGAGTCAAGGTTTGGACTAGATGACCACTGAATTCTCTTCTAGCTCTAGAACTATGACTCAATAAGGTGACCATAACTTTAATAAAGGATGATGATGGTAGAAGTGGTGGTAGTGGTGGTGGTAGTGATGGTGGTGGTAGTGAGAGCAAACATTTATATAGCACAGTGCCAAGCACTGTGCTAAGAGCTTTATAATTATTATCTCATTTAATCCTTACATTAACTTTGAGAGGTAGGTTTTCATATTATCATCATCATTCTATAGATGAGGGAACTGAAGCAAAGAGAGGCTAAGTGACTTGTCCAGGATTACACTAGTAAGTGTCTGAGACTAGATTTGAACTCAGGACTTCCCAATTCCAGAATTGGAGCTCTATCCACCACACCACCTTTCCCCAACTCCCCTCAAAATATTCACAAGGAAATCTGAAGTAACTGAGCATACTGTCCTTAATTCAGGTGGTGGCAAAGGGAGTTAAATTCAATAAACATTTCATAAGTGCCTAGTATGTACCAGGTAATGTAATAATTTCTGGGAAGTAGTAGCTATAAGCACTTCCATACCCTACAGTGGATGATAGTATCCACTAAATTATCCACAGAAATGCTAAAGATGGAAGCGTCTAAGTGATACCACACTGTAGTTAGAGGCTATGTATGGTAAGCAGAGGGTACATTGAGGGTTATTATTTTCACATGATACTTATAGCAAATTATTGTCTTATCAAAGTGGGTTACCCAATTTGGTCCTAGCAACTTCATGAATTTCAAGTCATAAACAGTCATACATGTGCAAAATTTAGCATGAATAACACTCCTCCTTCTAATACCTAAGTGTTTTTTTTTCTCTTTTCATGTTATAGCTCATTTCCATCTCAATTAGCCTCTTCCTTCTGGTGAACAAGAAATGACTCATAAACTCAAAGCAAGATCATAGAAGAAACAGTTCTCAAAAGAAGAACTGAAAACTATTAACAATATATAAAAAGATCTAATCACTAATAATAGAAATGCAAATCAAAACAACCATGCAAATTGGCAAAAATGACAAAGAATGGGAAGAGTCAGAGTTGGAAGCATTGCTGGGTGAACTTTTAATCAATTATAACAATTTTGAAAAGCAAGTTGGAATCATACAAATAAAGTAAATAAAACAGCCATAACACTCGAGCGATAGATTCAAATACTAGGCTTATACCCCAAGGAGATTACTGATAAAAAGATGGTCCCATGTACACCAAAATATTTAAAGCAGCATTTTTTTTTCTTTTTGCAATAGGAAGGGAACAATGGATTTAGTCCCAAACAATTATTTCACAGGTATACAAAATTAGAAATTATGTCATACCCAAGCTCACATGGTAAGTTGAAAACAGAGATGTATATAAAGTCAGATCACACAAAGATAAGTGAGGAGACTAAGACATGCTGCCTTCTATAAATAATGAATTTCTAATTACTAATTCCATAGTTAATCAATTTTAATTATATGATTTATTGAGACCCAGATACAGGAAAATTCTCCTGGGAAGGGATTCAAGGTTCAATTACCCACCCTTGTTTTCCACACATGAATTAATTGTGACCTCCTCATTCAGAGGTAAGGGTGGCTATGAGTAAGCTATAAGTCTCAGTCCTGGTTCTTCCAGTTTATAACTAAGGGACTGGGACTGCTAAGGGATCTCTTTGGGACAATGAAGGGCAAACACATTCAGGTTTGGTTTTTGGTTTTTTGGGTTTTTTTTTTTTTTTTGTATTTTCACCAGGAAATACTACAATGGCAGCAAGCAGGTAGTAATGTTTTAATCACATTTTAATAGGGCACTGAGTACAGAGCCAAATTAAATGTGTGGGAAGGACAGAGGCAAACAGCATGGGGATGAGGAATGGAATTGTGGAGAGAGGGAAATAGTGGTGGGGAATGGAATTGGGAGGAGAAAGGGCATACAGAGTCACTTACATAACTGAGGAACAAAGTAGGATCACACTGGCAGCCTGAATCTATAGTAAGGAAAAGAGTGCTGGGGGGTGGGGCAGGAATTCATGGTCCAATTTTTATAGAGTTTTCTGGGCGACAGACTGTAATCCATGGCACTTTAGGTTTAGTTCATTAACATATCAACATCTTCTCAAAGTTATCAGTCACATCTTAAGGTTAATTCATTAGCAAAATGCTCTGCTGGTTTTCTGCTAGTCTTACATCATGTCTGGTACTTCTCTGAGTTTACAGACCAAAAGCATTAAACAGGACCAAGGAGCCATTACACTGAAGCCTAACTGGCTTTCCCTGGTTTTAAGAACATTTGTTTTCAAATACTACACTTACTAGGTGTGAGCAAGTCACTTAACCCTGTATGCCTCTGTTCCTCATCTGTAAAATGAGTTCAAGAAGGAAATGCCAAACTGCTCCACTATCTTTGTCAAGAAAACTACAATTTGGATTATGAGGAGTTGAACAACACTGAAATAAATGAACAATAATGATCAGGATATGGCCTAATTTATGAGATGATTTTCATTAGTTCTGATGCTCCTCTAATTTATGAGACAGTTTGCAAGTTACTGTTATGTTCTTTAATCAATGGGACAGTTTGTAAGTGACTTGTAGGTTTCTCTTTGCAATTTTACTTCCTGATATTCTTATATTATACTAGTTGAATATAATCTTGAGACAGGGCAGAGTGAAAGGTACAAGAATAATATAAAATTTCAACACAAATAGGTTAAAATAATTGGTCTAGAAAAAACAATACCCTAGTATTTTGAAAGAAATGCTAATCTTTCATATGATAACATTACAGGATTAAAGATTCAGAGTGGAAATAGAATATGACTTTCTTAATAGTTTTCCATTCCTCTTTTGAGGACATTTTGCATATGTCCTTTGACCATATTCAATATGGAATGTCTCTTAGTCTTATATATTTGTTTTAATTTCTAACACACCTTGAAGAAGAATAGTCTGTTGGTTTATAGATTTGATGCAGAGCTTTTTCCTAATAAACACATTCCTTTATCCTAGCTGCATTGATTTTTTTTTAGTGCAAAAGCTTTTAATTTAATATAATTTGTATAACATCATGTATTTAATGGGAACAGTAAGTTGTACATAATATGTTTGCATTTCATGTAAAAATATCTATATCATATTTTGATCCCCTCTAACTCTTGTTTGATTAATGATTTCTTCCTAGAAATAGGTATAAAATGGACTTCATTTTTTTTATAAGCATTATGATCCTTTAGAATCAGATCAAGGCATCCTGAAATTTTGATAAAACACTTAAGAAATTACTTCACAGGGAGTTCTGGTCATGGAGCCATGGTTGTGGAGTGAAACCAGGAAACTGACTGAGCTCTCCCAAATTTCCCTTTAACATTAAATTAAGCCTCTCAACAGGTCCTGGAGCTGCAAAACCTGTAAAAAGGGGGTGGGGACAGTGAAACAATCTTCCCCACTTAAGATAACTTAGAAGATATTCAGGAAAGGTATGTTTCATCTGGGTAAAAGGGGGACACAGTTCAGCCCAAAGGGTATCTGGACAAACTAACAAAAGGATCTTAGCCACAGCACAGATCAGCAGCTGAGGACCCAAAGGCTCTTAGCCATAGCACAGATCAGCAGCTGAGGACCCACAGTCCTAGCTCAGCAAGCTAATGGCACAACAGGCCAGTTGTGAGGCCTCCAGCCTCAACTAAAAAGGTGTTCTGCCAGCTGGGGTGTCTGCTGCACAACAGGGTCAACTAGGCTGGGCCATTACATTGTATTGCAGTGAGCAAGCTGAGTTCTGAGAGCAGAAAGCCAGTGATTTGGCCCATGGCCTCCAGAAAAAAAAAAAAAAAAGGTTGAGACAGTGTGTACTGTACTCTAGGAGCAGAACTCAACCTTAAAAGGCACAAAATAGGCTAAAACAAGAATAAGAAACAGAAAATAAGCCTTACCATTGACAATTACTATAGTTACAGGGAGAATCAAAACATAAACTGAGAGGACAACAATAATGAAATGCCTACATATGAAGCCTTACAGGGAAATAATAGGGGCAGCTAGATGGCTCAGTGGATAAAGCACCGGCCCTGGATTCAGGAGTACCTGAGTTCAAATCCGGCCTCAGATACTTAACACCTACTAGCTCTGTGACCCTGGACAAGTCACTTAACTCCAAATGCCTCACCTCCCTAAAGGAAAGAAAGAAAGAAAGAAAGAAAGAAAGAAAGAAAGAAAGAAAGAAAGAAAGAAAGAAAGAAAAATATAGATAGATAGAAAGAAATACCTCTTGGAAAATCTCAAAAAGGATTTTATAAACCAAAAAAAAAGAGAGGTAGGAGAAAAATTGGGGATAGAAATGAGAGTTTTGCAAGAGAAACTCAATACCCTGGAAAAAAAAATCATCTCTTAAAAAATACAATTGGACAAATGTGAAAGAAGGTGCAAAAGCTGACTGGGGAAAATAATTCCTTAAGAATCAGAACTGGGCAGATGGAAGCTAATGACTAAATGACAACAAGAAGAAGTACAGCAGAATCAAAAGAAAGTAAAAGTAAAAGAAAACATAAAATGCCTCTTCAGAAAAACAACAGACCTGGAAAATAGATCCAGGAGGCACAACCTAAGAATAACTGGACTACCTGAGGACCACAATCAAAAAAAGAGCCTCCCACCATCTGCCCTCCCTTCTTTCATCCCTCCCTCCTTCCATTAAACTAAAAAAAAAATTTGCATAAACAAAACCAATGCAAAGAAGATTAGAAGGAAAGCAGAAAGCTGGGAAACAGCCAGTGTTTATGATAAAGGAGATATATAGAGAATTGAATCAAATATATAATATGTCATTCCCCAATTGAGAAATGGTCAAAAGATATGAACAGGCAGTTTTCAGATGAAGAAATTAAAGTTATCTGTAGCCATAAGAAAAAATATTCTCAATCACTACTGATTAGAGAAATGCAAATTAAAACTACTCTGAGGTACCACCTCACACCTATTCAGTTAGCTAATATGGCAAAAAAGGAAAATGATAAATGTTGGAGATGTGGGAAAATTGGAAAACTAAGGCACTGTTGGTAGAGTTGTGAACTGATCCAACCATTCTGTAAAGCAATTTGGAACTGTGACCAAAAGGCTGTAAAACTGGTATACCCTTTTACCCAGCAATACCACTAGTATGTCTTTATCCCAGAAAGATCATAAAAAAGGGAAAAGTCCCACATGCTCTTATCGTAGTTGCTTATTTTGTGTTGGCAAAAAAACTGGACATTGAGGGGATGCCCATCACTTGGGGAATGGCTAAAGAAGTTGCTGTATGAATGTAATGGAATACTATTATGCTATAAGAAATGATAAATGGATATCAGAAAAAAAAAACCCTGGAATCACTCATATGAATTGATGCTGATTGAAATAAGCAGAACCAAGAGAACACTGTGCAAAGTATCAAGAATATTGTGTAATGATTAACTGTGACAGACTTAACTCTTCTCAGCAATAAATTTATCTAAGACAATGACAAAAGTCTTATGGTGGAAAATGCTCTCCAAATCCATAAAAAAACAAAACAAAACAAAACAAAAAAACCTATGGAGTCTGCAGATGGAAGCATTCTATTTTCACTTTTATTGTTGATTTTGTTGTGGTTGTTTATTCTTTCTTGAGTTTTTTTTTCTTTGTTCTGATTCTTCTCTTACAACATGACTAATTGGGAAATATGTTTTTGTAAAGAAATTATTTCATAATATTTTGTAGAAAAGATGGAGAAAAGTGAGCTACATAATGTAATTAGTAAAGAACTATTTTTTGACCAGATTCAAGAAAGAGTAATTAGTGAATCAGTGCCTACTCAGAAAGGTATTTTGCTGCTTCCTGGGAATCCATCATTCAACCTCTTCTTTTTGACATTTTAATAGATAAATTGGATGATGACAAGAAATCACTTATCAAATTTGTAGATTATATAGATATGGAAGGGGATGTTTATACGAGAGAGTCAAAATCCAAAAGGATCTCAACAATCAGAAAAATGGGCTAAATTTAGAGATACAATGAAATGTAACATAGAGGAAAACTTTCTAACAATAAAAGCAGTACTAAATTAAAGCAGCATTATTTTTTTTTTGTTCAGATAATGAGGGTTAAGTGACATTCCCAGGGTCAAACAGCTAGTAAGTGTCAAATTTCTGAGGCCAAATGTGAACTCAGGTCCTCCTGAATCCAGGGCCAGTGCTCTATCCATTGTGCCACCTAGTTGCCCCCAAAACAGTATTAAATTAGAGCAGTACTAAAGAGAAATGGCGTGAGTCAGGTAGGAGTACATTTTTGTTTCAGTTTTTTAAACTCTATGGAGGTTTTAAAGAAAAGGTGAAATGGTTACTTTCAAACAATATTATAGAGTGTATTCTTGAAATATAAGTTAGAATTTATGACTTCTAATGTCTCTTCAAAAATATTGGATGCCTGATTCTCTGGGAGGGAAAGGTGGGATGCTAAACCTGTTTAAAGTCTATGACAAGTAAGATGAAATTTGTGTTATGTGGATGGATTCTCCAATTAACTGAAATATTTGGTTTATCACATGACATTTCCCATTAAAAATAGTTCATTTCAATAGTTTCAGGTGTATTCTTTTTGCAGCCATTATGATGATATACTTGGAAAATGCCAAAGACAAGTAAAAAGTTAATTGAAACAATAATTTTAGCAAAGTAGTAGGATATAAAGTAAATCCACATAAGTCATCTGTATTCCTATATATCACAAATAAAACCCTGTGATGAGAGATAGTAAGAGATAATCCATTTAAAATAACTGTAGATAGAATAAAACATGCCTGCCAAATAAAATATACCTACAGCATACCTGCTAAAACAAACCTAGGAATTATCTAGCCAAAATTATTTTTTAAGGTTTTATACAGGGGGCAGCTAGGTGGCAGAGTGGATGAAGCACCAGCCTGGATTCAGGAGAACCTGAGTTCAAATCCGTCCACAGACACTTGAAACTTACTAGCTTTGTGATCCTGGGCAAGTCACTTAACCTTTATTGCTCCAACAAACAAAAAACAAAAAGGGTCTCCTAAAATTTTATACAAATAAAATTAGATTCAAATCATTTGAGAAATATTAATTGTTCATGAGTAGGTAGGCCAATAAAATTTAAAAATGAAAATTTAATCTAAACTAACATATCAATAATAACAAATTATTATTAATTATTAAATATAACAAACATAACAATGCTACCCCAATTTTTAAAAAATACGTAATTAGAAAAAATTTAAAAATTCATTTGATGAACAAAAAGTTAAGAATAAAAAAGGAACTAATGAAAAAAAATGTAAAGAAAGAAGGTTTAGCAGTACCAAATATTGTACTATATAATAAAGCCATAATTATCAAAGCTATCTGATACTGACTATGAAATAAAAAGATAGATCAATGGAACAGAGTAGATATATAAAAGGTATAGCAGCAAATAAAGAGAGTAATATTGTATTTGACAAGTGTAAAGACAAGATTTTTGGACAAGAATTCATTATTTGATAAAATTGTTGGGAAAATGTTATGCTATATGGCAGAAATTTGGCATAGACAATATTTTAGATCATTTACCAAGATGTGGCCAAAATAGATATTAATTATATATAAAGATAATTATTATAAGAAAATATAAAGAACATATTTCTTCTCACATATGAATAGATGTATAATTTATGAATAAACAAGACACAGAGTGAGGTGTAAAATGGATCATTTTGATTACATTAAATTAAAAAAATAAAATATTGAAACCAAGATCACAAGGAAAGCACAAAATTATAGGGAAATTTATAGACATCTTTTCAGAGAAAGTTCTCATATCTCATATATCTAAATAAAATTATAAATCTATAAGAATATGAGTCATTGCCCAATTGATTAACGGTCAAGTGATATGAACAAGCAGGCTTTAGATAAAGAATTTAAATCGATTTATACAATAGGAAAAATGCTCTAAATCATAACTGATTAGAGAAATGCAAATTAAAATAACCTTGACTAAAATAACTAATTTTACACCTATCAGATTGTCTAAAATGATTGAAGAGGAAAGTGCCATTGTTGGAAGAGATGTGGAAAAATTGGGACACTAATCCATTATTTGTGGAATTGTGAACTGATTTAACTATTTTGGAGAATAATCTGGAATTATGCCCAGAATTATTAAATTGCCTATATTTTGGAGGGGGTGGGGCAATGAGGGTTAAGTGACTTGCCCAGAGTCACACAGCTAGTTAGTATAAAGTGTCTGAGATCAGGTTTGAACGCAGGTCCTCCTGAATCCAGGGGCAGTGCTGTATTCACTGTGCCACCTACCTTCCCCCCATCCTATACTTTTTTTTTTTCAACAAACATTTATTTTATTTTTTTGGGTTACATGTAAGGATAGTTTTCAACATTCATTTTCATAAGATTTGGAGTTCCAAATTTTTCTTCCTCTCTCCCTCCCTTTCCTCCCCCCTCCACAAGACAGCAACCAGGTTATATATGTACAATCCACAAGTATTCTTTTTATTAGTTCTTTCAATGGGGGTGGACAGTAAGCTTTGTCATTAGTCCCTTGGGATTGTCTTGGATCATTGCATTTCAGAGAGTTGTTAAGTCATTTACAATTGCTCATTGAACAATACTGCTGTCACTATGCACAATGTCCTCCCAGCCCTGCTCACTTCACTATACATCAGTTCATGAGTCTTTCCATTTTTTTTCTGGGATCATCCTGTTTGTCATTTCCTATAGCACAAGACCATTCCACCACAATCATATATGATAGCTTCTTCCGTCATTCCTCAATTGATGAACATTCCCTTGATTCTCAGTTCTTAGCCACCACAAAGAGTTGGTATAAATATTTTTTCTACAATTTTTCCCCTTTTTTCTTTTTCATGATTACTCTTGTTAACTGTTTCCTTCTGATCCTATTCCCTTCATGATGATATTTATTCTATTATACATCTTCCATCCTATCTCTCTTCAAAAGAGATTTGCTTCTGTCAGTCCCTTCCCCAATCTGCCCCTTCCTTCTTGTGCCCCTCTCTCTTTATCCCCTTCCCCTCCTATTTTCCTGCAGGGTTAGAGAGATTACCCTACCCAACTGAATGGGTATGTTATTCCTTCCTTGAGCCAATTCTAATAAGATTGAGGTCTTTGAGCCAATTCTGATGAGTGTTAGGCTCATTTACTGCCCAGATTAAATAGATTACTCCAACCAGTTGGGTGTATGCGTTAATCCCTCTTTGAGGCAACTCTGATGAGTTTAAGGTCTTTGAGCCTTTTTTGATGAGTGTAAAATTCATTTACCATCCTGCTCCTCCCTTATCTCTTCCCCCACTCCATAAGCCCTTTCCTGTTTCTTTCAAGTAGGATTTCCCCTCTGCTCTTTCCCCTCCCCCAGTGCATTCCCCTCACCCCTCAATTTAACCCTGAAGATGTCATCATAAGGCAGCTAGGTGACACAGTGGACAAAGCATCCACCCTGGACCCTGGGGGATCCCAGCCCAAACCTGTCCTCAGACCCAAGACAGTCACCCACTGCACAACCCCATGTATGTCCCCCAACTCCAATTTTTGATGGTTCTCTAGGGTCTTGTAATTGAAAATCAAATTTGCCATTCAGTTCTGGTCTTTTCATCATGAATACCTGAAAGTCCTCTTTTTCATTACAGTCCCATTTTTTCATCTGAAAGATTATGCTCTGTTTTGCTGGGTAGGTGATTCTTGATTGTAATGCCAATTCCTTTGCCCTCTGGAATATCATAATCCATGTGCTCTTGTCCTTTAATATAGAAGCTGATGGATTTTGTGCTATCCTGACTGGGGCTTCACAGTACTTGAATTCTTTCTTTTTGGCAGCTTGCAATATTTCCTCCTTGACCTGAGAGCTCTGGAATCTGGCTATCATATTCCTAGGAGTTTTCCTTTTGGAATCTCTTTCTGGAGGTGACTGGTGGATTCTTTCAGTTTTTATTTTAGCTTCTGCTTCTAGAATTTCAGGGCAGTTTTCCCTTAGAAAATCTTGTAAGATGATGTCTAAACTCTTTCCTTGACCATGGTTTTCAGGTAGACCAATAATTTTCAAATCATCTTTCCTGGACCTATTTTCCAGGTCAGCAGTTTTTCCCAGAAAATATTTCACATTGCCCTCCTTTTTTTTTATTGATTTGAATTTGCTTTATTGTGTCTTGGTCTCTCATAACATCACTAGCTTCCATTTGTTCAATCCTAATTCTTAGGCAATTATTTTCATCAGAGAGCTTTTGTGCCTCCTTTTCCATTTGGCCAATTTGACTTTTCAAGCTGTTGACTTTTTTCTCATGTCTTTCCTGCATCACTCTTATTTCTCTTTCCATTTTTTCCTCTACCTCTCTAACTTTATCTTCAAAGTCCTTTTTGAGCATCTCTATGGCCTGAGACCAATTCATATTTTACTTGGAAGCTTTAGATATAGGGGCCCTGACATTGACATCTTCCTCTGAGGGTGCACCTTGATCTTCCTTGTCACTAAAGAAACTTTCTATGGTCCTCACCTTTCTCTGTCTTCTCATCTTGCCCTTCTTTTACTTGACTTTTAGCTACTTAAAGTGGGGCACTATTTCCAGGCTGCACTATTCTAAGCTTCAGGAGGTCCCAGGTGGTATGATTTAAGGAGGAGCAGGTTCTTCAGTCACCTGTCCTGTTCCCTGGTCTGTAGATGACCCCAGATGAACTTGCTAAACAACCAGCTTTGTGTGCAGTGGTTGTCAACTCTGAGGAGCCTGTGCCCCTCCCCGACCTGGGCCACTACTACTCAAGCCTACTTCCTGGTTCCCAGAAGGGGTGAAACATCCAAGTTCTGCCTCAGCACCCCCCTGACAAAGTGTCAGCCCTCTCACCAGACTTTGAGCTTAGTTCCAGACAACACTGGTGCTTCAGCTGATTCAGAGGCTCTGGGCTTCTCCTTTCATGGTGATGCCTTCCTGCGACTGGATCTGTGTCAGGGTGACTATGGGGTTGGACTCCACTCCTGTATCAGCACAGCAGCTCCCTCCTTCTGAACATCCAAGCTGTTCTTTGTTGGAAGATGATTTCAGCACATTCTTCTGTGGATTTTTCTACTCCAAGCATTGTCCTATGGCATTATTCGGATGTTTTTTGAAGTGATCATGTCATGAGTTTGAGAGCTCACTGCCTTTCCTCCATCATCTTCCTGCCTATACTTTTTTGTTTGTTTTGGGTTTTGCAGGGAAATGAAGGTTAAGTGACTTGTCCAAGTTCAAACAGCTAGTAAGTGTCAAGTGTCTGAGTCCAGATTTGAACTCATGTCTTTCTGAATCCAGGGCCTGTGCTTTATCCACTGTGCCACCTAGCTGCTCCCTGCCTATACTTTTTCATCTAGCAATACCACTGCTAAGTTTCTTTCTAAATATAATTGGGGAAAAAGTAAAAGAACATATATTTCCTAAAATATTTATGGTGTCTCTCTTTGTGTTGACAAATAATTTGGAAATTTCAGGGATGCTTGTAAATTGGGGAAAGCCTGCACAAGTTGTGATGGAATACTTTTGTGATATAAGAAATGATGAGGTTGATGATCTTAGAAAAACATGGATAGACTTGCATGAAATAAAGAAGAGTAAAATGAGCAGAATCAAGAGAATATTCTATACAGTATCAGAAATATTGTTTTCAGAATAATTTTGAGCAAATAATTAATTTTGATTTTTATAAATACCCAAGTTAACTACAAAGAAAATATGAAGGAAGACACTATCTGCATCCAGATAAATAGAAATATGTATAGAATGATTTTACAGATATGTGTGTTTGTGTGTGTGTGTACTGGTAGCCATCTCTTGAGTGACAGGAAGGAAAAAAGCAAAAAAAAAAGAAATTTACATAATTATTATATATTTAATAGGAATAGAAAGTTTTACATAATAGATTAGCAATTTTATGTGGAATCATCTTTTTACAAAACTGTATTATGATTGTTTTATTTCATCAATTAAAAATTAAATTAATTTACAATTTAAAATATATTTTCAGGTTTATTTCACTTCTGTTAATTTATCTGATGAGTTACTTTGTTTATAGCCTCAGGTTAAAACATTATTTATTCCTAATTACTGATTAATTTGAAGGACACTGCTGAGTGCCCAAAGAATTCCCTGAAATGTTCCAAAAAAGAGAGACTCATCTAGTTGTTTTTTAAAAGTATGTTTTTAAATAATTCTAATTTCACTGAAGTTATATTAATAAAAGTTTCTGAAGTTGTAGAATAAGACAATTGTAGAATCTCAAAATTAAAAGGACCCTCATAGATGACTAAATTAATTTTATTTAACCTATAAGATACTATTGTCAAACACCAGACAAGTATATATGCTGATATTTCTAGTTGAGATGACCATGATGGATTTCCTTCTCTCCTCTCTCCATTTCCTCTTATAGAGAAAGGTCCATGTAATAGGTTGTGCAGCTCTTGTGATGTGAGGGATCTAACAGAGAGGTGGAAGAAAATAATCCATCCTCCCTTCATGTTTACAGTCTCATAGGCTTCCAGGTACTACATCACTAATACAAAACTTTGTTTTATGCTCAAATCAAACATTTTTATACTGGAACTAATTGTGTTAGAACTTACCTTTTGTGGTCTTCCTTTGCTCCCACAGGGGTTGAGTATTTAATTTGGGCTACAGCCAAGGGATTTTCCTTATTGAAATTCTATGTGACATGGAGGACCTGCTCAAACTCAAGTTATGTTGCAAGCCTGCCCATAGCCTATCACAGAACTATTCTCACATCATCATCCTCCACTATGCAATAGCTCTAATTTCTAGGAGAAATTCCCTAATGTCAAGTTTAACTCTGCCTCTGACCACTTTCCATATATTTCTCCCCATTTTGCTCCCTGGGGTGAACCCGAAAAAGTCTAATACTGGTGATTAAATAAGAACTCATCTGGATAGAAAAATACACTCACTGAAATTTGATGGAACAGACATTTAAGAAAAATGGTATTGCCCTCAAAGAACATATAAAGAACAAAATATACTTTCAGAAAAAGTACAGTAAAAATAAATTCAATGAGGTTCTATAATTATATATGTACATATGTGTATATATATTGTGTGTACATAATTAAACAATAAGAAAAGTCACTGAAATAAGTTGAATTTGATCTTTATAAATATAAAAATTATGATAACATAAATATCCTTTATCAATGCTGAGATGAAAACTTAAGGAAAGCAAGATTCTATAGCACTAGGTGCTATATTTCCCTTTTAGGAAAATACAATTTCTCTAACAACAGACTTTAAAGCCTCTTTGCAGTTAATTTTTCCTGTGGGCATTAATGAGTGTTAATTTGTTGTGACCTGTGTCAAAAACTTAAAAGCTTTTGTATAATTTTTCATGCTAATGCAGTTTGTTTATCCTTGTTTTAATGTTTTAGCACTCATTGTAAAACATTTTTATGAATATGTTACACATTTATGGGAAACAACATATCATTCTTAAGCATATGCAATAGAGGGCTGTTTCCCACATTATCTGTAGGCCCTTTGGATGTTCATGACCCATATCCTCATATTAGAACTAATGTGCATTAAATCTGTTGTGTGCTCTAATAAAAGTGAAAAATTACATTATTAAACACCCATTGAACACTGTTTCTAAGTTCTAATGACAATATCAGCCAAGTCCCTTCGTTCTATGATCTGCTTAAATATTTCAGACAGAGGCAGTGCAGCATAAAATAAAGCATGCAGGAATGACTGGAAGCCAGAAGATCTGGATCTTAGCTCTTTTTTTAAAAAAATTGCTATGTGAGTTTAGACCAGTTGTTTAATCTCTCAATTATGTTTCCTCATTAATAAAATGAAAGGTTTAGACTATATTGTCTCTAAGATCCTGCCCAGTTTCACATTGCATGAAAAATTTTTAAGTTATAAGCTCTCCTAAATTTCTATCCCACAAAATATCAGTGGTTCACATAAGCAACCATTTTCCCTGGGACACCATCTAAAATCTTAGGGAAGGGGAAAGACCCTATATTCTTAAAATTTCAGTTGTTTACATATCAACATCTCCTGAAAATTGAAATTATTATATAATGATGATGGTAATACTTAAGACAAATAATGCAATTTTTCATGTTTATTAGAACATGTAGTAGATTTAACATGCACCATTTTTTCTATATAGGACATATGTATATATGCATATACACACACATATAGATACAGATACACACACACACACATATATATATAAATTCACCATTGAACATGCAAAGGTAAGGATTCTTGCAAATCAGTATTCATAGTAGTGTTTAATGTGCATTTTAATGTCCATTATTAACAAACTGCTGTTACAACATGAAGATATTGTCACTCTTACTCATCTAACTCAAGCATATATTCTACTCTCTTCTGATTGAAATACTTACAAAAATGCAAAATCACAAGTTATATTATAAACAAATTATAAAGCTTTACAAAAATAATTGAGTTATCCCACAATTGTCACTAACACAACGTGCATTTCATAATCTTATTAAGAGCATTGACAAGGAGTTCTAATCTCCAGATTTGACAAATGTATACACAGAAACAATCTGCAAGAGATGGCAGCCACAATGGCTGCACCAGACCTTCAGGATAAAAACTAAGTAGCAATGAAACCTTCACATGTATGTAGTAAAGGAATGTCATATGACTCTTAATTGGGATTTGTGATTTCAAATTCACCTATCTACTAACAACCATAAAATTTCATGACTTATCAGCAAAAGCTAATAATTTCTCTCTTGTGCATATACTTGGTTGTAATGTCAATATATATTGCATTTTAGCAATGAGCAGCAAGGTTCAGTAATTAAAGTACCAGATGATTATTTAGAATGTACTGACATGCAAGATTTCCTAAACAGTTGCTTACATTAAGATTTATTTATTTATTTTTAACTCCAGCCTGAAAAGACCTTCAGTTCAAGGATACTAATACTATGAGAATGTTATTTCAATGATATAGTCCCTGATCTACAATTGAACATTATCAGTAGTTAATTTAAGTCTAATTCAAGTAATTCATTCTCATTATCCAAGTTATTTTAATGTTATATAGGCATTTTCATTGTAACATAGTGTTAACCATTATTGGAATTTGAATTTCAATCATGATTTCCCCTATAATCTAACTTCCATCCTAATGTGAATAATTTTGCAGTAGCAGTTAGAACAAAACTCCTGAGGGTCTGTTTCACTAAATACTTATTCATACTCATGAATAATTAAATTTTCTCACTTTCTTTTGGCTTTATGGAAAGCAAGAACATTTCCCAGCTGATTCATGTAACTAGGCATGACCATTTGATTTTTATGATATCTGAATAGTTACCTTGATGAAAATCCATTTCAGATGGAAGCAACAATGTTCCCCTATCAAAAGTTGAGGGATGGTTTTAAGAACTGGAAAACAGGTATTATTCTCAGAGCAGAGTACAATTCTCAGAACCTAGAATGATTCTAATAATTTTAGGAGACAGAAAAAAAATCATCTTATAGCTCTCCTTAGCAATATATAACTTATTTAGCTCTACTTTCTATAGACTTGCAAATGATCAATAAAAACTATCAGAATATAATGGCTTTTAAAATATTATTTTTTATTTTAATCTTCCCATTCTATGATGCTCTTATACTAGTTCCATCCATACATTCAATTTCCCAGTGACATTTAACCCTATGAAAATTAATGTTTAGAATTTAAAAAGGAAAGAATGAACTTCCTCCTCACTATATGGATTGAGATTGTGAAGGAAAAATAAATCCTTCATCAACTACTATATTTGAGAAAAATATTGACTAATGGATATTTAAGATGGAAAGCTACCTGTTGATTCAATTAAGAAATGGTGTGATGGAACCTGAGATCTTCCTAGGCCAGTGTTGGTGCTAGCACAGTATCATTTCATAGAAGGACCTACACAAATGAAAAAATACTATATATGTTGCCTATAAGAATACTATTTGAAGACAATTTCTTTTTCCTTCTCAGAAAGAATCATTATCATGAGTAACATAACAACATATGATAAACACATAACATAACATAACATAACATAACATAACATAACAAACACATCAATACGTTTTATGTCAGAGATTCCTTTCCAGGTACTCTTCACTGACTCACATTCATGCTCTATCATTTCTGGACAAATCAGGCTACAGTTCCTGGCTTTTTTCATTCCAGGAAAATAGAACGTCTAACTGTCTTGGTATGTATGTGTGTATGTATGTATGTATGTGTGCATGCGTGCATGCGTGCATGTATGTGTATACACATATACATATATGCATGCTTATATATATATACACACAAAGGCTTATATGTAAATATATATATGTGGGTATAAATGCATATTATTCTCATATACATGCACAGCAAACAGAAAGTAATCTCATAATATACAAGGAGATGCGGGGAAGGAACCTAGGAAAACTAAGATATGACAGAGACATAGCCCCTGAAAAGGAATGAAAACAGGAGATGGAATGTTGTATATGAATACCTGTAAGTAGTTACATCATAGATGGTATGTAGAGGGGTAAAGTATAAGAAGACTTGAAACGTAAGAAGGGGCCAGTTACAAAGAATTTTAAATGCCAAAGGAAGTTATATTTGATGTTGGAAGGCTATAACAAATTAGAATCCATTGCTCCTTCAGGCCCATAGGAAAGTACATGTTCCAAATGGTTCTCTGCATGGTGCTTCTGAATTATTAAGGAATTACTTTTAAATGAAGGTCAATATACATAATTTTAAAAATAAATTTAGAATAAATAAAATGAATTTTAAGTCTTAAAATGTCAATTAATGCAATTTAATTTCAAAGTAGAAAATGAAGTCAATATAATTTAAAGCAACTCAACAACAGTGGCTTGTTTTTTTGTTTGTTTTTTTAATTGCAAGTATTTAGATATTGAAAATGAAAATATTCTGCAACAATATGTGGGTTGTGTACTATATTATGAGTCAAATATAACCAATAAGTCAGTGGTGAATTAGCACACATAACAAACAACAATCAAATAAACAACAACAAAGAAAGAAATAAAGTGAAATAGTTTGGAATACTGTGCTCGAAAGTTTTACTATACTTGTTAGGTGCTGCCTTGGTATGTTGTATAACAGAATTTCATAGGCATAATAGTATTCCCAAAGTTCAGTTAATCCAACTTGTACCATAAAATCCCCTCTGCAGTTTTCACAAGGTATCATGCATCCTCTAATTGACGTAATGGGATACTATAATTAACCCACAAAGACAATTCCATTTTTTTTTTGCCACCCTAAATCTTGGAAATTTTCCCTCTGTATTAAATCAATCTCCAACCCTCTACAAAACCTAATTTATTCTAGTTCTGCAAAGCAGAAATTGAATTCTTCTTCCATATAGCAACTTTTTCTTTTATATACTTGAGGACAACTATCCTATCTCCACTGAAATTTCAATCAATTCAACATGCATTTTAAAAATAGTCACTTACCTTTCATGTCATGTCTCAATTGCTTTCATATCTTCATATGATTGCTTCTCATTTGATAGTAATTTTCATTATTGTTCTCATATGTTGGCGATGCGTACAAAAAATGGTGATTCCAGAACAACTTCCATAACAGTAGTTCATGTTTCCTGTCAGTTAGTATAATGAATTTCAACTTTTTTGAGATGTTATTAATGCTCAGGAAATCCTGACCACTTTCTCAAAGAATTTATCTGTGATATATAGTCATCAGACTTCTATGAGTCTTTGGAGTCTTTCATATTTTATGTAATTTTAAAGCTTTTTAATTTGTTGAATAAAACAAGCATTTCCATAACATAGTACAATAACATAGATGATTGCACATGAAACTGTAAATCTATGCAAAACTTTTATTCCTTTCAAATATAAAACAAAATTATCATGTAAATTTCTTTTTTCCCTTCTTTCTTCCTTCTTTCCAACCCCTAAAGATGGCTACCATTATGTCTTAAATATATTATTAGATACATTCATATGCATGCAGAGACAGAGAGAGACAGAGAGGCAGAGAGAGAGAGAGAGAGAGAGAGAGAGATAAACATGCAGAATTGCATTTTGTTGTCCTTTTTTATTTTCATTGAAATCACTGAATATTACAGTTGTGTGGTGTGTGTGGTTTAAGAAAAGGGAGTCTGGGTATGTGATTTATTCAGTATGTAGAACTCCTAGAGTGGATATTCTATCAATAATCATGAGTAACTCATTATTAAATTACAATTTTAGAAATTTGATAGTGAAAAGTTAAGCAATAGGCAAGTATTAATTATCAAAAGCAAAACTTTACTGTTCCTGTTTTCACATGTATATTGTTTCTCTTAAAGTGTATTATGATTTATTTTTGAGAGAGGACTACAAAGAACTGGAGTCCTTTTTGGAATTTCTCTACCACCTTATCCTTTGCAACAGATGTTGGATCCTAGACAACAGATCTTGGTACATAAGCTGTAATTTTCTACACAGTGGTCTCTTTGCAAATATTTATCAGGAATACTGACATATGAAATGAAAAAAAATGTCCCATGAAATGATGTTTCTTTTTGCCTTTCGATGGATGATAAAAAGCACTGCTGCCACCTTCTTTATTCATCTTTCCAAGGAGGACCTATGAGTCATACTTTCATTTAGAAATTTAGTACCTACTTTCTTTTTTCTACTGGTTTCAATTATAAAGAAAATGTCAACATCTTTGGGTTTCATTTTCTTTCATACTTGTTGATCATTAGGGAACTGATAGTTTAGTTTCATATGTAACTGCATAAAATGCTGGACCTGGAGTCAGTAAGACCTGAGTTCAATTTTATTTTCAGACACTTACTACTTGTGTGAATCTGGGTAAGTCACTAAATACCGTTTGCCTCTATTTCCTTATCAGTAAAATGAGATGGAGAAGGAAATGGCAAACATGTTTGTATCTTTTGCCAAGAAAAACACCAAATGGGGTCTTTAAAAGTTGGACACAAGTGAAATGACTGAAAAACAGTAAAAATATTCTATTAACTCTGTAGTTCTTACTATGTTCTGTATTTTTTTTCTGTTACTATCATCATAGAAATAAAAGGTTACTATACTTAACTGAGGAGTATTTGGCATTTGTATTAAGATGGATAGAGAATTTGTGGAGCTATTACTATTGATAAACTGTTCCTTGCATAGGTAGAGTGATTCTCAAAATACAAATAGTCCAATTCTGAGCTATGCTTATAGCCTATTCTATAGTCATGTATTTGTATCAATTGCATACAAATAGGTAGTGTGAGAAAATAATTATTAATAATGTTGGGTTTTTTTGTTTTTGTTTTTTTTTAGGAGGACTCTTTCTCTTCAGCTAAACTCAGTGCCTAATCCTGGGTAGGGCATACAAAAAATGGAGATATGCTCTTTTATGTCCAGTTTAGTGATCTGAGGGGATTAAAAAACACCTATCTGAAGGGGGTGTGTGGGGGAAGACATCTTTGCCCTTAGGGGGTCTCCAATCAGGCCCTGTTGTCATCATTGTAGAGCTCATTTGAATATGGACCACCCTCAGGTAATGTTAACCAATGGAATTGAATGACTAGCCAATTAGCTTTGACCAGTATGTAATAAGCCACCTCTATCACAGGAGGAAAAAATCTCAGACCATGAGGTGAGTAGCATTATTCTTGGTTTGCACCCTAAGCTCAGAAGTCTTTCAGGTTGGTGAGTGCTCTCCTCTTAGGCCAGTGTAGGTAATATAGGGCTTCTGAACTTGGCTTGGAGCCATGTGCTCTCTTTTAGAGACAATATGGTGCTGGGGGTTTTTTCTACTTGTGTTAAATGCCATGAGGTCAATGCTCTCCTAGTATTTAATATACTTTAATAATAAATGTTTACTGTCTAAACAGGTGAATAGTCATTCATTTATAAGTAGCAATATTTTAGAAAACCCAGTCTGGCCCCCCAATAATTTAGCTAGAAATAGTTGGGGACCCCAATAATTTAATTAAAACAGTAGACAGTCAGGGAGGCTAGATCTGATTTCAAATCCATCCCTCTATCCACTGTCACACTATTTCTCAAGGACCTTAGTAGATATTGAAAAACCACTCACGCCTAGATGGAACAGGCAGGCCTTGCCTCTACAACACTGTCAATTGGATACTAACTAAAAAATATGTGGCTAGGCCAAAAGGAATAAGGAATATGAAGAATTCAGAAAAACTTGGGAAGATTTCTATGAACTGATACAAATGAAAGGAACAGAAGCAGAATCAATACTCAAAATGAAAAACATACTGTAAATGGAAATAACAATCAAACATAGAATGCTATGTAGTTCCAATAGCCAAGCTTATCCTCACTGAGGATACACACACACACACACACACGTATGTATGTGTATATACATGCATACATATGTATGTATGTGTATGTATCTTTGTATGTATCTTTTTGTGCAGAGATTGGAGCCAATGGGGGATATAATTTCTGAAATACTTTCAGATGCTTTTTGATGTGCTAGTTATTTTGAACTGATCTTTTTTTTTCTTTTCCTTTCTACCATTGTTAAAAGGGTAAGAAAAGGAGAAGGTATACATACATAAATAATTTTGATGTCAAAACAAAATGCATTAATAAAAATAAGTTAGAAATTAAGAAAAATGTTAATTGAAGGTAGGTTACAATTTTAGATTAAAATCGTCAGTTTCATATATAATAATCACTTGTTAGTAGAGGCTAATACTAAACTAACATTTTTTATGACATATAGTGCTGAAGTAAATAATAAAAATATGTCTACAAAGAATTTTAGTATAAAGTGTGCTTTATATGGAAGTGAAGGCCAATAGTTTTTCCATAAATATTCATTATAAGACATATAGAAATATCTTTAGAATAAGCAGATATCACTTCACTGATAATATAATTATGTTAAATAGCCATATAATATCAATGTTTCCTTATTATTTTCACTTATTATTATCCTGATTGATTACCTCATTCTAGCAACTGTATGGTTGTCCTTTATTTGACTATAATTTGGGAGGTCACAGTAGAAAACTGTTGTTTTTAATTGGCACCCATAAACCTATCTGGGTAATTTGATAATTAGATTTTTCTAGTCTTGTGCCAGCTGGTCTTACCTCCTTTCACTCCAGGTAAGCATGACTTGATTTTCCAGAGCATCCATTTGTAACATGTACAAAATGAGCTGCTGTCATCCAGTATCAAATGATATTACTCTTTTCCATTCTCACTATGTACATAAAGTAGCAACCACTTGATAAATGAGATTTGTCAGTAAAAAGTCTTTTAATAAAATATACAGGTATGTAATCCTAGACATAGTGGCATTTTCCCTAAAGAGATGTGAAGGGAAAAAGCAGGGGTTTTTTTGTTTGTTTGTTTGTTTGTTTTTTGTTTTTCAATTTTTTTTCCAAAAGGAGTTAAAAAAGAATACTCACAAATGTTGGTTAAACTTAATTCTTAGGAATTCTTCCAAAGGCCTTCCTTTTTTCACTACTATTCTCTTTGTTGTTATGTCCTAAATGTTTTTGCTGTCAGTTTTATGGTTTCCCCAAATACTATTAGTTTTTCATTTATTCTGTTTTCTTTTAAACATTAAACTAGGACAGTACCATCCTTACAGATACCAGGGTTCACAACCTTGGATTTATGAAAGTTGTTTTCCCAAACCTATCATACCATGCCATTAAGTTACTAATTCTTATTGATTATGCTTCCATAACATATTTTGGATCAGTTCCCTTTTATGTATTCACATGGCCAGTACCCTAGGTCTCCATTACCCCATTATGGAACTACTGCAACTGCCTTCTAAATCGCATTCCTAGATTATAGTTTCCCCTCCAAATCTTCCATATAGCTGCCAAAACAACTTTTTTTAAAGCACAGGTCTGGCTATGTCACGTCTGGAATGAAATATAAACTCTTCAAATTGTCATTTAAAGCCCTTCATAATTTGGCTCCAGTCTACCTCTCCAGGGTTATTTCACATTACGTACCTTTTATATTCAACATTCCAGCCAAGGTGACCTTCTTGATATCCCTGAAAAAGGATTGTTGTAGAGCCAACACTGTGATTTCGAAGATTCATTTCATAGTCTTTATGACCTCTGCTTATACTTTGAATAAGGTTATGATTTTGGTTTAAAAATTTTTATAACAAGTGCTAATCTTCCTTATTCTGAATATAAATGATTCAATATTTATTTTGGGTCATAGGCTACATACATTTGTATAGATAGATACATAAATACATATATATACATATATGTATATACATATACACATTTATGCATAGTTTAATAATAATAATAATATTGCTTTTATTTCCATTAGTTTCTTTTTGTATTCAACATTTATTTGACTTCTTTTTTCTGGGAAAAAAGAATGGAATCTGAGTTAGCATTTTCACACGGAGAATCCCAAGGCAGGCAGGAGATAGGGAGATAATACCTCTATGATGCCTTTGATTCCTCACATTAGAGAATAACCCAAGGCCATTCTCCTGACATTTGCCAAATATTTTAAGAGAAAGAACTCTACAAGAAGATTTATACCAATAATTCTTGGCATGAATCCCATAAAAATTGATTACCCTATATTTTCTAAATTTCACCCCCAAATCAGCCAAGAAATCTCTCCCTCTTTTTACAATAACAATTTCATAGATTAAGTGTCTATATGGGCCCAGACAGTCCCAAAGCACTAGGGCTCATAGATAAAACTGTGAATATACCTCTTGTTAGTCTATCTTAAGTAAATAAGGAAATATTTCCTTTTCATGCTGTGATCCCTTACAAAGAGTTATTGATTTCAAAGATCCCAACATGTATATATGAAAGCAAATGTTCCATATTAACATCCTTGCTTCCCACAAATCACTAGAATCCTTGACAAAGAGGAAACACCTCTAACACGCATGAGGATTAGAACTATCATATACATAAAGGGAAAGCTGGGAATCCATCACTGAAGCTGCCACACTACAACTAAAATTTGGATGAATATTTAGAGGCCTGCAGCATATTGCTGCCATTTATGGTTCACCAAAGTCCTAAGGAAGTTGTACAGAGTATCCTATAATAAATCTTTTGGAATGCACAAGTTGGTTGGGGGGGGGGGGATTGTTTTTCTTTTTTATTTGTGAGCTTTCTCCTTTCCACTCAGTAAAGAAACTGAGTTGCTACATAATCAATCAATAAGGGTGGATTTTGCTGCTAAACATAAGTCCTTTCACAGAGAGCACTCAATTGAAATGAGTGCTCCCTAATTTGGAGATTAAGCTAGTCCTTTTAAAAAGGATACTCAATTTATACTCAAGGCAGATGACATGTAAATTAGTTATTTATTACAAAAAAGATGTTTTTAAGCATAAAAGACTCCCCCAAATGTATTGCCAGATATTTATACAATTAGGTAACTTGCCAATAAGAATTCAGTCTTTATGAGAATGTTTATCATTCTCTGTCTGATGCAGACCCATGTAATTGTTTAGTAAGCTTCCTTCTCAGAATGCATAATGGAAATTTCTGCTCTATACTTCAGAGCATGCAAAGATATTCTATGACAATTTTCTGCAAGTAATATGTTTAAGAGGGCATTTTAACTGGATGTTTAAATAACATCAGATTTTCATGCAAAAGGTAATAATGGCCAAATCAAAATCTCTCAGAGCCTTGATTGTATTTAAGTGAGGAGACTTAAATACTATATGTATTCCAGAGAAAGCAGTCCTGACCTAACTTTTGTTTCTCTTATATCTATTCTTTCTTCCTCTTATTTGAGGAATTATTATAGTTATGCTTTTGTGAGCTTCGAGAGGCCAAAGGTTCAACAATGAACAACTAGTCAGTACCTGAGATTCATGAAGTGCCAGTGCATATCCAAGGAGAAACATTTTTGACATAGTACAGCAACAAATCAATTTAGTAGTCATGACATCATGTCCTGAAGAAAGAGAGAACCTCATTCAGGGGTCATGCCTCGTTTTTATGTGAACTCGATGGAGTGAATGTTTTTTGGCAACTGTATTAAGTCCAAGCCCACTCTCCCCAAGGACTGAGGTAGAAGAAGAGAGATTGTGCCCTAATTTGGAAGTATGCATTTCTACAAATGTTTTAGCTATATTTTTTCAATATATATTTTGTCAGTAAATAACTGAAAAACTAATTTTTCTTAAGTGTCTTATTGATATTGGACAGAATAAGGAATTAATCATGATTTGGGGTTTCTATGACTCCATCTTTTGCTATAATTAGAAACCCTGGTGCATGTCTGTGCATGCTAACCTCATGCCAGACACCCACATGCCTACATGGACTTGGCCAAATTATAATGTAGGTAAGTCCCGCCATGATGAGAAGCCTGGGGAGGATAGTCAGGTGGTCTTCAGGGTCTGGAAGCTAGTCAGCTTGCATTTGTAGAGCTGTGTGTTAGTCCTGTCAATCAGGGCTGCCAGCCAATTAGCTTGGGGCTGTGTGTGTGTGTGTGTGTGTGTGTGTGTGTGTATGGCCCTGTTCCCTGTGGGAGAGGGGGCTTCTGGGAGAGAGAAGGGAGGAGAGGTCTCACTTTGGCTCAAATGAGAGAGGGAGAGGGAATGCTATGCAGCTGGTTTTCTTTGGAACTGCAGATTCTGGGTGGTGGTGAGTTTGTGTTGTTGAGCTGAGGCTAGCTTTTTAAAGCTAGCTGGGGGGCAGCTAGATGGCACAGTGGATAGAGCACCAGCCCTGGAGTCAGGAGGACCTGAGTTCAAATCCAGCCTCAGACACTTAACACTCATTAGCTGTGTGACCCTGTGCAAGTCACTTAACCCCAATTGCCTCACCAAAAAAACAAAAAAAAAAAAAGCTAGCTGGGCTGGAGGCAGGTTCAGGGGTGCCTGGGGAATTGTTTTACCCCAGAGATTCGGATTCTAATAATTTGGGAAGCAGGTTGTATTTTTTCCTTCCCTTATTCCCTTTCTTATTGTGCCTAGTTCTATTAACCTTACTAGTATTTTAAATTTGTTCCCATTAATAAAACCTGTTTTGTTTTTTGAAAGAGGCTGTTAATCTCGTTTATTACCCCAATATTATGGCAAGTCACCCAATTAACTCTCCCCATACTAAATTTGGCCCTTACAATAGCTAATGACTAAATCAATAAATGATAATAAGAAAATTCTAATTATAACTGGTAGCTGATATTGGACAAAACACATCACAATGAGGGCTTAAACTGATATAATTAGAAGACTCCTCTGATTCTTTGGGGGCACTCTTTGAATGCTATGTTGGAAATGTGGCCTTTTTGAACCTAACTTACTAGTGAAAATGGAGATTGGGAAATGGGTCCCCAAGGCTTATATGGTCTACATTTTAAAGATGACTCACTAACCCATTTCTTCTATTATACTCTCTCAGGAAAAACAAAGACTTCTGGGAAAATTGTGGGACTACTGAATTTATATTTAACTTTCAACTCTGACCTGTACTGTCTAAGCAAATCACAAGTGTGGATGTTTTAGAAAACCAAGTTATTTCTTTCCTCTTGAGTATCTTACTCTAAGATGTGGCCATGTTTTCTAAGATGTTATAGAGATCACCTCCTACTGGGCAATCAATACCCAGACCTTTGAACTCCCCTCATTCCCTAACTCTAATGCTGCTATCAAGGCTAGAAATACATCTATAGATAGAAGCTTAATTTTCTGTGATCAGATTAGAAAATAAAACAAAAAAACAGAAAACTTCTTATTCAGTTTCAGGATAACTTAGATAATTTTATGCCACTGCTGCCCAAGGATTGTCTAGAGGTAAACAGAAAAACCCTTCCCCTCTCATTCTACCTTCAACCTTGCCCAAACTATGAAAGATCAAGGAAAGGCTATCTCAGGCTCTACAATCTAGAGAGAGGAAGATAGATAACAAAAATTGTTTCTCCATATAAAATCAACTTATTTGGCAAATCTTTTCTTCTCCATTACCAATCACTTCTTTTTTTAAAAAAAAAGTAAACCTTTAATTAAAAGAGGATGTGCCACATGGAGATTAAGTGGTCATGTTCCTTAGCAGGGATCCCATTCCCCAACAGAGTTATGCAAAGGAAGGAATAGTTTAATTGTCAGATCTAAAGAGAGGGGAAGAATTTATCACCAAAATGAGAAAGAGAACTTTAAAAAATGCAAAATAGATAATTTTGATTACATTAAATTAAAACACTTTTGCACAAATAACACCAATGCAACCAAAATTTAAAGGAAAGCAGAAAGCTGAGAAACATTTTTTTACAGCCAATGTTTCTTATAAAGGCCTCATTTCTCAAATATATAGAGAACTGAATCAAATGTATAAGAATACAAGTCATTCCCCAATTGAGAAATAGTCAAAGGATATGAACAGCTTTCAGTTGAAGAAATTAAAGCTATTTACAGCCATATGAAAAAAAAATGTTCTCAATCACTACTAATTAGAGGAATGCAAATTAAAACCACTCTGATGTACCATTTCACACCTATCCAATTGGCTTACATGACAAAAAAAAAAAAAAGAAATGATAAACATTGGAGAAGATGTGGGAAAATTGGCAAACTAAGTCACTATTGGTGGAATTATGAAGTGATCCAACCTCTTGTGAGAAAATAATAGGGTTTTCAGGAAAGCCCAAAGGGCCCCCCTCACCTCAAGGGGATTGATTGGATTAAGATTGATTGTATTGACTGATTAACTCACTTAAAGTTAATTCAATTAAAACTACAGCTTCCTGGTCCTCAAGAGGCTGTGTTCTCAGAGGGTGTGAACTCTGACCACAACAGGGGATCTCCCTCAATTCCAGTGAACCAATAGATTTGAATGATGCTAGCCAATTATCTCGAAGCAGTGTATAAGGATCACCTCTCCTTCAGACCCATAAAAATCCTCCACTCTCAGTTACTTTGGGTTATATTCTCTTTGAGGAGTGAGACTCTCTCAGGTGCTCTTGGTGGCAAAGGACTTGGAGGAAGAAGAAAGTCAGGTTGAGCTCTATTTTTCCTCTAGGCTAGAAGGCCAGGCTGAGCTCTATTCTTTCCTCTAGGCTAGATAGGCCTTTTCTTAACTTTCTGACCCAGATGTTCTCTTTTTACTAACACTTGGTATGCTTTAATAAATGCTTAATGCCCCAAAACTGGTGCTAATGCTTCTAATTTACAAGTAACAACTATATTAGAAACCCCAACTAATTTTCCCTACACTTGGGACAGAAATAAGTCTACTACCACATATAATTTTACTTGCTCCACTCTGGAGAACAATTTAAAACCATCTCCAAAAGGCTATAAAACTGTGCACACCCTTTTGCCCAGCAATACCATTACTAGGTCTATATCCCAAAGACATCATAAAAAAGGGAAAAAAATATTTGTGTATATAAATATTTATAGCAGCTCTTTTGGTGGTGGCAAAGAATTGGAAATTGAAGGGATGGCCATAAATTGGGGAATGGCTAAAAAAGTTGTGGTATATGAATGTAATGAAATATTATTTTTTTCTGTAAGTAATAATGAGCAGGTGGACTGCAGAAAAATATTTGGAAAGACTTACATGAATTGATGCTGAGAGAAATGAGCAGAACAAAGAAAACACTACATACAATATCAACAACACTGTGTGATGATCAGCTGAGATAAACTTAGCTCTTCTCAGCAATACAGTGATCCAAGAGACTCATGATGGAAAATTCTCTCCACATTCAGAGAAAGAACTATGGAGTCTGAATAGAGATTTAAGTATACTATTTTCATTTTTGTTGGTGTTTTGTTGTTGTCATCATAGTTGTTTCTTCTTTCTTTTTTTCCCCTTTTGTTCTGATTCTTCTCTCACAGCATGACTAATTTAACTTGATTGTAATAATATAATAATAATATCAGATTCCTTGCTGGCTTTGGGATAGGGGAGGAAAGAGGGAGGGAGAAAAATTTGGGACACAAAATTTTACAAAAATGAATGTTAAAAATGTTTACATGTAATTAGAAAAAATAAAATAAAATACTATTAAAAATAGGACATTGTCCCTATTACACATGATTTTCATGAAGAATAATTTTATATTAAATTGTACAAAAGTATGAGTCCAGTTAAATCAATTTAAACAAGAACACAATGTTCATGGGTGGTGACATGAGAAGAAAGATATTTTTACATATGAGACCAGGAGCAATGACATTGTGGAAAGACAATGGTGGAAATGTTAAAACCGTGCTAAAAAATGTAGGTTCAGAATATGCTTAATGTACTTTAATAGTTAAAAATTCAGAGCACAATGGGTAGAAAGGGAGGGAAAAGGAAAAACATATATGTAACATTTACCATGGGCCAGACACTTTGCTATGTACTTTAGAAATACAATCTCATTTGATCTTCACAGTAAAGCTGAAAGGTAGATGCTTTTATTATTCCCTTATAATTGAGGTAAGTGAGGAAGAGCAAAGGCAAATGATTTTTCCCAGGGTCACAAAACTAGAAAGTTCCTGAGGCTAGATTTTTATATCAGGTCCTTCTGCCTCCAAGCCCAGCTGCCTCTGAATACCATAAACCCCACAGGAGCAAAACAGTGGATGCAAAATGGGCATATAGGAACAAGAAGGTGATGCTATCATATCAGGACAATGAACTAGGTCAAAAGATTGTCCAGGCAGACAGAAACCAAGAGATATACAGGAAATAAAAAAATCAGGGCAAAGCAATTACTAGAATAAATGGAAAGTATAATCAACAAGACCTTGCTATTGAAGAAAACATCTTTTCTGGTCTGAGTTTTCAAAAAATGTATAGGGTGATGGGCAGCTAGGTGGCACAGTGGATAGAGCACTGGCCCTAGAGTCAGGAGGACCTGAGTTCAAATCCGACCTCAGACACTTAATATTTACTATCTGTGTGACCCTAGGCAACTCATTTAAACCCAATTGCCTCACTAAAGGAAAAAAATGTATAGGGTGACACTAAGTATGATCTGAAGACAGAAATGGGAAAGTTGGACTTTATACAGTTGGCAAAGAATAGCCATTTATGTTTTTTGAATAGAACACATGAAAAAGGGGATGTTTTGAGAACATAAAGGGGGAAAAATCAATTAAAAGACAGATACTTCAGAAAGAGTAAAAGAAAAAAGAGGATGAGAATGAGATGAGGTGGGAGGTAAAAATGAAGAGAGACAATGTGGTAAAAAAGGGCCTTCATTGGTTATGATAAAAAAAATGAAATCCAGAATTGATCTTTCTAAAGCTCAACCAAATATCATCACTTGCCAGATGAATCTGAAGTCTCAGGTGAAGAAGGAATGGGCTTAGTGGATATGAACATACTTTTATCCTAAGCCAATTTCAGTACACATGATCCAGAGTATAAGTGAATTGCAATCTAATGTAGGAATGAAACATTTTTTTCTTGTTTCACTCTCTGGAGCTGGAGGGCAATAACAAAATCACATTGTTCAGTATAAGCAAAGAGCATTTTCTTAATCCTTATTTTATAGCAGAAATATTTAAAGGCTAAAAAGTAAACCATGGAAAGCACTACAAATAATTGTGAAGAAGGTTAGTAAAATTACTTTTAAGGAACTATTTTCAAAATAATATTTCTCTTCATCTTTTAGATTAGGAAAAGTTACCCTGGAGGCAGGATTCTTTTTCTCCAGTCTTATTTTGTTGGATTCTTTGGAATATTCCTTAGTCCTTACATCCAGTAAGTAAATTCATTATCCATTTCAGGAATAAGACATAAAATTACATATCATTTCTTTAAAAGATTCTTAATAACTGTTGGTTCTATATCACTTTATTTTTCTTAATATCCCTTCTCTTTTCCCCACCTTACAATTATATTTGTAACTGGGTTTTGGCACATGTCCACACCATTTACAATGGAGACACTAGGGACCTGATTTTATGGTTCAGTAAACCTAGCACATGTAGAGACATTCTGTGTTGAAATAACAGGCAGTTGGGAGTAGCCCTATTCCATTTGGCCATGTAGCTAAAAATGGATGTGTCATTATAAACTAGTAGAACAGATTTTTTCTATCTCTCTTTTTTTTTCCTTTAATACCAAGGGACCATACAGCAAAGTGTGTAACCAAGGGCCTGAAAATCATCTTCCCCTCTCCTTAAGGCATGTACCCTAGAAATGAGTTTAGTCTTCTAATCTGTTTTGTTTGTTCCTTTTAGTTCTAAGTGCCTGGAATAGAGTCCCCAACCAAGGAGCTCAAGTCTCATAAACACATTTTTTTTACTGATAAGACTGTTACCTTACGCTTCTATGTGCAAGGTTAGCTATATTTCTCTACTAGAGTTCTAGAGGTACCTTTGTTGTTGAATTGTTTCAGTCCTATCCAACTCTTAGTAACCCCATTTCTTGCTGTTGCTCTTGTTGTTGTAGTTGTAGTTGTTGTTGTTTTTAGCAAAGATACTGGAGTAGTTTGCCATTATCTTCTCCAGCTCATTTTATAGATGAGGAAACTGAAGTAAAAAGGATTAAGTGACTTCCCCAGTGTCATGCAGCTAGTGTCTGAGGCCAGATTTGAACTTGATATTCTTGACTTCAGGCCTAGGCTTTTATCTACTATACCACCTAGCTGCGCTGGGGGGGGGGTACTTTTAAGAGGATAACGAGATTTTTCTATGATATCATTGATTTAAACCCCTGTTCCAATATGTTAACATACACACTATTAGTCACCAGTAATTAGCACCCC